>NC_000076.6:35000542-35305542 GCF_000001635.26 Mus musculus | reverse complement strand
GCCACAGGGGGAAGCAGCTTCTATCCATTCATTGGGTGCAAGTATCTGCATCTGACTCTTTTAGCTACTTGTTGGGTCTTTTGAAGGGCAGTCAAGATAGGTGCTTTTTTGTGAGCATTCCATAGCCTCAGTAATAATGTTAGGACTTGGGGCATCCCCTTGAGCTGGATCCCATTTTGAGCCTGTTACTGGACCTTCGTTTCCTCAGGTCCTTTTTCATTTTTGTCTCTGCAGTTCTTTCAGACAGGAAGAATTATGGGTCAGAGTTTTGACTGTGGGATGGCAACCCCATCACTCACTTGATGCCCTGTCTTTCTGCTGGAGGTAGGTTCTACAAGTTCCCTCTCCCTACTGTAAGGCATTTCATCAAAGGTCCCTCCCTTTGAGTACTGAGAGTCTCTCATCCCCCTGGGTCTCTGGTACATTCTAGAGGGTCCCTACAACCTCCTGCCTCCTGAGGTTGCCTGTTTCCATTCTTTTGCTGGACCTCAGGGCTTCAGACCTTTGCTCCACCCAATACAAGATCATGTTCACCTCTCCCCAACCTCATCCGCTTTTCCTCTCAGATCCTTCCCTCCCCCTTGGATTGCTTTCTTCTTCCTCCCAAATGGGACTGAGGTGTCCTCACTTGGGCCCTTCAGCTTGTTGACCTTTTTTCTGTTCTGTGGACTGTATCTTGGGTATTTTGTACCTTTTTTGGCTAATATCCACTAATTAGTGAGTACATACCATGCATGTCCTTTTTGGTCTGTGTTAGTTCACTCAGGATATTTTCTAGTTCCATCCATTTGCCTGCAAAACTCATAATGTCCTCATTCTTAACAGTTGAGTTGAATTCCATTGTGTAAATGAACCACATTTCTGTATCTATTCTTCTATCCTGGGGCATCTGGGTTGTTTCCAGCTTCTGGCTATCACAAACAAGGCCTCTATGAACATAACCGAACATGTGCCCCTGTGGCATGGTGGGGCATATTTTGTGTATATTGCTAAGAGTGGTATTGCTGGGTTTTCAGATAGATCTATTTCCAATTGTCTGAGGAACCTCCAGATTGATTTCCAAAGTAGTTTTACCAGTTTGCAATCCCACCAGCAATGGAGGAGTGTTCTTCTTTCCTTACATCCTCACCAAAATGTGCTGTAGCCTAAGGTTTTGGATCTTAGCTATTCTAATTGATGTAAGGTAGAATCTCAGGGTCACTTGGATTTGCATTTCTCTGATCACTTAAGGACTTTAAACATTTCTTTAGGTGTTTCTCAGCAATTTGAGATTCCTCTGTTGAGAATTCTTGGTTTAGTTCTATACCCCATTTTTTGATTTAGGTTGTTTGATTTTTTGGTGGTTAGCTTCTTGAATTCTTTAAATATTTTGGATATTATCCCTCTATTGGGTGTGGTGTTAGTAAAGATTTTTTTCTGATTCTATAGGTTGCCAATTTGTCTTATTGACTATGTCCTTTGCTTTATAGAAACTTTCCAGTTTCATGAGGTTCCGTTTATCAATTCTTGATCTTAGAGCATTAGCCTTTGCAGTTCTGTCTAGGAAAACTCCCCCTGTGCCAATGAATTCAAGGCTCTTTCCCACCTTCTCGTCTATTAGATTCGGTGTATCTGGTTTTATGTTGAAGTCCTTGATCCACTTGGAATTGAGCTTTGTGCAAGGTGACAAATATGGGTCTATTTTCACTTTTCTACATACAGACAGCCAGTTAGACCAACACTATTTATTGAAGATGTTTTCTTTTTCCATTGTATATTTTTGCTGTCTTTGTCAAAGATCAAGTGTAAGTGTGGGGTTTTATTTCTGGGTCTTTGATTCTGATCCATTGAACATGTCTGCCTCTGTAACATGCAGTTTTTATCACTATTGCTCTGTAATAGAGCTTGAGGTCAGAGATGGTGATTTCCCCAACTGTTCTTTTATTGTTAAGAACTGGTTCTGCTATTCTGGGTATTTTGCCTTTCCAGATAAACTTTAGAATTGCTCTTTCCATGTCTTTGAATAATTGTGTTGAGATTTTGATGGGGCTTTTCATAAATATATAGATTGACTTTGATAGGATGGCCAGAAAAATAGTATATAATTTTTTAATTTAATTAGGTATTTTCTTCATTTACATTTCAAATGATATCCCAAAAGTCCCCCTTATCCACTCCCCCCACTCCCCTAACTACCCACTCCCACTTCTTGGCCCTGGCATTCCCTATACTGAGGCATATAAAGTTTGCAAGACCAAGGGGCCTCTCTTCCCAATGATGGCCAACTAGGGCATCTTCTGTTACATATGCAGCTAGAGACACGAGCTCTGGGGATACTGGTTAGTTCATATTGTTGTTCCACCTATAGGGTTGCAGACCCCTTTAGCTCCTTCGGTACTTTCTCTAGCTCCTCCATTGGGGGCCCTGTGTTCCATCCAATAGCTGACTGTGGGCATCCACTTCTGTGTTTGCTAGGCCCCAACATAACCTCAAAAGAGACAACTATATCAGGGTCTTTTCAGCAAAATCTTGCTAGTGTATGCAATGGTGTCAGCATTTGGAGGCTGATTATGGGATGGATCCCCAGGTGTGGCAGTCTCTAGTATATAATTTGTAATATAGGATGTCTCTATGTATACAAAGCTAGACTTATACTCAAAGATACATGCCTTCCTCATCATTCAAAGTGCTATATTGAAAGACATTTACCTGACTATCACTTTATAATAGATATAATTATTACTCGAGAATGCCTGCCTATAACAGTTTCCAAAAATGCAGTGCAGGGTATTAACAAACTATAAGGTTTATTAAATTAAAGAGATATTTTAAACACAGTACAGATTAATTCTAGTTCCTTTACTTTCATGGATCTTTCTTAATCAGAATCATATTCAATCCTAAAAGTAACATTACATTTTGGTCTTTAGTGAAATTTATAACCAGCTTCAAGTACTATATTCCGATACTGAGATGAAATAGGTTTTCATCTGTAATAAGCAATATAAAGTAGAAGATGAGTTCTAATGGTAAATAAATAAATGAGATAATAATATATAATCAAACAAATATAATGTGGGATTCTATTTATTATATTATATATATAATAATAATAAGTTGTAAAAACAAAATTAACTTTTCTATCCATACTACAGTTCTGATTTTGACATCTAACATTTGCACAGAGAAAGGAAAACAATGACACACACAAAACAACATTTATGGATGTCTTTATCTTTATTTTTATAGTAGCCAATGGTTTTCTACTACATTTTATATATTTATATTATTCTATAAATACTATAATAAATAGAATCCCACATTATATTTGCTGGATTATATATTATTATCTCATTTATTTATTAAAAATGATATGGTTTATTAGTCTGACAATGTCTGCCTCAAACTCAGTGGTCATGAACCCAGGAATTTCTAAATGTATAATCCTGGATGTCACAGCATTTTAAATCTAGTAGTAAAGACCTGGTGGTTTCCTAGAAAGATACTTGATCCTTAGTCTATATTGGAAGCTTGGAGTATATGCTTTTGCAGCAATACTACAAAGCAGGATATGTGAACTGGATAGCGAGGAAGAAATAAAGCAGAGTCAAAAAGCAAAGTTCCTTCTTCATGTCCTTTTATAACTGGGTTGTCACCCACTTATAAAGAGAGCATTTTTGTTTCAAATGATCTGACCATAAATGTTCCTCCTAGACCTGTCCAATGACTCACATTTTAGTTGATTCCATTTCTAGTTAATTTGAAAACCAAAATTAATCACCACATTTACCAAAGTCATTTAGGAACAATTTTAAATATTGAAGTTTTTTCTATACAATGTTATTCACTTGAGTACTGAGTTAAAATATATCAAACTAACAAGACCACAAAGTTCAGTCAATTACTGGAAGCATTGCATCTGAGAAATTCCATTTTTGATATTTTATCCCCTGAAGAAAATTAAACTCACAATTCAACTATTTCGGAGACTCATTGCCTGATGCATGTCACATTTGGAATTCTGCATAGTTGAAATTCTGCATAGATCTTTTATTGTCTTCTGCTTCATAAGACAATGCTCACTGTAGTGTTCTCTCCAAAATTAATATGAATATATAAAGAAGATAAAACAGACAAATGACTTTCTGAAACTAAAAAATAGTCATTATAGTCTTGTATACATCTTGCCATTTAGATTTAGAACATTTGTTATACTGAAGTAAACTAACTATGAGTGGTGACCAGAAATGATTTTACTTACATTACAGAACTTGTTGACTCTCAAGAACTAAATTGGCAATGGTGCTTTACACCCTCTTGGCCTGAGGAACAGTTATTATCTCATGAAGTCAAGGTCATATGGACAGATATTCATGGTTTCCCTCACATCTGTTCAGATGGCTGATGTAACAGGCCTATACTAAGAATACTTTATTAAAAACAAATGTATTATATATGTAAAGAAAGATACAGATGATAAATATTACACAATATTTTCTTTGTTACATGTTTTCTTTGCTGATGGTCACAAATTCTGTTTCACAGCATTGCTTGGATATCCCTTTATCCTCAGAAACAGTACTCTTTACTCTTAACATCTGTAATTAAAATCTGTTTCGATAACTATCTTCATTTCAGGTTATTCCTGATGATATCTGTATGTAAAAGTTTTTTACTTAAGTAGTTTCTATCATGTCTTAGTGTCACTTGTACAAATATTGTCAAAATAAATATCTCAGCTTTATTTGTAAGAGAGCAGTTATCACCTATGCTCAGTCAGTGCCCCTGACACTGCTCTCTTGTTCAAACTTGGACAACATCTTTATTGGAAATTTTATCCCAGTAGTCAATATACTCCCATTCTGTTCTCTTTGATTACATCACTGTCAGTAACTCAAGAGTTCGCTCTTCCTTTACTCATAAAGTCGCTAATCCTACTGGATTAACACTCTATCCTTATGATGTCATTTAACCTTAAATAAACCCACCAAGCCACCATCTCTACTGGGAAATTAGGAATTCCACTATAAATTTTGTCAGAACACAATTCAATGCTAGAGTATAGGTAATTGAATGGCAGTACTGAATCTTCAACATAGCAGTTCTAAGGCCTTTGGGTCTTCTTTTAAAAAGTCATGTTTTCTATCAGTTAGTTCCAAGGACAGAGACTAGTGGCAGTCAAGTACCCATGGTTTTGTGTACAGGAATAATGGCAATCAAAAAGAGAAAATGAGGTCTTTGGAAAATTGAGAACATGATTGGCTCTGCTGTCTGGAAGCATGTATAGAGAGACATGAAAGATAATTATTCTCTACTTAGAGTTAAGAGTTTTGCTCACACAGACAAAATGCAGTCCAAATCTGAAAAAAAATATGATTTTTTATAATTTTCTTTTCAGTAATTCACTTAGGTTTTATAATTGCACGTAATAAAAAAATTATGATGCTGTTAATCATTTAACATAGTGATTGTATGTGACTAAAATGAGATGCAGATTCTTTGAAAACCACTGTTTACTTATAGTTAAAGTAACAATAATATTAGCTTTTAAAAGTAATTCCATTGCTCATTCAAAAATAGTTTTGAATGATTTTTTGTAATCAACTAGAGTTATATCTCATATTGTTTATATATGTTGCATATATTACTTTTGTAAAATGATTTTGCTGTCCAAATACAATGATAATTTTGCTTACTTTTAATTTGTTTGAGGTGTTTAAGGTTACAGAGTTGGAAGACAATAATATAAATGAATCAAATGTATATAATGAATTTTAAGCAAACAAACCTTTAATCTTCCCTGGTACAGTGAAGACCATGCAGTGCCTGACTGCATGGACATTTATTAGTACCTGTAGCTGCCAACTTAATCCAGTTCAGTTTGAATGAAAAAAGCTGCATAAACCAAGTCTGGAATAAATAGACAAGAGGTATTAATAGCTACATTTTTCAGTTTACAAACATCCACAAAACTTAGTGGTATATTATACTAGAAAGTTCACCCTTTTCTGACACAGTCTTACTCTGTAGCTCATCACCCTTGCTGTTACCATCTTAGTGTCGAAATAACAGGTGTATAACCTGGTGCCCAAGTACCATTTTATATATATGTATATAAATAAATAATGTATGTATATATATATATATATATATATATATATATATATATATATATATATATATATATATATATAAACCATATTCTTTTCTCTTCCCTCAACTCTTCTCAGATGTTTTCCCCACCCCTACCCATCCAAATGTATGTTCTTTCTCTCTATTAAAAATAAAACCCACAAGCAAGTAGCAACCAACTACAGACTATCTTTTCTGTTGGATAATAACTCTTGTTCAAGAAGCCCACCCTAGATGGTGGGTAGTATACACAGAGTCACACCCTTCAGGAAACAAAACAGAACAAACAAAACCCAACAGCAATAAGAAAAAACACACAAACTGTTTGCCTCTACCAGCAGCTGTCAATTGAGAATGGAGGCTTGTTCAATAACCAGCTCCACTGTAACTGTGACTTTTGTCTTGTCTGAGCTTGTGCAGGTTCTGTAGATGCTTTCAGAATTTCTATGAGCCTATTTGTGTGTGAAAACACTGTTTCCTTGGCTTCCCCCACCACAGGCTCTTACAATCTGCTCTCTCTCTCTCTCTCTCTCTCTCTCTCTCTCTCTCTCTCTTTCATAGACCCTTTAAACTTGCAGGAAGGGATGTGGTGAAGACTTCTCATTTAGAGCTGGTTGAAGACTTCCCATTTAGAGCTGGGTGCTCTAAAGTGTCTTACTACCTGCATGTCTCTGATCTAGGAATCTTCCAAGTAAGGGAAATGGAACATAGTGTCATAAAGTATTTCATTCATTTCTTGATTGTCTGCCACTCATTTTGGATGGATTTGCTTTCCATTGTAGATCTTATGTATGGTTTTTCCACCTAGGCTTCAGATGGTGGCTGATATCCAACATAGATTCAGGTTACAGATTGAAATTCCATTTTCTTGGTTTTTTTTTTTATTCTATATAAATTCAAAGTGATGACTAAAGTGCAGTCACCTATTAGCATTTTCAGTTTACTTGATTCATGTACATTAATACTTTATTGGACAAACCAACTGATATCTGTTTGGATTTAAGACCCAATCCATGAGATGAAACCTAGTTCTAACTTTGCTTGAGTGGTCAAGAACCTGAGACTAGATAGACCAGAAACTTAGGAGAAAATCAAATACTATTGCTCTGGTACAGTAAAATAGCAATGAAATGACTTCTAACAATGTTTTGTCATACTCATATTTCAGTGCCTTTATCAGCCATCATCACACAATCTACCCACTATAGTAGGTGGAAATAAGCATAGAGACCTAGGGTCAGAAAGTGTGCAGAGAGTAAGAGACCTTAGTGTACTCATTTGTAAATGAAATATCCCCTTCAAATTCCTCAGGGTTGAGGGAATCCTGGAGATGTAGAAACAGACATATTTTAAGAACCAGAGGGGATGGAGGACACCAAGGAAACAGGCCTTCCAAACACATCACATATGAACTCAGAGAGACTATGACAGAATGTACAGAGCCTGCACAGGTCAGTATCAGATGGGATCTTAAATTCAGAGAAGAAGTAGACACAAACCTCTATCTGTAACCTAGACACTATCTCCAGTTGTTAACCTGCTACAAATGAAAAGTAAGTTTTATCAGACAGAGTCTCACTGAGAATACTAAGCACTCTTAAAAACAGAGCTCATGCCCAGCAGTATATATCTAACACAAAAATAACTCAGTGTCATCTTTGGAAATTCTTTGTGTCATAAGCATATTCATATCTAATTATATTTATTTATTATTTTTCATTTTAATCTCATATATCCTCATATATTCTATTCTGGCTTTTGGTTTTGTATTTCTATGGAATTCCTGTGTGTGGGAATGTATATGTTCTCTATGCCTATACGTTTTCTTCTTGTACTTTCTTTTTTGACTTTTTTCTTCTATTTATTTGTTTTGTCCTATTCTGAGTTGATTGTTTTTGATTTACCTTATTTTATTACTATGGTTTAAATGTCCTTTTGCTTTATAGAGAGACAGAGAAAGGAAACGGACCCTGATGGGAGGAGAGGTAGAGAGGAGGATGGTGGAGGAGCTGGGGAGGGAAAAACATAATCACATTATACTGCATAAAATTTATTTTCAATAGAAAAAGGTAAAGTTCATTGCCCAAAAGGAATGTTGTACACTTAAGCCAACATGAACTAGGTAAGAAGGCATACTACTACCATGGTGGGAACAGGGCTCAAAATGAATATTGCTGAAACTAAACTAACTAAGGTTTGCATTGTGTTCTCTTATGCAAAAATATTTACCCTATCCTCAAATAAGATACAGCAAAAAACTCAAAGAGTACGTTTCTCATACTTGCAATAAGCTCAGAGGTTGGGGTCATATTTATAAGGTCTATACATTTTGTTCATCTTGAGTCCAGAGAACAATGGACTGCAAGAAAGTTATTTGGTCAGAATCAATGTAGACGAGGGCCACTTAGCCTTCCTGAACCACTTCATCCAGAAAGGCATGAACAAAGTGATTAGTGACCCACAGCATTACAAACTTGTGCTCTGCCTTATTGCAAAAGAATATCACTTACCTGGGAATTGTCACCAGGACACTAAGCCTTACAGTTAAAAAAAAGGTCCTTATCTGATGAATTGTTTTCTGGCTAACCTGCTATACAGTTAGGAAAGGTCATTTACAGCCCAGTTCCTTCTGTCAGCTTTTCTTTCTTTCTTTCTTTCTTTCTTTCTTTCTTTCTTTCTTTCTTTCTTTCTTTCTTTCTTTCTTTCTTTCCTTCCTTCCTTCCTTCCTTCCTTCCTTCCTTCCTTTCTCTTTTCTCTTCTTCTCTTCTCTTCTCTCCTTTTCTCTTCTCTCCTTTTCTTTTCTTTTCTTTTCTTTTCTTTTCTTTGTTTTCTTCTCCTTTTCTTTATGGTCTACTGCATGTACACCTGCATACCAGAAGAGGGCATCAACTTCCTTTTTAGATGGTTCTATGCCATCATGTTGTTGCTAGGAATTGAATTCAGGACTTGTGGAAGAAAGGCCAGAGCTCTTAACTCCTGAAATATCTCACTAGCCTCTCTTTCAGCATATTTCAATCTAGACTTTCTCATAGTAATTGGATCACTTTCTAGGCATAGTGCTATTTGGCATTTTCCTGGTCATTTCTAAAGAAAGCATTGGAAAGTATGAGAGTCATTGGAAAATGGTCAGCTTTTAAGACTCTTTCTAACTCTAGTCATTTTGAGACTCATCTTGCCTTCTGGTATCTTTATAGTTTTACCAAACATGAAGCATCTCTCCCATGCATTTATTTCTATTTAACTTAATTTGTCAAGGGTAGTTTCAGAATTTTTTTTCTAGACTTTCTTCCTTTTTAGATTTTCTTTATAGGAATCTGGGTATGTATGGTTGATTTTGCTGAACAGTGCTTTAGCTCTTACATCCAGCTAAAGAAATTTTCTAAAATCTTAATTCCTTCAGGGTTCTAACTCAAGTGTTAGAGATGTACCTGTAATGTCAACATTGACTTAGAAGTAACATTATTGTTCAACTCTATCCATACTGGGCTGTTTGTCTCTATGTCTCCTGAACCCTGCTTAATAACAAGTTACTTTATTTGTGCCAATCTTCCTCTTATGATGCCTTCCCTACCATCTTAGAGAGAAACTATTTCCCACTTGCAAGGTACTGTTACAAAACCTTTGAGCTCAACATTGCAAAATCAGTAGATAGATTTTCTTCTATATCATCACTTAAGTTAACTTTATCAGTGTTTACTACTGCATTTCCCAGATTATTGATCTCAACTTTACTTAACAATTTCCCTGTCGTCTTGCCAGTTCTCCAAATCATTGCCACATATTTTACATTTTAATTATGACAGTGTCAGACTCCTAGGACCAATTTTGTGTTAATCAGATTTTGTTGCATAACAAACAACTACAAAATCTCTGTGAAAATATGCCCTTATTTCATATTCATGCATCTGTGGTTCAGCTGGGGTATATCCGTTTCACACTGTGGAAATGGATGCTTTGGCTTCTGTCTATGTTTGGCTTCCTGAATTCTTTCAGGAGTTAGCAGAGAGGAGACAGATACAATCTGTATAAATTTCTTTGTAAAGCAAAATAGTAGAGCTCAAGAATTTGTACCCCCAAAGCAGTGCATAACTGAACTTTTCATCATCAATACTTCATGGTCAACACCGATGATAATTGTTCATTATGGATACCAAGGTTAGAGCGAATTCTGAGTAAGCAAAATCATTATTTTAAAATTTATTCTCAATATAACATAGAAAACACAGAAGATTGAGAGTGTTATCTATATAGAAAAACAAACAAACAAACAAGAATTTGGCAGTGTCTGATACTAAAAATAATGTGTTTAATTTGGCTTATATCTAAAGTCTCCAATCATTTAAACTACAGAGTTTAGATACAAGTAGAAATATGTTGAATCACTAAGCAAAAATAAAGGTCCCAGAAACTATGTACTCACAGAACAATAGAGAAGAAAGACAGAAACAAGAGGAAACAGTAGAGAAAAATGATCTAGTCCTTGATTTAAGTAAAGAATTTTGTATAGTTTTAGGAAGTCGTCCACCATTAGGGGCTATCTGAAAGTGCCAATGCAGATACAAGTGGAAAGGACTTGAAGAAAAAGATTTTAAACAGTTTTAATGGTAACACAAGCCTCTAACACCAGCACTCAGAAAGCAGAAGCAGAAGAGTCAGAATATTCCAGGTCATCCTACACCATATGATAAGTTCAAGGTCAGCCTATGGTGTAAGAAACCTGTCTCGCACAATGCCAGAAAGATTTTGCTGAAGGGACCCTGTTATAGCTGTCTCATATGAGACTATGCCAGTACCTGGCAAATACAGAAGTGGATGCTCACAGTCATCTATAAGATGGAACACAGGGCCCCCCAATGGAGAAGCTAGAGAAAGCACCCAAGGAGCTGAAGGAGTCTGCAACCCTATAGGTGGAACAACAATATGAACTAACCAGTACCCCCAGAGCTCGTATCTCTAGCTGCATATGTAGCAGAAGATGGCCTAGTTGGCCATCACCGGGAAGAGAGGCCCCCTGGTATGGCAAACTTTATATGCCTCAGTACAGGGGAATGCCAGGACCAAGAAGCGGGAGTGGGTGAGTAGGGGAGAAGGGTGGAGGGAGGGTATAGGGAACTTTCGGGATAGTATTTGAAATGTATATAAAGAAAATATCTAATAAAAAATAAAAAATAAAAAATAAAAAAATAAATAAAACTTCTCTAAAAGATACTGAAAAAAAAAAAGAAACCTGACTCCAAAAACAATTATAAATATATAATATAATTACAAAAGATAAGATGGCATTGGTTCTTCTTAACAAATCTACTGATACATAGGATGGCTTTATTAAAATGGATTTTCATACCACTTATTGAGATGTAGTTGTATCCTTGCTGTCACTTGAAGAGAACAATTTACTGTACTCTAAAAGCTACAGTCATCTCTCAAGATCGAGACTTGCCTGATTTTCTTCAAGGATGACATCTGCTGAACAGATGCAGAGTAAAATAGGAAAAGAAGGGTAAAATAATAAGTGTTCTTACAAATGAATACCTGAGTACAGAAAGATTCTTTTTGAGGAGAACTATGACTGTTGCAAATATGCAATATAATAATAATAATAATAATAATAATAATAATGGAATTGATTTGCTGTGCCAGACCTCATTATATAGCCATTCACCATAACCCGAATGAGGGTTATGTTCAGGAGGAGCTGAGTCCACCATTAAGCACACGGTTCTCACAGACAGCGTTCTCCATTTCTGTTTTCTGCTTCCTCCTGTCCTTCAGGTCGTCAGTCTTTCTAAACTGTCTGATGGTGAGCGCCCCAAAGCATTCTTCTCTACAAACGTGTTCGTTGTTGAGCCTTCAGAGGAAAAGTGGTTGTGCTTCTGCATGACACTGAGGTTTTTCCAGTTTTGAGCAACTCGTTCCTTAACCTAGAAGGTCATAAAAATTGATATTATCCTTAAGTGACAGAAAAAAAAAAAAAAAGAAGGCAGTGATAAAATTCAAGAAGGTTGAAACACGATTGGTCTTTCTCTTTACAATTCATTCTATATAGCTTATCACATGAATTTCTTGGACCTGTTTAATTTATTGCTTAGAAAACAAAAATGCAATGCAAGTAGAGTTATAGGGATGACATAATAATATCTGAAGATTTTTCTTTTATTCTTTATAAAAATCCATTAAATGAGATGCATTCATGTAAAAATATTATTATGTCTCACTCTCATATACTTTCTGAATTTTAGAGTGTCAACTAAATCAGGAATAAAAAAAGAAAAGGTAGTAAAATCCTTTTATTTAACAAAGTGAACAGAAGACAAAACAAAGAGTCAGTTGACAAATTGCCTAGATTTGTCTCTGAAAACGTGACACAGCAAATTTCTAGAGCCTAGGCTTCCATCAATCATACACAGCATATACTCATGAAATTCACAAAAATTTGCAAGCAATCTTGTGAATTTTGTTCTCCTTTCTTACCCTGTCTTGCCTATTTATTTCTTTCTACAACTATCTCAGAAATTTAAGGTGGTATAATGCAGCTCAGTTGAGATTTATATCATATGGTGAGCTGGCAGAGATGGGAAGAACAAGTGCTTTCCTGAGTTATGATTTTCCTTCACCCCAATTTGCTTTCTGTCCCACACATTTGCTGATTGGATAACATCCTTGGGCACAAATGGCTGGTCACCCCTCATGTATAATTCATGCAATCAAAACTTTGCAACTGTGCACAATTTTTAGTCTTGTGTCCTTTGTGCCCACATGGGCTCTATCTAAACTGTCAAGACTTCCTGAGAAAGTGCCTGCAACTATACCCATGAACTGAGGCACTAAAGAATTTGTCCCAATGATTCTAGAGAGAACAACATAATCAGACAGTACTTCTAATTTGTATGGGCTAACACATAGTCCCAAGAATGTGAGAGACTATACCACAATTAAGATGATGAAAGAAAGAAAGAAAGAAAGAAAGAAAGAAAGAAAGAAAGAAAGGAAGGAAGGAAGGAAGGAAGGAAGGAAGGAAGAAAGAAAGAAAGAAAGAAAGAAAGAAAGAAAGAAAGAAAGAAAGAAAGAAAGAAAGAAAGAGCTAATAAATATAATAGGGGGAGATAGATATAGATAGATGATATAGATATATGCGTGATAGATACATAGATAGATGATAGATAAGTAGATAGATGACCGATATAGATGTTTAGATATATTGATAGAGAAATCTGTAGAACAAAAGCAGCTCCCTCTACATTAAAAAATATTCATATGACTTATAGGAAAAGTATTACCAACTGATTTTCACTGATGGCTTTCCTTTCTAGAGAATGAAAGAGTTATGGTATAGGAAAATGTAGGGATTGTTATCTAGCACAGTTTCTAAAAGCACCATTTAATTTAATAATTACTAAATTAAAACTAATTTTAACTTGAATTAAGTTAAAATTAAATTACCAAATTGGAAGCATCTGAAGCAACATGACTTAGAGAGTATGTTATCTCAAATATGCACATGGCTGTAACTGAGTGGAATTAACCAGTGGTAATGGGAACATTTTTCTCATTGCCTTTTTCTATTATATGACTTCATGATTTAGTACCATATACATAACCTTTGGCCAGTCATAGAAGTGGATAATGAAAACAATGTCATATGTGTTTTCCACACATACCACAGTTACTAAAGTTTAATTTATTAAAAACTTGATGTTGAACTTTATATGCCCCAGTACAGGGGAACGCCAGGGCCAAAAAGGGGGAGTGGGTGGGTAGGGGAGTGGGGGTGGGTGGGTAGGGGAGTGGGGGTGAGTGGGTATGGGGGACTTTTGGTATAGCATTGGAAATGTAAATGAGCTAAATACCTAATAAAAAATGGGAAAAAAAACTTGATGTTGAATAAACCAAGTTTCCAGTACCAAGCATGATTTCCCTTCTTTTGAGTGCACTGTAAGTCTGATTAGAGACCTGTTGGTTACCACCACCATGTGATTGCAACATATTGCACCATTATAGATATTTGTTATGCAGGGCTTTGCTGTGCTTTACAGGTGCTGTGACAAGGCAGCGTTTTTGTTTACTTCCTTCGGTAGTTTGCATAGTATTTTCTGGTGCCATAAAAGCTAGACTATAGGAAGGAGGCTTTTAGTTAAAACCAACTTGAATCATCCAGGACTTGTGTTTGAAGTGTGTAGTGTCTTTGGCCATATGGCCTTACCTTTAAACTCTGAGAGGCAACAAAGGGCAGCAGAAATAGTCTATACAGTTTGGGAATCACTTGGATTACCTTGACAGACCATTTAAAAGAATGTTTCTAGTGTCTGGTAATGGGACTCTTGTTAGTCTATTGTTCTTGTGGAGAATTGTCGAGCGCGCTATCGTCTCGCCAGCAAGAACACACTCGGACAACTGGATCCTTCTGCAGCAATGCTTTATTAAGCTAGCTTCAGCATGAAAAGGAAGACCCAGAGCCCCAAACAGGCGCAGCATATATACCCCTTAGAGCAGCGTGTCTACACCTGATTGGCTGGTTGCTCATGATCCCATTGACACTCCCCGGGATGGGCTGTGACTTGGCGCCAATACTTGTTCGCACATGCGCACAATGCTTGTTTACTGGGAAATTCCTGCAGGTGCAGCGGAAGCCGGCACCATCTTGTAATGGCGATTGCAGCTCTCCACAGAGAATATTGTCAGCCTACAGGGGGTATATATTTCTTTAATATATACATGTGTATATGTGTATGTATACTTATGAACACACACACACATACACACACACACACACACACACACACACACACACACACACACACACACATATATATACTCAAGCAAAATAACTGTTAAGATATGGTGGCATAGAAGTAAATGGAGGAAGGATCCTGTTAAGCAGCTGGAAGAAGGAAACAGAAAAAAAGAAAATTAAATAATTGTATATTAAATAAAATAAATAAAAATAAAATACAGTAAAAAGATATAGTTTGCCACATCATCTTGTCACTAAAGTAACTCTGTATTAAATTTAGAAGACCTTGGAAGACTTTTCAGGTAAGATGAAGATATATTTAAAAAGATTAAGGCCAATTTATTTACCAATGAGCATGTACTTAAAATGTACCAAGTGTCAGATATCAAAACATATGTTTGAAGTTATACAAATAATAATACAGTTTAAATTCTACAATAAAAAAGCATAAAGAACTAAAGACTATAATACAAATCATATTATGTGAAGAGTTTATTAAATGTGAAAAGAAAAGATTGGCAATAATATCTTAGAAGAAATGAAATCACATAAATTTTACCTTAAAGTCCTTGATTGTTTAATTAATTGCTTATCTTCATTCAATTGATTGAACTGGTGTTCTCCCCCCAGTTCTAAAATAGTTATACCATTTCCATATTTTATATTGCACAATGCCAACATATAGAGGTGAAAGGATATTTAACAGCAGGTGAGGAAAATTCTTTGAGTTTAGTTATTTTCTTTTTGACAGTGACACATTTGATTCCTTCTCTATAACAATCTTTGAGGATGGTAACTTTATGCACTGTCATCTATCCCGAGCTTTTGTCCCCACCGGAAAGAACACGCTCAGGACAACCAGAATCTTCTGCGGCAAAAGCTTTATTGCTTACTTCTTCAGGAGCAAGAGCGAAAATGGCAAAACCCCGTCCCTTTTAAGGAGAATTATCCTCCACCTAGGACGTGTCGCTCCCTGATTGGCTGCAGCCCATCGGCCGAGTTGTCGTCACGGGGAAGGCAGAGCACATGGAGTGGAGAATTACCCCAGCACATGCGCAGATTATTTGTTTACTACTTAGAACACAGGATGTCAGCGCCATCTTGTAATGGCGAATGTGAGGGCGGCTCCCCACAGTCATCCATGAGAATGAGAAGGTACCCATGGGCTGTCTCCTGTCTTCTGGTTCTAGGAGACACAGAACCACTGTAAGTTTAGAATATCCAGACATACTGCCACTTAGGCAAATCTTGGGGAGAAAGCTAGATTTCTCTATGGTACCAGAATTAAAAACAAAACAAAGCAAAATAAAACAAGACAAAAACAACAAATAGCTAATAGGTGAGCAACTCCTTATACCCATTACAATTATATTTGAGCAATAAAAAGAAGTCCAAGGTTTGCAAAGTTACATGAATTTTTGTAACAAATTCTGTTATTGGGGGATTAAAAGGCTCACAGCTAAAACTTAACTAGTGCCTAATCAGAGATGTACTTTGCATGGAACTAACTTTACTTAAATATTTGTTGGTGGAGTTATAATTATGATGTTCTCAGTAAGAAGGTTACTGGTGTAATAAGAACTTTTCTACCAAGTATATAAAAAAATAAAAAATTCTACTGAGCATTATTTCTAGCAATGGGAGCAGAGACACAAAGGGAGAAGCAATTGTTGCATAGGAAGTTTGGAAATCTACCTTTCCACATTTATTCTGTCGATAAGCTACCTGTTTCTCAGAACGGATATGCTGAGGATACATCAGGAATATCTGTGTGCTGTGACTGTGGTATTCTGTGTTGAGTCTGTACTTTCATGAAGGGAACAAGAAGACACTGTATGAAAACTGAGAGAGTGCCTGTGAAGAGAGAAGGTATATGTAACTGTTTATGGAGCATTTCCATTCTACTGGGCCAAGTGTGTAATCTAGCAGAAATCAGGTCCCCATGCTTGCGTAGTTGGTGTTTTACCCCTGAAACATCTCCCTGGCTCCATCTTTCTAATTTAAAACATTAATTCACATGTTTGAATATGGTCTTTAAATACTTATTTATATAAATAAATATAAAAATAAACATACATAATACTACATATTTATATGTTATATGGGACATATCTATTTAATTTTAACAGTTTTATATATTTTTGATTAGGGATAAGTAACAAATTCAACAAATACAAAATACAATTTATGATAAGAGCAGCATTATTATGTTATGTTTGTTTTCCAATTGAGTTTCAGAAATAAGTTTTCCAAGAATGCTAGATCCCTGATACTCCTTCACTCTCCCAAAGTAGGACAGTTTGCTACAGCATACTTACTTTCCTACTGCTCCCTTCTCTTGTTTGGTTGGTTAAGTATGTTATTGGGAATATTCTTTATCCAGGTTATGAGAGGAACTGGGTCCAGGCTTATCACCACAAGGCAAGCCTTACTCATATATGATTTACTCATCAGTCAGACACACTGGCAAATATGTGGGAAAAATATACACTAATGATCAGAAGAGAGGTGATCTTGAATGAGCTGATTTCCTACCTCCAAGAGCATTTCCTACTACCAAATGTATTCATCTCTAAGCATCTATGGTTATTTTATTTCATTATTTGAAGTTTTTCATTCAAAGCTTTCATTTTAGATTTTATACTTTTAAATTGCTTTTATGCATGTATATGTATCTGTATATCCCAGCCCTGTATGGGTACCCAAGGTCAGCAGAAGAGAGAGCTGCAGATGGTTAATCTGTGTGGATGCTTAGACTGAACTAAAGTTCTCTGGATCCACAAGTGTTTTTATGCAGTGGGCCACCTTTCCTGTGCCAAATAACAGAATTTTTGGTTTTGTTTTTTGTTTGTTTGTTTTGTTTTGTTCTGTTTTTTCAAGATAGGGTTTCTCTGTGTAGTCCTGGCTGTCCTGGAACTCACTCTGTCGACCAGGCTGGCCTGGAATTCAGAGATCTGCCTGCTTCTGCCTCCCAAGTGCTAGGATTAAAGGCATGCGCCATCACTGCCTGGCCAGAACCTTCAAATTTTCAGATCCCAGTATTCCATATCCAGGCAGCAGATGTCAGTGCCTGCCTAGTGATGCCTAATGTCTTTTTACAACAAGGCACATGTATTTAACTATAATTTTTCAGTTTCAGAAGAACTTTTGATAAGAATTCTGGAATTTGTAGTGGGATTAAACATTCTGATCATGTAAGAACTGAAGTTTCAGGAAGTATTGCTATTTGTTGAAGACTAAAGAGATTGCGTCATACCTAATAAAAGATACTGCTATGTGATCCATGTGAAACAACAGTCCTTTGATTTCCAAAGGGGTCACAACCCACAGGTTGAGAACCAGCAATTTAAGACATTGTTTAAGATACAGTAAGTATTTAAGACATCACAGTAGTTTTCATAAGAAATGTAGATTTTGTTGGTTTTGAGTAGTTGCCTGAGGAAGTATGTTCATACTGCGATATCTCAACTTTGTGAATCTTTTCCATTCACTTGTAGAAAACCAGCAGATATTGGACACTGGCAAGGTTTCTCACTGGGGAGGTTATCTTGAGACTTGTGATAGAAATGATAATGATTGTTGAACATTTTTTCAGGTGCTTCTCAGCCATTCGTTATTCCTCAGTTGAGAATTCTTTGTTTAGCTCTGTAACCCATTTTTAATGGGGTTATTTGATTTTCTAGAGTCCACCTTCTTGAGTTCTTTGTATATATTGGATATTAGTCTCTTATCTGATTTAGGCTTGGTAAAGATCCTTTCCCAATATGTTGGTGGCCTTTTTGTCTTATTGACAGTGTCTTTTGCCTTACAGAAGCTTTCCAATTTTATGAGGTCCCATTTGTCAATTACAGCACAAGCCATTGCTGTTCTGTTCAGGAATTTTTTTTCCAGTACCTGGCAAACACAGAAGTGGATGCTCACAGTCATCTATTGGATGGAATACAGGGACCCTAATGAAGGAGCTAAAGAAAGTACCCAAGGACCCAAAGGTGTCTGCAACCCTATAGGAGGAACAACAATATGAACTAACAAGTATCCCCCCCAGAGATGTGTCTCTATTTGCATATGTAGAAGAGGATGGCCTAGTTAGCCATCAATGGGAGGAGAGGCCCTTGTTCTTGTGAAGATCATATGCTCCAGTACAGCAGAATGCCAGGGCCAGGAAGCAGAACTGGGTAAGTTGGGGAGCAGGGGGAAAGGAGGGTATAGGGGTCTTTGGGGATAGCATTTGAAATGTAAATGAAGAAAATATCTAATAAAAAAAAAGAAATGATCATGGCTTCTGAGCTCCAAGAGTGTCCATTT
The DNA here is from genome assembly GCF_000001635.26 of Mus musculus. Taxonomy (NCBI): domain Eukaryota; kingdom Metazoa; phylum Chordata; class Mammalia; order Rodentia; family Muridae; genus Mus; species Mus musculus. The sequence goes on along the minus strand of NC_000076.6, from coordinate 35,286,395 downwards.
CATCCCTAACTGAAACTCCATTTTCATATTACATTATTCTCTCCTGCAAATTGTAATGGTTAGCTTTGTACTATTGCAATTTATTTCCTTACAGATATTAGTAAATTTCATAGAAATATAGCCATGTGTGTAATGCCCTAAGCATTCTCTTACTATTCATCCAGATTTTTCTGTAGGCCTTACTCAAGGATAACAATAAGAAACAGCAGAAAAGTATAGGAATAGCCCAAAGACTCACTGGGATCCAGGTTTCATTGTAGACTTGTAACAAAGCCAGAAATTTGGCATATTTAGATAAGCCTCTCCTCAATGTGAATTGAGTGAAGAATCCGCAAAATGGAAAACTTATTAAAGAATGTCACTCGAGATTTGAGGTTCTTTTTTTTTCCGTGCAATATCTATTTATTTATTTATGTATTTATGTATTTATTTATTTTTCATTACATATTTTCCTCAATTACATTTCCAATGCTATCCCAAAAGCCTCCCACACCCCCCTCCCCTCCCCACCCATTCCCATTATTTGGCCCTGGCGTTCCCCTGTACTGGGGCATATAAAGTTTGCCTGTCCAGTGGGCCTCTCTTTCCAGTGATGGCCGACTAGGCCATCTTTTGAAACGTATGCAGCTAGAGTCAAGAGCTCCGGGGTACTGGTTAGTTCATAATGTTGCACCTACAGGGTTGCAGATCTCTTTAGCTCCTTGGGTAATTTCTCTAGCTCCTCCATTGGTGGCCTCGGCCGGGGCCTAACAAACACAGAAGTGGATGCTCACAGTCAACTATTGGATGGATCACACGGCCCCCAATGGAGGAGATTTGAGGTTCTTAAGCATGATTGTTTCCTGTATTGGTAACTCCTGACTCCCAAGTTGTATAGTGAACGTTGATTCTAGAGTAGTTTGAGCTAGAGAGCCAGAAAATTTATACCTGAGCTTTGCTTCTTAAATATTTTGGAATTTTGGAATAAAATGAAATATGTTACCAAACTTTTTATGCTGACTTACTCTATTCAGGTACAGCCCAAAATTAGGTTTGTTACAGACATAAGAAACCTATGGTAGTAAAACAAACTATATTTGTGGGAGCAGGAGATCTCCCATGTGGATCACAGGTTTTGTTTAAAATAAAAAACCCAATAAATGTCACTTATATTACTTTTCTCGACAGCTTGGAAACCAATCACATGATAAAAACCTTAGTTTAAAGCCCAGATGAATAACTTCAACAGAAGTTTGAATTATGTTTGTTCTTCTTAATGTGAGAGCTGGAAACATGGATTGTTTCTAAATTGTTCTTATACCAAAAACATGCTGTAGTATTAACCAGGGTTCTCCAAAAAGGAACAACAAGACTGATGGGATGAATGGGTATATTACACTTGTGTGAATACTTCAGAGAGGGATTATTAAATTGATTTATGCAGTAAATGCCAGGTAGTCCAACAGTGGACTTACATTGGAGAGATTAAGACCCAGTAGCTTTCCAAGACATAACCATAATGCCTCAGCAGTCCTGCTGTGGCAGTAAAGGCCCTGAGGACTACTGAGTAGCAACTGTTAGTTAATCTTCATAGGAAGACAAAAGGGTACTGTTGACATCATAGTAAGCCAGTAGTAGTAGTTGTAGTAGTAGTAGTAGTAGTAGTAGTAGTAGCAGCAGCAGCAGCAGCAGCAGCAGCAGCAGCAGCAGCATAGTAAATGAGCTCACCATCATGGAGTGAAAATGGAAGGACACTGAGCCACAGTGTCTCATTGTGACCTTCTTATATGCAGGACACTATTAAAAACTACAGCTTAACCTGAGAAAAGATGTTCTCATACTTAGTCAATCCTTTCAAAAAACTATCCCAAGACCAGCCAAGAAGTATGTATCTCTTGGTTGACTTCACATCTCTTTGATATGACAATCAGGATTGATTGAGCATAACTCATGAATAGTTTATTTAACTATCTCTTTTCTACTTAGGTGTTGCAATTTAATTATGCCCTACTACGTTTTTCAGCTGGTGGGTCTTACAATAAAGGTTTAGGGTGCTGAAACTCAGCATTTGTTTTCCTGCACATCAAGAATACTGAATATAGCCGGGCGTGGTAGCACACGCCTTTAATCCCAGGACTTGGGAGGCAGAGGCAGGTGGATTTCTGAGTTCGAGGCCAGCCTGGTCTACAGAGTGAGTTCCAGGACAGCCAGAGCTACACAGAGAAACCCTGTCTCGAAAAATCAAAAAAAAAAAAAAAAAAAAAAAAAAAAGAATACTGAATATAATGTAGGTAGTTGTTACAGGTTCACTATAACTAGATTAATTTAGTACACTGCATATTTCTATAGATATATAATATAGTAAAATTTACTGAACTCACATTTAATAATATGAAAACGATTTCAATATTAGAGTATCTTTAATATAAAACACATGAAATGATACACTTTGAGATTAATGTATATTCTGACTTGTATATTTTCTTAACAATGTCAGATTTAGGAAGCCTTCTGAGTACCTCTATGAATCTGAAATCCAAATAGCTGGGGTTACTGACACAGAAGAAAGGAATGTGTCCGATACTCATTGAAACAATAAAACCTTTCTTACCTATGAGTTGTGAAAGTGTATGTGCATGTAGGTTTCAGTGATGTGTGTAACTACATGGAACAATATTATATTAACAATAAAATCCTGAATTTCTTCTGAATCACTGTTTTTATGCTGCCTCATGTTTTATGTAGTTTATGTTTTTGCTAGAATTTCCATTGCCAGACTACATTAAATTTTAACACAATTAGAGAATAACTGAATTATAAAAATTATTGTTAATATCATTATGTCTTTGTAGAAAAAAATTAATGTAATTGTCTTGTATTTTCAAAGAGATAATGGAAATGTAATACAAATAGGAGGAAAGGGAAATGATTATTTTCAGTCTAAATATAACCATTTGATACATGTTCCTTGGAAAATTTGATCCATTCTGCTCAATCTAATTCATAATGAGTCACATTCAAGGATCATTATTTCTCTGATTATCACTGAGCAGTGATCTTAAGGATATCTTGTGTATTTAAGTAGGTACCTATTGAATGGATGCTGCACTTGATCTTTGACAGCTTCATACAGATCATAAGTACACAATATTACTGGTACCAACCCTATCCTGTCTATATCCCCCAGTGCCCTTACTTTTTTTCTCTCATCCCATCAGGTCCTTCTCATATTCAGGACTTCTTGTTTTGAGACTTACTGAACTTAAGCAGGACCACATGTGTTACTGAGAGTTTGGAGCTATTCAGTGAACCCCAGTGGAATCATAAGAGGTATACTAGCAAAATCTTGGATCTATGACTTACTGATAACAGAGCTTATGTTGTACAAGGCAAGTGCAAAAATAACAATTTGCATGGGATCATAATTGCATAGCCTGTTCCATACCCAAGAAGCTGCATTCCACTGTCCAACCACCCAGCTTCCAGTTCTTCAAGCTCATGCACTTTCCTATTCCTTTCTCTGGATGCCATGACACTTTAGAAGGTAATGTAACTACCCCTATTTAGGGGTGAATCTTCGCTCATCATTTATTCTCAGCACCTTGAGCAATCACACACTTTTGTATTCACTACTACTAATTATAAACTGAAGCTTTTTTGATTAAGGTTGAATGTAGCATTTGTATCTGAGTTTTGGGAGGTTGGGGTCATACTATTTAGCTTAAGAAAAGTGTCATCCTGTTATATAAATAACAGTTATAATTCCTTTTCTAGGGCCCAAGATTTCCTCAGCCATGGATTTTGACAAGGTTTAAATTGCCAGACATAAATTTCCTCTTGTGGAGTGGGCCTCAAATGAAAGGAGAGTGTAGCCCCATAAAAGTCATGCTAACATTGCACAAATAGGCACATTGGTAATACTGTTGATACCTTCTCTTGTATGACAGCCAATACAGTGATTTCAGCATCACAAAACCTAGTGGCCAGAGAAGATACATCCAAGTCACTTTTAGTTTGATTTCTCTATATTTTGTAATGAAGATGGAGTCAATTCATTCAGAAAATAAGACCAATAATTGAAAAATGGGACTACATAAAGTTAAGAACTTCCATATATTAAAGGAGTTGTCAATTTTGTGGGAGCAGCAAAGAATGGGAGAAAATCTTTGTCAGTTACACTACTGATCGATGATCAACATCCCCCTCAAAAATGCCTCACTAAACTAAATATCAAGAAAAACAATACAATTTAAAAATAGATCCATTAATTTAGAAGAGAATTTTCAAAAGAAGTGATTCAAATGGCTAATGAACATTGCAAAAAGCTTAAACCTCATCAGCTTTCAGGAAACGTAACTCCTTTCTGACTCCATCTCAGCCTAATCAGAATAGCTATAAAATAAATCAAATAGCAACAATCTTTGGGACAATATGTAGAAAGAAGAATGCTTATTTAACTATTGGTGCGACAATAAACTGGTGTACCAAGTATACAAATCAGTACTACCATATGCCAAGCTCTTCTACACCTTGGCATTTTCCCAAAGGACATGGTGACCTACTACAGATCCTATCATAAAGTCTTTAGATTTGTGTGTTTAACTTGGAATACCTTTATAACCCAAGAGAATGTAAAAGTGTTATTAGAATAGGAAATTCCTCAGTGTAGGGGTAATATCAGAACAGAGGTGATATGCAAGTAGAGAGTAGGAATATTGAAGGTGAAAAGTTTAGTCAGAGATAGAGTGTGGAAGGAGTTGAGGGGGTAAAAGGGGAAAGCTAACCTAAATAATGGGATTTATTGAAAAGCTTGATTTGTACCTATTGCCTTGTAAACTAGAAAGAGAGATAAAGATAGAGAGATGGAGATTAAGATGGACAGAATTAGAGATGATGGTGGAGGAGGAAGTGGAGGTGGAAGAAGAGGTGGTGGTGGAGGAGAACATGTTGTTAGAGAAAGAGAAAGACAATGTAGAAGTCAAGGAGAAGGAGGTGGGGATGATGATGAAGATGGAGACAGGTGGAGATAGTGATGAAGGTAGAGGAAGTGGTGGTGGTTGTAGGGCCATGAAAGGCAGCCTATTTTGGTTGAATGAGGCCTGCTCTGGTGACCCAGTAGAAAACTCTACAAGAGCCAGAACAGTGAGCCAGGTACCCAGAGGCAGGTGCCTGACACCGCAGAGCCCTTACCTCCATAATTCTGTGACTGTAAATTACACAGATAATGTCTCAAGCTCCTGGCATTCTGGCTAGACTCCACCTCCACAGTTACCTGACTATAGCCAGGTACGCTCCTCTCCATAGTTACACCGCAACAGCAAGATAGTCCAGCCCACTATAAAAGGGGCTTCTTGGCCCCTTCTCACTCTCTTTCAGTGCTCACCTTTCTTACTCTCTAGCCCTCCTTCTCTCTCTCCCTTCCCACCCCTCACCACATGGCCATGGCTGGTCTCTCTCCCTCTTTCTACCTTCTCCCTTTCTCTCTGCCTTGCTATAATGAAACTCTAAAACCATAGACTGTCTTTGCTCATCAAGGCCCACTGTGCTTGAATGATGGGATAGGCTTTCCCCTAAAGAGCCATGTCTAACCTCCTGCCTAGTCTTCCTGTGCTCGATCCACCAGACCAAGGACTCTTGCTTGTGTGGGAACCACCCAGCACCACCTCTCCCTGCCCTTTCCTCCCTTCACACCCTGGGCTGACTGAGCCACCTCCAGGGCCCGAATTTGTTCTCAGCTCTTCTGCTGTGTCCAGTAGTGTCTGGGATGCCTGAGACTGAGAACCTGTTCCTAGGACTGCCCCTTGGCCAACCCCTGCTGAGCTGGAGTCCAGTGGCTTCCCACAGCCAGAAACCCACCCAGGGTAGCATGCAGTCCTCCCACATCTGCCTACCCAGAGCACAGGAACTCTGGCGGTTCTGGGGTTTTCTCCCACTCCCCCTTCCCCCATACCCACTGCCCAACAGGTGGTGATGGAGGAGGAGGAAGAAGACAAGGAGGTAGAAATGGAGATGCAGGAGAAGTGCAGATGATGATAAAGATGAGGAGGGCTAGATAATCTAGCTTCTAAAAGCCATGAGTTATGAAACAGAAAACCTCCTTATGAGCTGTCACTTGGAGAGTGGAAGCTTGCCACACAGCATAGTCTCTGGTCAATCGCTTTTTTATTTTTTATTTTTTTCCAAAACTAGCAGATTGTTTTGGTTTGTTTGTTTTTGTTTTTGTTTGTTTTTGTTTTTTTTCGTTTGTTAGACGAGGTCTTATCTAGTCCAAAAATTTTATGATAACAGTATAGCTCAGAGTAGCTTTGTATTTTTCATCCTCATGCCCTGACCTTCTGACTTCTGGGACTATAGGTATGAAGTCCTATACTCACCCCAAGTTAGAACTAATTTAAACAATGTATTACTAATCCTGTGGATATTTTCTCACTAAAGAGATTGCTACAGTCACCTAATGATAGCTATAAAACATGCCACTTAATTATGGGGAGCCTAACTTCTGTTTTTTCTAGTAGTATTTTATTAAGATTTATTTGAACATATGAATCCATATGTTTGCATGCATGCTGTGTGTAGGAGAGTGTGCATGTGCATGTCAAGACCAGAGGGTGATGAGAAGGTAGCTTCATTACTTAGATCTGCATTACTTTATCCGTTTTAAATTTCATGTTTTTTAAACTAAAAAAAAAAAAAAAAAAAAAAAAAAAGGTAGTTTACTTGCAGAAATGATCAATTTTCATAAGAATTCTAAAAGTGTAATTTGATAACTTCCAATATTGCTACTTCGAATGCATACAGGACATGAAAAATATCAGTAAAACAGTATATTAATTTGGAAAATAATGTATTGATAAATACTTTTAAAGATAATTACATAAGTTTAAGTATATACACTTATGTAAAACACCTATTTTCATATTAAACTATCACACAAGAAAGTTAATTGTAAAATGCTGGGAAATTTGGAGTCTTACTTATTTAAATTTTTGTTTACTTCTATTTAATGTGCCAAGCTGTGCCACGGACCAGGCTCAATCGGGCCCCCTCAATTCGTGGAAGAAATCAGCGGTTCCAGACAGGTGGGCAAGGAGCTGGTGACGAAAAGGGTGACAAACAGACACAAACACAAGGAAGTGCTGTATCTGAATGTATTTTCTCAAAGTAAACACCAGTCTTATAATACAGAAGAAAAACAAGAAAGCTAGGTGAATACATTTGTCAAGGTACACTGGTTCTTACAACAAAGAAAATGCATACATAAAAAGATAACAGGAGCCAGGCTATGTTTACAACTGAGAATAGGAACAACCCTTAATTAAAATTAGCTAAACACAGGAGCCAGGTGAATGCTCTGTTACAATGCTAGTCTATTGTTAAGCCCACCACCAGGGTATTTAGTAAATACCTGATTATGCTATTCCTCTGGGCCTAGTGAAAAACCTGTACCAGGGGAATTCCATTCTACTAACCCTTTCATGAATAATACTACAACCCAACTATTTCCTAGGCCATTGTGTATTCCTGTGTTTGGGTGTTCTAAGTAATTACTATATAGACTAGCCCTCAGCTTTTCTAGCTCTATTCAAGTGAATTGCAATGCCTAATTAGTTTCACTATCTCTACTAGAAGTAAATTTGAATGTTACTGAATAGGTAATATTTTTACTGAATACCGATCTCAGGGGCGGCTCAAGGACTTTCTAGGACATTGGAACACTGGCGAAGGCTTAGCTATATGTCAAAATCAATCCTTAAAGGCACTTATAATAAAACAATACTGAAATAGAGCACACGGATCCATACATCAGACTAATGCAGGGACAGTTTTAAGTGTATGTGCCATGGGAATGCCAAGGTTCCAGGAGGAACCTTGAAGTTTCCATGAACCTCTTTGCCTAGGGACTGCTTCCAGGTTTCTAAACTTGTCACTCAGCCTTCACTGGAGTGGAAGTAGCAAACCTGAAAAATATATTGTAAGAAAGATATTGATCTTAGAATCACTGAAGGGGTTAGAGTTGATAGGCTTAATGCTTCCTTCATTTCATGGTAAACATTTTATATATAGTATTGATAATATTATATAATGCAGTGATAGCATATATAATATTTATATTCATATAATTTCTCCACAAGTAAATTGATTCTTTTTTTCCCTGGGACCTCTTCCCTTAGTTTGATAAACTTCTTCCTATTCTTATTATATTTATATAGAAGCATTCCTAATACTGTATGTCAGCTAGTACTGAATTTTCTCTCTAATTTTTATATTAAAATAAATGCAATAATTCTCAAGAGCAGTTCTTCCAAGTATATAACATTTTACTTAATGTCTTCTTTAACATTTTAGAATTAATCTTATCATATATGACTTATCAGTAGTGAGAAGTTTCTATATTTTTAACAATTAGTTTTCTAGTACACAATGAATAACTTTAATTTATACTTTTAATTAATCAATTAATTTTTTACACCTTCAGATTTTATTCCCTCCATATCCACCCCTTATCTCCTCCCCTCCCATCAATTTTCCCTTTCAGGTCCACCCCTTCCACCTTACCTTTGATTGCTTTCTTCTCTTTCTCAAGTGGAACTGAAGCATCCTCACTTGAACTCTTCAGTTTGTTGACTTTTTTGAGTTCTGTGGATTGTATCTCGGGTATTCTCTTTTTTTGTTATTGTTGTTGTTTGTTTGTTTTGGTTTTGGTTTTTTTTTTTTTGGCTAATATCCACTTATTAGTGAGTACATACCATGCATGCCATTTTCAGTCTTAGTTACCTCACTCAAGATGATATTTTCTAGTATCATCCATTTGCCAGCAAAACTCAGGATGTCCTCATTCTTAATAGCTGAGTAGAATTCCATTGTGTAAATGAACCACATTTTCTGAATCCATTCTTCTGTCCTGGGACTTCTGGGTTGTTTCCAGCTTCTGGCTATCACAAATAAAGTTATTATGAACATAATGGAACATGTACCCCTGTCACATGGTGGGGCAACTTTTGGGTATATTCCTAAGAGTGGTAATGCTGGGTCTTCAGGTAGACTGACTTCCAATTTTCTGAGGAACCTCCAGAATGATTTCCAGACTGGTTGTACCAGTTTTCATTTCCACCAGCAATGGAGGAGTGTTCCTCTTTCTCCACATGCTCTCCAATAAGTGTTGTCACCTGAGGTTTTGATCTTAGCCATTCTGACTGGTGTAAGATCAAATCTCAGGGTCATTTTTATTTGTATTTCTCTGATCACTAAGGATTTTGAACATTTCTTTAGGTATTTCTCAGCCATTCAAAATTCCTCAGTTGTGAAATCTCAGTTTAGTTCTATACTCCATTTTTTGATTGGGTTCTTTGGTGTTTTGGTGATTAGCTTCTTGAGCTCTCTATATATTCCTCTATTGGAAGTGGAGTTGGTGAAGATATTTTTTCCCAATCTGTAGGTTGTCAATTTGTCTGTTGCCTTACAGAAGCTTTCCAGTTTCATGAGGTCCCATTTATCAATTCTTGATCTTAAGAGTGTGAGCCATTAGAGTTCTACTTAGGAAATTTCCCCTTGTGCGAATGAGTTAAAGTTCAAAGCTTTTTCTCACTTTCTCTTCATTAGATTCAGTGTATCTGGTTTTATGTTGAGGTCCTTGATCCATGTGAACTTGAGCTTTGTGCAAGGTGACAAATATGGGTCTATTTTCATTTTTCTACATACAGACAGCCAGTTAGATCAGTACCATTTATTGAAGATGCTTTCTTTTTCCATCGTATATTATTGGTGTCTTTGTCAAAGATCAAGTGTGCATAAGTATGTGGTTTTTATTGCTAGGTCTTCAATTCTATTCCATTGATCAACATGTCTGTCTCTGTACCAGTACCATGCAGTTTTTATTACTATTGCTTTTCAGTAAAGCTTGAGGTCAGGGATGGTGATTCCCCAAGACATTCTTTTATTGTTAAAAATTATTTTCACTAATCTGGGTTTTTTTTTTTTAACTTTCCAGATGAATTTGAATTTTTTTCCATGACTTGAAGAATTGTGTTGGATTGTGATGGGGATTGCATTGAATCTATAGATTCCCTTTGCTAAGATGGCCATTTTTACTATATTAATTCTGCCAATCCATGAGCATGGGAGATCTCTCCATGATCTGAGATCTTTGATTTCTTTCTTGAAAGAGTTGAAGTTTTTGTCATACAAGTCTTCCACTTCTTTGGTTAAAGATACCCCAAGATATTTTTATTATTTGTGGCTATTATGAAGGGAATTGTTTCCCTAATTTCTTTCTCACCCTAATTATCATTTGTATATAGGTAGGTTTGATTTTTTAGTTAATTTTATATCTAGCCACTTTGCTGAAGTTGTTTATCAGTTCAAGAAGTTATCTGGTAAAAATTTTGTGGATGCTTATGTATACTATCATATCATCTGCAAATAGTGATACCTTTATTTCTTCTTTGCCAATTTTTATTCCTTTTGTCTCGTTTTGTTGTCTTATTGTTCTGGCTAGCACTGAAAGTACTATTTTGAATAGATATGGAGAGAGTGGGCATTCTTGTCTTGTCCCTGATTTCAGTGGGATTGCTTCAAATATGTCTCCATTAACTTGCCATTGGTTGTTGGTTTGCAGTAAATTGCTTTTATTATGTTTAGGTAAGGACCTTTACTTCCTGACCTCTCCAGTACTTTTAACATGAGTGCTGTGTTTTGTCAAATGATTTGTCTGCATTTAAGGAGATGATCATGTGTTTTTTTTTTTCTTTGAGTTTGAGTGGATTACATTAATGGAGATATATTTGGTTTGGATGAATTTTATTGCGTATTTTTGCATCAATATTCATAAAGAAGATTGGTCTGATGTTCTCTTTTTTGGTGTGGCTTTAATTTTTGCTTCATAGAATGAGTTAGGTGGTGTTATTTCTGTTTCTATTTTATGGAATATTTCCTGGAAAATTGGTATCAGGTCTTCTTTGAAGGTCTGTTAGAATTCTGCACTAAATTCATGTGGCCCTGAGCCCTTGTTCGTTGGGTTATTTTAAAGACTTCTATTTCCTTGTGTGATAGCAGCCCATTTAGATAGTTTAACTGCTATTGATTTAACTTTGTTTTGTAGTATCTGTCTAGAAAACCATCCATTTCATCTAGATTTTCCAGTTTTCTTGAGTATAGGCTTTAATAGTAGGATCTGATAATTTTTTTTTGAATTTCCTCCATTTCTGTTGTTATGTCTCCCTTTTCATTTCTGATTTTGTTAATGTGGATACTGCCTCTCAGCCCTTTAGTTAGTTTGGCTAGGGGTTAATGTGTCTTGTTGATTCTTTCAAAGAACCAGGTTTTTGTTTTGTTGATTCTTTGTACTGTTTTCTTTGTTTCTATTTGGTTGATTTCTGCCCTGATTTTGACTATTTTCTGTCTTTTACTCCTTCTTGGCTGAGTTTGCTTCTTTTTTTTCTGAAACTCAAAGGTGTGTTGTTAAGTTGTTAGGGTAAGATCTCTCCAGTTTCTTTACCAGGGTGCTTTATGTGATGGAATTTCCTCTTAGCACTGCTTTCCTTGTGTCCTATAAGTTTGGGTATGATGTATCAACATTTTCATTAAATTCCAGGAACTCTTTAATTTTTTTCATTTCTTCCCTGACCAGGTTATCATTGAGTAGAGAGTTGTTCAGTTTCCATATGTATGTGGGCTTTCTGTAGTTTTTGCTGTTATTGAAGACCAGCCTTAGGCCATTGTGATCTGATAGGATGCATGGTATTATTTCAATCTTCTTTTATTTGTTGAGTGTTGTTTTGTGACCAATTATATATGGTCGATTTTGGAGACGGTACCATAAGGTGCTGAGAAGAAGCTGTATTCTTTTGTTGTAGGTTTGAAATGTTCTGTAGACATCTGTTAAATCCATTTGGTTTATAACTTCTCTTAGTTTCACTGTGTCTCTATTTAATTTCTGTTTCAATGACATGCCCATTTGTAAGATTGGGTTGTTGACGTCTTCCACTATTATTCTGTGTGGTGCAACATACATTTTAAGCTTTAGTAAAGGTTTTTGTTATTGATGTTGTTTGTTTTGTTTTGTTTACTGAATGTGGGTACTCTTACATTTGGGGTATAGATATTCAGAACTGAGACCTTCTCGTGGAGGAATTTCCCTTGACTAATATGAAGTGTCCTTCATCATGTTTGATGCTTGATAACATTTGGTGAAAGTCTATTTTATTGGATATTAGGACGGCAATTCCTGCTGGTTTCCTGGGACCATTTGCTTGGAAGACATTTTTCCGGGCGGTGGTGGCACACGCCTTTAATCCCAGTACTCGGGAGGCAGAGGCAGGTGGATTTCTGAGTTCGAGGTCAGCTTGGTCTACAAAGTGAGTTCCAGGACAGCCAGAGCTATAACGGGAAACCCTGTCTCAAAAAAACCAAAAAAAAAAAAAAAAAAAAAAAAAGGAAGACATTTTTCCATCCTTAAGTGTGTTTCTTTTAGGCAGCAAAATGCTGGATCTTGTTTGCATATCCAGTCTGTTAGCTTATGCCTTTTTATAGGTAAGTTGAGTCCATTAATATTGAGAGATATTAAAGATAGATGACTGTTGGTTCCTGATGTGTTTGGTTTTGTAGGTGTCATTTTGTGCTGGTAGTTCTCTTCTTTTGTCTTTGTTGTGAGATGCTTAATATCTTGTCCATTTTTTTTTTTTATTTTTGTACAGTACCTTCCTTATGTTGGAGATTTTCTTCTAGGATCCTCTGTGGGGCTAGATACTGTTTGAATTTGGTTTTATCCTGGAATATTTTTGTTTCTCCATCTATATTGACTGAGAGTTTTGCTGGGTGTAGTAGCCTGAACTGGCATTTGTGTTCTGTTAGAGTCTGTCTAACCTCTGTCCAGGCTCTCTAGCTTTCATAGTCTCTGTTGAAAAGTCTGCTGTAATTATGAAAGGTCTACCTTTGTATGTTACTTGGTCCTTTTCCCTCACAGCTTTTAATATTCTTTCTTTGTTTTATGCATTTATTGCTTTTATTATTTTATGAGGAGAGGATTTTCTTTTTTTGTCCCATTTATTTGGTGTTCTATATGCTTCTTGTACCTTTATGGCCAACACTTTCTTTAAGTTGTGGAAGTTTTCTTCTGTGATTTTGTTGAAGACATTTTCAGGTCCTTTGAGCCAGGAATCTTCATTTTCCTCTGTTCTGATTATTCTTAGACTTGGTCTTTTCTTTGTGTCCCAAATTTCCTGGATGCTTTAGGTTCAGAGTTCTGTATGTTTTGAATTTTCTTTGACAGTTGTGTCAATCTTGTCTATGATATCTTCTATAGCTGAGATTTTCTCTTCTATCTCTTGTAGTCTGTTGGTGATAATTACATCTGTAATACCTGACTACTTTCCTGCTTTCCTAGGTTTTCCATTTCCAGGTTTGCCTTCATTTATGTTATCTTTATTGTTTCTACTTCCACTTTTAGGTCTTGGACCACTTTATTCAATTCCTTTACTTGTTTATCTCTGTTTTCATGTATTTCTTTCAGTGAGTTATTTGATATTCTCCTTAAAGGATGCTCTTATCATCATGAAATAGGATTTTAGAACAGATTCCTGATTTTCAGGTATGTTGGTGTACTCAAGACTTGTTGTTGTGGGAGAACTCTGTTCTGATGATGCCCATGTATATTGGCTTCTGTTGCTTATGGTCTTGTGCTTGCCTCTCCTCATCTGAATTTCCCTGGTGTTTGTTGGTCTGGGTGACTGTCTAAAGTCTGTCTTTTGTCCCTGGGTTGCTTCAGGTCTCCTGGTAGGCCTGCAGCCCTGACTATAGCAGACCTCCTGTGGATCTTCCAACTAGGTGTTCTTCCCAGTGGCAGAGAAGCCGCTGAACTATTGCCCTGGCTGCATAATGTCTCCTGGGAGGCCTTCAGACTGTTGGGTCTTCAGTAGAATAATCAAGCTGTCTTCCAACTGCTCTGAGTGCAGCTGGTCCTCAACTGCTCTGAGCCTAGGGTGGTCCTATAGGCTGGGTCAGGATATGGTGTCTTCAGGGGAGCAGACCAACTAGGAGTCTGCCCCAGCATAAGGGACTAGGCAGATGGGGAGTAAGAAATGGAAGGGGAGTGGTATTTGGGAGGGTGGGGATTTGGGTGGGTGATGTGTCCTGAGTCCACTAGGCTCCTAGAGGCAGCTCTGTGACTCCGAGCAGGTGGGGGTGGTTCTTGCCAACTGCTCTGAGTGCAGCAGGATGGATCAGGATATGGTAACTACACTGAAACAGACCACCTAGGAGCCTGCCCCAGCAGAAATGACTGGGCAGAACCATATACACATAGTTTTATTTCAGCTCCATATTAAGCAATCTGACAGTAATATAGAAAGACATGAGATATTTCATGTAATTCATCTTGTTTTCCATACAACAAATCCATTGAATATGCACATATAGATTTCACTGTATTTTTAATTTTTTCTTTTACCATTTCTTTGAATATAATTGAATCCTATAAGTTCTAATGAGATTATTTCATGTTGCTGTTCATACCAATAATTTCTTCATTTTATTGCTAATAATGTTAGATAGGTGGTCATAATATATTATCTTGTTTATCTGGTATAAAACAAAAGCCACTATTGAAACAAAAAGGGCACAGATCCTTATGAGGGAATTTCTGCAGAGTAAAACATCTAGGATAGACTAATGATAAGACTAAAGAAGCATATATATATGTATGTATCCTTTCAGCCTAAATCACAAGTAGGAGCTCGACTACCTGAACATTTTCAGCACTTGCACTCGGTGTCTAATAGGCAACTATGAAAATTAAGCATGACTTCTTAACAAAAGTTCTCCCTTTGTTAAATCAAAGCCCGTGACAGAATCAGACATCAGCTAATCAGAACTTGCTTCAGTTGCAACAACCCCAAAAGTGGGCAACTTGCTAATAAAATCAGTTTCCTGGCAGATGATTCCTTGTGTATGTCCATGCTATTTCTTGAAGTGTTCTCAACATACATCTCTGATACTCTTTTTTTTAAATTGGATGTTTTATTTACATTTGAAATGTTATCCCCTTTCCTGGTTTCCCCTCCAGAGAACCCCTATTCTATCCCCTCTCCCGATGCTTCTATGAGGGTGTTCTCCAACCTACCTACCCACTCCCTCCTCTTATCCTTGCATTCCCTACATTTGGACATCCAACCCCCATAGGACCAAAGGCCTCTCCTGCCATTGATGTCTAACAGTGCCATCCTCTGCTACATATGTGACTGGAGCCATGGGTCTGTCCATGTGTACTCTTTGGTTGGTAGTTTAGTCCCTTGGAGCTCTGGGGCATCTGGTTGGTTGATATTGTTGTTCTTCCTATGGGGTTGGAAACCTATTCAGCTCCTTCAGTCCTTTCTCTAAATCCTCCATTTGGCACCCCCATGCTCAGTCAAATGGTTGGCTACAATCATCGGGCTTTGTATTTATCAAGTTCTTGCAGAGTTTCGCAGGAGCCAGCTATATCAGGCTCCTGTCAGCAAGCACTTCTTGTCATTCACAATAGTGTTTGGGTTTAGTGATTGTATATAGGATGGATTCCCAGGTAGGACAGTCTCTGGATGGCCTTTCCTTTAGTTTCTGTTCTACATTTTGTCTCCGTATTTGCTCCCATGAATATTATGTTCCCCCTTTTAAGAAGGACTGAAGCATCCACACTTTTATCTTCCTTCTTGTACTTCATATAGTCTGCGAATAAGACTTCGGTGAACTCTTTTAGGAACAGTTACTCATCACAGATGCTGTAAATATGAAGTTTTCAGTTATCCACTTTTAACAAACACAGACTGTGAGAAGACAAGTGCAGTGCATTCTGCAATTTAAAAGAAGAAAGAAATGGGGGGAAATCAACAGTCCATAAAGTAGGTGATCTCAAATAAGAAAAAAAAAAAAAAACCTATCATCCATTACTCAATTTAGCATTTTGATGAGATTCTGTTTGTGTTAGTACAGCTTTGAATATATTTTCACTTCTGTATATTAGAAAATTTCATAGTCAAGGGCAATTTTTTTAAACTTTTATTTCCAAACATTACTTTAAGGGCTATAATTTAATATAAACTTTGACTTTACATTTAAAGTTTGCAGCAGAAATACAAAAGGTACAGTGTTGTGAATTTGTTCTTCTTTTGATGAAAGAATATTTGAGCACATGAATTTTGGTGCTTTCTAGACTTTTCAGGTTCCACACATTATGGATATTTTCTACGTTTATTCCTACAATGAAATTTGTTTTAAGGATAGAGACATTGTCTGTGATTCTATGTAACAGTTAAGGGTGACTGGGTATTTTGTTGTTGTTGCTGTTGTTGTGTTTTTTGTCTTTTGTTTTTTGTTTTTCTTTTTCTTTTCTTTCTTTCTTTCTTTCTTTCTTTGTTTCTTTCTTTCTTTCTTTTTTTTTTTTATTAGTTTTATTTAGTCCTCTTTCACAGTCCAGGTTTTATCCCCCTCCCAATCCACCCTCTGATTTTTCCTCATCCCATACATCCTCCCTGATCCATGGTTTCACAGGGATGTCCTTATCCCCCCCACCCCTGCCATACCCACTCCAGTGGAGTCTTTGTGAAAAGTCCAAAAGCTTGGCTGCAGTCCTGAGGCACAAAGTTTCACGGTAACTGATCTCCTGGAGGCCTTGGCGTCCTGTATCAGAGAAGTGGTCCAGATTTGTCCTTGCGATTATGTGGAGGGTCTTCATGCTTTCTTTCAGTATTATTTTATTATAAGTGCCCCCAAGGAATGATTTGACAAATAGCTAGTTAGATTGAACATTGCCTCCTGGCCTTCACCATTGTCCCAATGTCCTAGGCAGTTGTTGAGCCAACCCTGCGTTTGGAATTTCATAAGAATGTTACTTATTCAGATGAAATGCTTCCAGTATTGAAAGAGAGATAGTGAAAGAAATTAGGCATTACAATCTACTAGATAGAGTAAGAAATTTCAGGGCAAGTTTAACAAAGTAAGTTTAGAATTCTTATTATAGTCATGTATGACAGACTACATTATATAATAGAAGAAAGTTGGTGGGTTCCTCTGGTAAATGGAGGTCCCCCACAAACACTTAGAATATCAGCTGAGTCACTACCATATACAGGAATATACATGGTCTTTGAAAGAAGATTGGCCTGTGGTTTAAGAAAGAACAAGAGTATTGTGTTGTTCACGGAAAGGTTAGTGAGACCCTCCCTGGTACATACTTTCACTAACCCAAAAGAATAGCATAGTTAGTTATTTACTAAGGGCTGGCTGGTGGTGGGTTAAACAATAAATTAGAATTATAACTATGGCTTGGGCATGAAAACCCTTGCCTCTGGCGTGTAAAGACTTCACACCTGGCTTCTAAGAATAAGCTGATAGGGCTGACTTTTTCCTCAGTTGTTACATACACTGCCTGATTCCTGCTTGTTTTTATGTATGCATTTTTCTATTTTGTTTAAAGAGTCTTTATGCATCAAATAACCTCACTGTACCTTGGATGATGTGTCACCTTACTTCCTTGTTTCCTTCTGTAATATAAGTCTAATGCTCACTTTGAGAAATTACATTCAAATCCAACACTCTCTGGTGTTCGTGTCTGTTTGTCACTCACCGAATCCTTGCCCACCTGAGTACTGGGACCCTGACTTCCCCCTCCGGTTGAGGGACCAACCATGGCAACCCCCTACCCCACCAGATCTTGCCACTCCCTGGTGCCTCCAGTCTCTTGAGGGTTAGGTGCATCTTCTCTGACTGAGTCCAGAACCAGCAATCCTCTGCTGTATATGTGTTGGGGGCCTCATATCATGTGGTTTACACTGCCTGGTTGGTGGCCCAGTGTCTGAGAGATCTCAGGGGTCTAGGTTAGTTGAGAATGCTGGTGGCTGTCCTCTTCAGCTTCTTTCAGCTTTTCCCTATTTAACCACAGGGGTCACCAGCTTCTGTCCATTGGTTGGATCTAAGTATCTGCATCTGACTCTTTCAGCTGCTTGTTGGGTGGTTTTGGAGGGCAGTCATGATAGGCCCCTTGCAGTTCAGGTACAAGTCATGTGACTTCAACCTGACAAATCAGGAGAGTCTAAATTTACTACCCAGTCTGTTTGACAGAGTTCTTTCCATTTGTGCCAAGAGATCACAGATGAATACTCAAGGTGGGTTACAGCAACAATCTGTGCCTGTCTTATACTACAGGGTCACCAATGGCAGAGGCAGTACATGAAGCCAATTATTCCAGATTAGAGCTTCCTGTTCTACTTACTGATCCAACACCCAGATACAGTTTTGTCAGCTGCTAACTTCCATGACTAGTCTGGTTTTCATGGATCTCACAGTGCTTTCTTTGCTAGTCAAAACAACCATTAGAGATTTCCTTGCTGACAATTTTCTTTCACGTCTGTACCCCATTTTTATGTTTTTTCTTTAATCTTTTTACAGTCCTGTCTTCATCCCCCTTCTGTTCTGCCTTCAGACTGTTCCACATCCCATACCTTCCCCTCCCTACCAACCCCTCCACTTTTGTCTCCAAGAGGATGTCTGCTGGCCCATACCTCCACCACACCAGAGCTCTCCACTCACTGGGGCCTCAAGTCTCTTGAGAGTTAGATACATCTTCTCTCACTGAGTCTACACCCAGCAGTCCTCTGCTATATATGATATGTGGGCTTCAGACCAGCTGGTATATGTTGCATGGCTGGTGACTAAATGTCTGAGCAATCTCCAGGGTCTAGGTTAGTTGAGACTCCTGGTCTTTGTATATGGACACCTTCCTCATCGGATTCTTCAAGCTTTTCCCTAATTTAACCACAAGTGTCACCAGCTTGTGTCCTTTGGTTCTATGTAAATGTCTGCATCTGACTCTTTCAACTGCTTGTTGGATTGTTCAGAAGGCAGTCATGCAAGACTCATGATTATAAGCACACCATAGTATCAGTAATAGTGTCAGGTCTTGGGGCCTCCCCTTGAGCTGGATCCCAATTTTGGCCTGTCACTGGTCATTCTTTTCCTCAGGCTCTACTCCATTTTTGACCCTGAAGTTCTTTCAGACAGGAACAAATCTGGGTCAGAGTTTTTCACTGTGGGGTAGCAACCCCATTCCTCATTTGATGCCCTATCTTTCTACTGGAGGTGGACTCTACAAGTTCCCTTTCTCCATGGTAGTGAATTTCATCACAGATCCCTCCCTTTAAGTCCTGAAAGTCTCCCACTTTCCAGGTGATTGGTTTCTTTCACAATTAGGTATATTGTGCTATAAGGCATCGATGGTTATGCTGTGTGTCGATTTAGCTGGTAGATTCAGCAAGCATTGAAAATCAAAGACTCCTCTACCTTACCTGAATATAATTAGATTCTTCTAAATTGCAGAATTCTTCAAATGTCCATTTTTACCTGCATTTTCATGTAGTAATGGTAAATGTGTGGCCCCTGATAGGTCAACTATGTTCTGGTTGTAGGTTTCATACTCATAAGTATTTTGGCAGCATGAACTGGAAAAATATATTATTAAAAACAAAAAAAAAAAGGACATAAAGTTGTAATGGGGTTGGGGCATGTATAGACCAGGAAGAGTTAGGTAGTGAGTCAGAGTAACTATCTCAAAATATATTGCATGTATGTGTGAAATTCTCAATAAATAAAAATATTGTATAACAAAAATGAAGTAGGCATAGATAATGTTACTTAGTTATCATTTTCAAAGGTTATAGGTGCCATGATATTTTAGACTCCAATACACACATATAAAAAGTTACCTGAAAACAGTTATTACTAGCACACACAATAGTTACATTCAACCAGTGTGCTCCATACTAAAACCCAAGTTAAATGCTTATATCTCTATATCTTTGAGCTACAACAAAGGTGCCCTGAAAGCAAAGGGGATCAAGAATGAAGCTTATTGCATACACTTAGGTTGATCTCTTTCTCTATTTTAGAAATAAATAGCAGAAGGGGAACCAAATGAGTAAGCTTAACTTTCTAAAATCTCAGTTAGCCTGCTTATAGATCAGGCAAGATATCTCTCCCCTGCTTCAGTATTTTTTCTGAATTTATCACAGATAGCTGGTTTACCAGTGTAGTTTTGTTTCTTATGAGAAATGCCTCTTATCTCACATTACATCTGCAGTCCTCTGCTGGGGTGTTGTAACCTCAAGCCTTGATTCCTAATCTGGAAAAGTCTGTATTCCCAGCAGATCAACAAGATTTTAAGTAAATAATCCATTTGAATGTCTCTTAGCTTCCTTATAGCACCTCGTATTCTCCTCATAGATACTAGTAGGAGCATGTGTAAATTGTTTTGTACTTTGGTCAAATACCACATCAGCCAGTCTGTACAATGGCAAGACAGTATTGCAGTAAATTATTAGTCTATTTCTTTTAAATAAACAAAATCATTTTAAGGATTGTATCAATCTTGTTCATTTATGGTAGCTTTTTTTTTTTGTATTAACTAATTGTCGCTATCATTCCAACTGTTTTACTATATAGGAAAGTCAGAAGAAATTTCATTTCTTAAAGGAAAATATAAAAAATAGGAGAGGCAGCCCTTGCCCACAGGTAGATTCCACAAGACATCCTACCAACTTCCTCATTGATTTCAAGACTTTCCTGAAAACCTGACAATAGCCCAAAAGAGTGTAGAAGCACTGAGGAATTCCCTACACTTTTGGGACTTACTGTTCTTCTAGCTCAGGTTGAAAATGACCGCTGTGTGAAACAAACCTGCTCAGTTTCACAGATTGCCTTAAAAAATATCTACAGTTTGGTGTGGTCCTTCAGGGGATGAGTCAAATATCTAAGAGATAAAGAGAATGAATTCTACCTTCTAGCTTGCTGCCTTGCCAGGGACAATGGTGGATATAGATAGGGATTTAGCAGATACCTACTGGCACTTTTAGGTTTTTGGATTGTGGAACAAGGAATTGTACAGAGAAAAAAAGAAGAGGATCCAGGAAAGCAAAGAATTTCTTCTGAAGGAACTCATTTCCAGGGAGGAAGTGTGTTGAGTGGAAGAAACTGTAGAAGCTGTATGTAATAGAAGCAGAGGTGCCTCTTAAAGGATTAGGCTCCTTGACAAAGCCTCAGCTTTCTATGTCATTTGCTTAACTTGGTCATTTGATTGCACTCACTGTTTCATGCAGATGAGCTTAAGGTGGGTGGTGTTTTAGCCATCTCTTTGATGACATGTTTTTCTCATGTGCTAATTTAGTAGCCTTTGTGAGAGAGTTTCTTTTCCAACTTTCCACACTCCATTTCCACCTCAGTAAGGAAGAGTTTAAGACCATTAACAAGAGAAAAGAAACAGGATTTAGATAACCTACATCTAATGCAAGTATGTAGTGGTGCACACCTTTAATCCCAGCACTTGGGAGGCAGAGGCAAGCAGATTTCTGAATTTGAGGCCAGCCTGGTCTACAAAGTAAGTTCCAGGATAACCAGGGCTACAAAGAGAAACCCTGTCTCAGAAACAAAACCAAACAAACAAACAAACAAAATGGAGCAAGTATAGAATTAATAGGGAAAGCTGATGTATCCTATGGGCTTTCTTGGATAAATGATCATGGTGCTACTGTTAAATGATTACGGTGCTATTGTTAATTGATATACAATGTGAGCAAATTTGAAAAACTTTAAGAATGAATGTAGTGCTATGGCTATTTGTATGCTTTGCCTATACTATGTTGTCTTTCTTCCTATTTTATTTTTCCATATATATATATATATATATATATATATATAATTTTCCATATATATTCACTGCAGAAAATATTGTGAAAATACTTATTCCAAATCATTAAACTACTAATACACAGTCTATGCTTTTACTCATTGCTCTGCTTTTTGTTTATTTTTTTTTTTTCTTTTCCATTTTTTATTAGGTATTTAGCTCATTTACATTTCCAATGCTATACCAAAAGTCCCCCATACCTACCCACCCCCACTCCCCTACCCACCCACTCCCCCTTTTTGGCCCTGGCGTTCCCCTGTACTGGGGCATATAAAGTTTGCGTGTCCAATGGGCCTCTCTTTCCAGTGATGGCCGACTAGGCCATCTTTTGATACATATGCAGCTAGAGTCAAGAGCTCCGGGGTACTGGTAAGTTCATAATGTTGTTCCACCTATACGGTTGCAGATACCTTTAGCTCCTTGGGTACTTTCTCTAGCTCCTCCATTGGGAGCCCTGTGATCCATCCATTAGCTGACTGTGAGCATCTACTTCTGTGTTTGCTAGGCCCCGGCATAGTCTCACAAGAGACAGCTACATCTGGGTCCTTTCGATAAAATCTTGCTAGTGTATGCAATGGTGTCAGCGTTTGGATGCTGATTATGGGGTGGATCCCTGGATATGGCAGTCTCTAGATGGTCCATCCTTTCATCTCAGCTCCAAACTTTGTCTCTGTAACTCCTTCCAAGGGTGTTTTGTTCCCACTTCTAAGGAGGGGCATAGAATTGACAAATGGGACCTAATGAAACTCCAAAGTTTCTGCAAGGCAAAAGACACCGTCAAGACAAAAAGACCACCAACAGATTGGGAAAGGATCTTTACATATCCTAAATCAGATAGGGGACTACTATCCAACATATATAAAGAACTCAAGAAGGTGGACTTCAGAAAATCAAATAACCCCATTAAAAAATGGGGCTCAGAACTGAACAAAGAATTCTCACCTGAGGAATACCGAATGGCAGAGAAGCACCTGAAAAAATGTTCAACATCCTTAATCATCAGGGAAATGCAAATCAAAACAACCCTGAGATTCCACCTCACACCAGTCAGAATGGCTAAGATCAAAAATTCAGGTGACAGCAGATGCTGGCGTGGATGTGGAGAAAGAGGAACACTCCTCCATTGTTGGTGGGATTGCAGGCTTATACAACCACTCTGGAAATCAGTCTGGCGGTTCCTCAGAAAATTGGACATAGTACTACCGGAGGATCCAGCAATACCTCTCCTGGGCATATATCCAGAAGATGCCCCAACTGGTAAGAAGGACACATGCTCCACTATGTTCATAGCAGCCTTATTTATAATAGCCAGAAGCTGGAAAGAACCCAGATGCCCCTCAACAGAGGAATGGATACAGAAAATGTGGTACATCTACACAATGGAGTACTACTCAGCTATTAAAAAGAATGAATTTATGAAATTCCTAGGCAAATGGATGGACCTGGAGGGCATCATCCTGAGTGAGGTAACACATTCACAAAGGAACTCACACAATATGTACTCACTGATAAGTGGATATTAGCCCAAAACCTAGGATACCCAAGATATAAGATACAATTTCCTAAACACATGAAACTCAAGGAAAATGAAGACTGAAGTGTGGACACTCTGCTTTTTGTTTATTTATATCCATTTTAATGTTATATTTAATTTGTTTAAAAATTATTTTGCAACTCTGAGTCCCTGCAGACAACATTCTGAAATTCCAATTAGTTTAAGACCTAGTATAATATACTAGAATGGTGAGCACACGTCAAGAGTTCCATTCCTCTCTGAGTTTGGATGAATTATGCCACCTGTATGTGTATCTGTGCACTGTGAACTTTCAGTAGCTCCAGGTCAGAGCTGTGCTTCCTTTTCTCTTTTCCATTTTGTGTAACTTTCCATTTGCCATTCTTACTACCAAATTTTAGTCTTTTTAAAACTGTGACTGAAAGCTACTCATATCATGTCACTTCAAAAAAAAAATGATTTCAATGAAAATACCACCTAAAAAAAAAATCTATCAAATCAGAACTTTCAACAGAATGTGGACATGTATCTACCAATGTTGGGTCAGCACTCATACACAGAAAAGGATTTATGGATGTTATTATTCTAAAGTAAAACATCAGTATTTTTTTTCAGTTAGCCTCCTTTCATAATAGTTATTTTTCTATTATCTAATGTTAGCAAGTCATTTAAAAGTTTCTATAATGAAAAAAATTAACATCATAATGCAAAGAACAATGAAAACTTGTGGGAAGCCATTCTGGACTCCCTGGCCAGCCGGACGGAAATCTATGCCAGGCAGTAAACAAGCCCATATTTGGTGGATGGCTTGCCCTTAATCCCTGATTGGCTGAGCAAGCCTGTCTGGTGAGGTGATATGACCTGTGGTGATTGGTTGAGGCATGGTTGTGGCTTGAGTGGATAAAAACGCTTGTACCCCGAGGAGCAGGGGATTTGAGGAGAGAAGCTGCCTGAGTAAACTGCTTTAAGAAGAACCGGTGGTTGCATTTTCCTTGCTGGTCGAGTTGGACTCAACAAAAACTTTGTCAAATATTAATGAGTACTATAAAATAATAATGCATATTTGCTTTTGCAAAGTATCTATTTAATATGTATAATAGATTCAAATAAAAGATTTAATAATATAAAATCAAGGTCATTTTGTCAATGAGCTTGAAGTTTTGGTTATCAAATTCTTCAAAACTACCTAGTAGGTAAAGAAATTCTAGAACCTAGTGTTCAAATCCAAAAGAGAAATTTTCTAAGATAATGTCCAAATTCTTCAAACTCCCAGGTTTTTTTTTTTTTTATTTGTTTGTTTTGTTTTGTTTTATCTTGTTTTGTCTTGGTACCTCTCTTTTACAGATAACAAAGAACACTTCAGAAAATTCATTATCATCTTTTATTGATCTCTTAATTCTGTGAACAAATATGAATGTGCCACCATCGCTCTACTCCCCTAGGCTTTCAGTTTAACATGTTCTCCTTTTAATGTAGGAGAGAAAGAGTCTTATACAGCAAAGTAGGGTGCCCTTAAGAGATAGAAATGTCCAATAGTGACAAATTTGAAGGTAGGGTTAGGGGAGAAAGGTGACAAGTCAAGGCAAGGACTTCATAGCATGGAGACAGACAGCACAACACAGCAGGTGTTTAAAATAAGAGGTTTCAGTCTTTCTGAGGAGAACAATGGCTTCCCTTTGGTTCTGGCCTGAAAGGGTCAGAGCCATTAACTGGGAGAAAGTTCAGGGGTCATCCCTCCCGAAAGAGAGGTATGTCCTAACATGACTTTCTGTGAGCCAGAGATTTTACTTGTTCCTAGTCAAGAGTTAATATTTACCCTGAGAGGAGGATGTCCTTGGGTCTGCATATAAACAGTCTCTTCTTCTGAAGTTTGTTCTTGTTATGAGAAAAGGATTCCAAAAATGATAGTATTATCTGCCAGCTGCAACTAAGTAAAATTGTTAGTTTTTGAGCAAAAATGTCAGTCATACTCTATGTTTTCAAGCTGTAGAAATCAGTAAAGCTTTGCTACTTGCCACCAGAGCAGTAGTCCGTCTGTTTCTTTAAGGTGTTAGTGAAGCTGGTCTTCGTTATCCTTCCAGACGAACTGGATTTATCTCAAATAGATAATTGAGGAGACAGAGGAAACTACACTGAGAGGACTCAGGCTTAGTTAATATGTAACC
The DNA here is from genome assembly GCF_000001635.26 of Mus musculus. Lineage (NCBI taxonomy): Eukaryota > Metazoa > Chordata > Mammalia > Rodentia > Muridae > Mus > Mus musculus. The sequence continues at coordinate 35,261,035 of NC_000076.6, read as the reverse complement.
TATTCTATGTGACAGGGGTAGAGAATCAAGACACTTGTGACCCAGGTGATATGAAAGAAGTCACACTTTCTGGGGTAGGGTAATAAGTTTAGTGTGCTATTTATATGTGGCTGCAGTCAGGCTGCTTTTAAACACCATGTTTCAGAATCTTAGGTGTGATCTTACCCTCATAGATTTCTCTGTGGAGGGTCTAAAAACCAGGCTGCTCTAAAAGGAGAAGCAGTTTCAAAAGAAAGTGTCATGGATTGAGAATGGACAATGGACACAGAGGGTCCACATGTTGGCCTGCATGCTCAAGCAAGCCTTATATTATTTTTCAAAGTCTCCAGGATTAGATGGTTTTCCTAAGGATTCTTTTTCTGGACAGATTGCCCTTAAAACCATTTGAATGAACATCTCAGGGTTGATACAATAATATGCCTTTATTCTCTTCTAGAAATTCTTTAATATAAATCATACTAAAGTAGGGATTTTTAATATTAAGGAAAGACTATTTTAACAGTCTATAAAATAAAGCATGCATTACCAAAGGAACCTACCCTTCCACTGATAGACCTCAATAAAATCTGGCTGTCTACAATTTTTGGTCATTTGTGTGTTTTCTGTCTTGATACAAAACAAGTATGATAGTTATTCTCTCCTCTGACATGTGACTTTAAATCCCATGTATGGATAACTGTGATACCTCCTATCCTTAAAGTTGGTGTGTTACTTCAAGCAGAGGTAGAGCTTGAAGATCACATAGGAGCATAACCTGTATGACATTTAAGACTGCTCATTTCTAACAAGCTCTGGAACAAAATCACATCTAAATGTGGAGACAAACAGGGTACATGTGAGATGAAAAGACAGAGAGAGAGAGAGAGAGAGAGAGAGAGAGAGAGAGAGAGAGAGAGAGAGAGAGAGAGAGGCAGAGGCAGAGGCAGAGACAGAGGCAGAGATGGAGAGACAGATATGAGGAAGCACTGATATCACGGTGATTTCCTCTGAGACTACCATTATTACTGTGTATGGAAAAGAATTTATGGTCTATATGGCTTGTATGGTCAACAGACTGCTTCCAGTGATCATGACAAAATAAGGACATCAATTCAGTGATAACTAGGTCTATTTCTTTGACAATAAGTCATTAATACTCAATACTAGAAGAGTCACAGAATCCTGAACCTTGATTTTGACATTGGCTTCCTGTCTCCCTGAAACACATAGTCTACAGGATATTCTAGAGTATAAAGGACTCTAGCTGGTTAATTGAAGTCAAGATTGTATGGATATAGCTGTCAAGAGATTATGTCATTATCCTTGCTTGATGTACTGTGACGTAGTTTTTTTTTTTTTTTCCTTATAATTCCTGTTTTTGTAAGTGAGCCCAACAAATCATTGATTCACCAAGCTAGACTTAGACAGACTTGTTCCTTTGGTTTTTCTCATTGGTGTTTTATCTTGGAGGTATTCACTGTCATCCCCAACAAGGCAACATGTACTTTTGAATGACAAGAATTATTCAGTTAATTGGGGGAAGTAGTAGTCTACTGGAGAAGCCATAGGTTGTAATATAATGATATATATCTTATAATACAAAGTGTGCTAAAAATATAATAGATACTGACCACATTATTTGTGAAAAGCAGAATCAATCATTTTGATTTCAGAAGAATAGGAAAATTAGGACTTTATAACATGGTCATGTTAATTCTACCTATTTACTGGTACCATGCTGGAAAACAAGGCACATTTTCCAAGAGAGTCTGTTGTCATCACATGTGCAACAATCAGTTCTCCATAGTACAACAGATACATATTTTTGATATTTGAGAACTGAAGAGATACCTTAGCAGTGAAGAACACTTGTTGCTATTGTTGAGAACCCGGCTGCTATTACCAGCACTCACATGGTATTGTAACTTTACCTCCAAAGGATCCAAGGTTCTCTTCTCACCTCTGCAGGCACCAGGAGCTCATGTGGTGCTAGTATATACAGGAAAGTGAATAGTCAGTCATACAAATAAAACAAATTAAAGAAATCTAAGTGTTTTTTTACTTAATCTATTCTCATGTTTGTTTTTCTAAGCACATGTTTAATACCGCACATGGCGGAAGTCAGAGGGAAACCTTCAGGAGTGGTGTTTCTCCTTCTACCATATGACTCCTAAGGATCAAACTCCATTATTAGAATTTATCCTAAGCACATTCACATGATAATCCATAGTACTGACCCCAATTTTGACAATTTCATAAGAAAACTTTCAAAATAACACACACACACATGTATGTATATATATATGTATATATGTGTATATATATATATATATATATATGTTCCAATATCTTTATTAATGTATTATTTCCCCAGCACTTTGCTAATTATAGATACTACAAATTCTTTTAAAAAATCCTAGTAATGAATATTAAAGTTGAATGATTCTAAATCTTTGGGGTTTTTTCTATTATAAACATTATTAAAATGAATATTCTTGCTTATATATTGTGTTTACTAAAAAAGAAATCCTATATTTGTTGTATGTCTTTAAGTGCATCCATTTTATAATATAATCTTCATAATTTAGATTATTTTTAATTAAAGCAAATATCCCATATAAATAGAAATATCCTAGAAAAATATATTGTTTTCAGATTTAGAAATATGGCATTTAAGTTGGCCCAAGGGATCAAGCCTCATACCAACTGTGAACACAGCTTGGTGTCTTCACCAATATATTACAGGCTTTACAGGAATGAAAGGCACAAGATTATGATATTTTCTCTGTTTCAGAGAATCATGAGACCAGACAATACATGATAGGGCCTGAGTGAACATGTATATATTATTCATTTGTTAAGGTGAAGCCTAAGTTCAAGTGACTCCTGAGATGTTAGAAAAGGAGACATCAAGTGAAAGAAGCTGAAGATATGTACTGCTAGTAGCAGAGCTAAAATGACCAGACTACTCAAGCTCTTTGGAACCCAGATAATTGTATCTCACAAGTTCCAGATGCTGAACAAGAAGCTATTGAATTTGTTGTTTGCATTAGTTAGGGTTCACTAGAGTCACAGAACTTATGAAATGTCTCTCTATATTGAGGGAATTTACTGTGATAACTGTAGTCCAACTATGGTCAGCTGTGAATGGGAAGTCCAAGAATCTAGTAGTTGCTCAGTCCCAAGAGGCTTGTTGTTTCAGCTGGTCTTCTATAGAAGTAGGTTTCAACAGATATGCTGGCAAGTAAATTTGAGCAGGCCAAGAAGAGTGAATCTTCCTTCTTTTAGTGTCCTTATGTAGGTCGCTAGCAGCAGGTGTGACCCAGATTAAAGGTGTGTACCACTATGACTAGATCTGCAACTTGGTTTGTTCCAGGCTGACCATGAACTCAGAGATCTCCTTGCCTCAGTCTCCTAGGATTAAATGCATGTACTACCTTGCCTGGACCAAAGGTTTTCATGGCCACTACTACTCAAGGTCTCCATGCCAAGATCCATGTCAGATTCTTGTGTCTTTCAGCCTCAACATCTAGATCACAGGTGAGCCTTCCAGTTCTGGATTGTAGTTCATTCCAGATATAGTAAAGATGACACGTAGGAAAAGCCATTATAATGTTGTTCCCCTGGGTTTCAGTCTTGGCTTGCTATGATTCTTTCCTTATGAAAAGGGAAATGTGTATAAATGACCCTGTATCTTTGAACTACATGTTTGCTTTGATGCTACTGAAACTCAATGTTAAGGAACTAGCTTGAGTATGGGAAGACAGTTTATACTTTGGACTTTTGAATGATATTCTCATTAGTAAGGATTATAGTCCTCTGGAATTAAAAATGAATGTATTTTGTGCCACAAGATGAGTATAAGCTTATGGGAAGCATGACAGAATGTTGTGATTTGCATATGAAAAACTCCCTATAGGCTCATGTGGTTGATCATCTGTTTTACAGTTGGTTGGGAAAGTTGTGAAACCTGCAGGAGGTGAAATTTTGCTGGAGTAAGTATATCAGTGGGGATGAACTTAAATATTTACAGCCCAGTCTTCTCTATTCTCTGCCTTCTGACTTGGGGCGTCACATCCATCTCTTGCTTCCTGGTGGAACATACTCCAACAAAATGTCAGACAGGGTGAAGCCTGGGTGTTGCCTCTTTGGTGGTCCGATGTTTAAGAGATCTCAGGGTCCATATTAATTGAGACTGCTGGTCCTGCCACAGGGTCGCCCTCCTCCTCAGCTTCTTTCTGCCTTTCCCCAATTCAACCACAGGGGTCCACAGATTTTGTCCATTGGTTGGGTGCAATTATTTGTATCTGATTCTTTCAGCTGCGTGTTGGGTTTTCCAGAGTGTGGTCTTTCTAAGTCCCCTTTTTTGAGTGCTCCATAGCTTCAGTAATAGTGTCAGGCCTCGGGACCTCTCCTTGAGCTGGATCCCACTTTGGACCTGTTACTGGACATTCTTTTCCTCAGTCTCCTCTCCATTTCCATCTCAATAGTTCTTCCAGACAGGAAGAATTATGGGTCAGAGTTTTGACTGTAGGATGGCAACTCCATCCCTCACTTGATGCCCTGACTTTCTGCTAGAGGTAGACTCTACAAGTTACCTCTGTCAAATGTAGGGCATTTTATCTAAGGTCCCTCCCTTTGAGTCCTGAGAGTCTCTCACTTTCCAGGTCTCTGCTGTATTCTGGACGGCCCCACAACCTCCTACCTCCTGAGGTTGTCTGTTTTCATTCTTTCTGCTGGTTCCCAGGGCTTCAGTCATTTTCTCCCACACAATCCCAGATCATGTGCCCCTCTACATGCCTCCTGTCCACTTTCCCTCCCAGGTTCTTCCCTCCTTCTCCCTTGTTATTTCCTTCTTCTCCCGAACAAATGGGACTGAGGTGTCCTCACTTAGTTCCTTCAGCTTGTTGACCTCCTTGAGTTCTGTGGACTATATCTTGTATATTCTGTATTTTTTTTTTGGCTAATATCCACTTATTAGTGAGTACATACCATGCATGTACTTTTGAATCTTAGTTACCTCATTCAGGATGATATTTTCTAGTTCCACCCATTTGCCTGCAAAACTCAGGATATTCTTATTTTTAGTAGCTGAGGAGTATTGTATAAATGAACCACATTTTCTTTATCCATTCTTCTGTTGTGGGACATCTGGATTGTTTCCAGCTTCTGGCTATCACAAATAAGGGTGCTATGAACATAATGGAACACATACCCCTGTGGCACCATGCGGCATCTTTTGAGTATATTCCCAAGAGTGGTATTGCTGGGTCTTCAAATAGACCTGTTTCTAATTTTCTGAGGAAACTGCAGATTGATTTCCAAAGTGGTTGTACCAGTTTGCAATCCCAAAAGCAATGGAGGAGTGTTCCTCTTTCTCCACATCCTCTCCAATATGTGTTGGCACCTAATATGATAGTATACATAAGTGACTCTAACATTTCTGCCAGAAAACATATTCAGATGATAATTGACCTTAACAAAGTGTCCATATATAAAACTAACACAAATAAATAAATAACCTTCCTTTATACAAATGATTAACAAGCTGAGAAAGAAATTAGGGAAACAACAACCTTCACAATAGCCACAAAGAATATAAAATATCTTAGGGTAACTCTAACTGTAGTGGCTATTCCTGGTTGTCAACTTGACTATATCTAGAATGAACTACAATCCAGAACTGGAAGGCTCACCAGTGATCTTAATCTGGAGATAATAGTTTCTGACCTGGATCTTGGTATGAAGATCTTGAAGGATAGTGGCTATGATTTCAGAACATTAAGACAAGGAGACTTCCAACTTCAAGGTCATTGGGCTATGCCTTCTGCTGGAAACTACATAAGGACATTGGAAGAAAACAGTCTCTTTCTCTCTCCTTCATCTGCTTGCAATGTGGGACTGAGCAACTGCTAGATCTTTGGACTTCCATTCACACCTGCTACTGACCATTGTTGGGAGTTGGACTGCTGACTGTAAGTCATCAATAAATTCCTTTACTATATAGAGACTACCCATAAGTTCTGTGACTCTAGAGAACCCTGACTAATATACTAACCAAACAAGTGAAAGACTTGTATGAGAAAAACTGCAAGTCTCTCAAGAAAGAAATTGAAAGAAGATCTCAGAAAATGGAAAGACCTACCATGCTTATGGATTGGCAAAACTAACATAGTAAAAATTGCCATCCTACCCATGGCAATCTACAGATTCAATGCAAGTCTCATAAAAATCCCAATACAGTTCTTCAAAGAAATGAAAAAATCAATTCTCAAATTCATCTGTAAAGTTAAAATTTCAGAATAGCTAAAACAATTTTTAACAATAGAAGAATGGCTGGGGAAATCACCATCCTTCACCTCAAGCTGTACTGCAGAGCAATAGTAATAAAACAAACAAACAAACAAACAAATAACCAAAAAAAAAAAACCCAAAACAAAACTGCATGGTATTGGTACAGTGACAGGCAGGTAGATCAATGGATTAGAATTGAAGACACAGACATAAAACCATACACTTATGGACACTAACAAAGATGCCAAAAATATACAATGGAAAAAAAAAAGAAAGCATATTCAATAAATTGTGCTAGTAAAACTGGCTGTCTGTATGTAGAAAAGTGAAAATAGACCCATATTTGTCAATTTTGCACATAGCTCAAGTCCAAGTGGATCAAGGACTTCAACTTAAAACCAGATACACTGCATCTAATAGAAGAGAATGTGAGAAAGAGCCTTGAACTCATTGGCACAGGGGTAATTTTCCTAAACAGAACTCTAATGGCTCATGCTCTAAGATCAAGAATTGATAAATGGAACCTCATGAAACTGGAAAGCTTCTATAAGGCAAAGAACATAGTCAATAAGACAAATTGGCAACCTACAGATTGGGAAAAAATGTCTTCACCAAACCCATATCCAATAGAGGGCTAATATCCAAAATATATAAAGAACTCAAGAAGCTAATCACCAAAAAATCCAAACAACCCAATCAAAAAAATGGGATATAGAACTAAACCAAGAATTTACAACACAGTAATATGAAATGGCTGAGAAGCACCTAAAGAAATGTTCAAAATTCTTAGTGATCAGAAAATTACAAATCTAAATGACACTGACATTTCATCTTACACCAATCAGAATGGCTAAGACGAAAACCTCACATGATAATATTTGATTTTTAATTCAATCTTTATGTTAAGTCTTTGAGAATTTTGTACATTGATATAGTCAACTTTTAATTTTGAAATTTTCATTTATTCTTCTCTCATATTACATCCCAATTGCAGTTTACCCTCTGTCCTCTGCTTGCAGCCCACTCACACTCTACCAGATCCATTCCTCCTTTTTTCCCTTCAGAAAATGGAAGGCCTCCAAGAGATGTCAACCAAATATAACATATCAAGTTATAATAACACTACACACATCCCATCAGTTTAAGTCTCGATGAGGCAACCCAGTAGAAGAAAAAAAAATTCCCAAAAGCAGATAAAAGTGTCATAAACACCCTCCTGTTTTTACTGTTAGGAGTCCCACAAGAATATCAAGCAACATTTATATATATGAACAAACACTATATAAACAAAGGACCTAGGTCAAACCCATGCAGACTCCCTCATTGTCAGTTAAACCTCTATGAGATGCTATGAATCCTGGTTGATTGCTTCTGTAGGTTTTCTTAAGGTGCTTTTGACCCCATTGGCTCCTACAATCCTTTCTCCTCTGCCATGGGATTCCCCTAGATCTACCTAATTTTTGCCTGTGGGTTTCTGCTCCCATCTGTTACTGGATGAAGCCTCTTTGATGGGGGTCACACTATGTTCCTGTCTACGAGTATATCAGAATATCATTCCATAAACTTTTTTTGTTTGATTGGTTCTATTCTAGGTCTCTGGGCTATCCAGCCTGTGTTTCCTGGCCCTTCAGTAAGTGCCTGGCTTGGGCAACCTCTAATCACATGGATCTCAAACCAGACCAGTCATTGTTTGGCCACTCCCCCAAGTTCTTCTGTGCCACATTCACTCCCAACACATCATTCAGCAGTACAAATTGTTGGCTGAAGTTTTTATAGTTGGGTTGATATCCCAGGTCCTCCATTGGAAGCCTTGCCTGGTTACAGAAGATGAGAGATTCAGGCTCCATAGCTCCCATTACTAGGTCCCTTAGGTCACCTCCATAGATTCTTGGAAAATACTATTGTACTAAGTTTCTACCTTGCCTGACATATTCTCTGATTTCAGCGATTTTAGTCATCTCTATCAATAATCTATTCTCTCTCTCTCTTTCTCTCTCTCTCTCTCTCTCTCTCTCTCTCTCTCTCTCTCCCCCCCCCCTCTCTCCATTGACCCTCATCCCTTTTGTTACTATCCCCACCCCACCCCTAATATACCTGAAGAATCTGTTTACTTCCCCTACCAAAGGAGAGTCAGTAATACATCATCACTTACCTTAACCTTCCTCTGATACTTAACCTCTCTGGACTATAGCATGGTCATCCTTTACTTACTTCACATCCCTCCTCTTAATTTATCCCAGATTCACATGACTCCTTCCTACAAACTTAATGTTCTCTTTATTTTTGTCAGTAATCAAGTGAGTTAAATGTATGCTCCCCATAAATGAATTGATATAGGGCCTCTTTGAAGCATGATTGACCTACCAGGGCAACACCTTTGAGGAAAATTATCATCTAGCAGACATAAACTGTCAATAACTTATCAGTTCATGAGTCTCTCCATCTTCCATTGTGAGAAGTTGATTGGTTTGTTCTTGTGTAGGTCTTATTCAGGCAACAATAACATCTGCAAGATTAGGAATACAGCACTTGCATCACCCAGTAGATACTGACACTCTCCTCACAAATTCCTCCAAAACCTGGCTCTAGTAATTTTCACAATGACATTTTGATGATCAGCCTTGGAGAACAGGGTGTTATATAGATGGTCAATTTATGGTTGGGCACTTCATAAACAGTTTTTTGCTACACTTGCATCAGTTGGGAGTTTCTGCATGAACCACCATCTACTCCACACATCTTTACTTTTGAGGACTGAGAGCTACACGGTTCTATTGTATAGAAACAAATACTTAAAAAGTAGTTTGATAGTAAGCTCATTAAGCCAAATAATAGCAGTAGGTTCACCACAGGGGCTTATGAACTCTCCAGTTATAATTTACAGCACATGTAATGCTTTCTGTAGAGTAAATCTTAAATCCAAACTGAAATTGGTTGGCTGACCCATAACATTTGTGCCTCTACTTTATCCATGAGAATGTTTTATGTGGTCAATCATGTAAGTACTAAGGATTCAAAGTGGGTAAAAATGTTGGGGCTTTTTCCCCCTTCAATAGCTTGTATAGCGTTTTCTGTTACTCTGAGATCTAGACTGAAGCCCTAATTAGTAACAGCTTTATTTCTTCCTGTTCTTTGATCAAAGCATGTGGTATCATCAGTAAGAGAATCTTTACATAATGTTCTGGTGGTCAAGCAAGAGGAATAACAAATGCCTTTGTTGTTTTTGAGGGCTTTGGGATACCTCCAATCAACAGTTAGCCTATCTTCTAGCCTGTAACTAAGATTTTTATTTGGCAACTTAAGGCACCTGAAGAAGCATTGTCTCCTGTGCAGTATTACCTATAATTAACCTTTATTATGCAAATACATATGGCTTGATTATATATTATTTTAAGTATTTCTCCACACCCAATCCTCTTTCCTACCCTTCTACCAAATATCCATTTAAATATCATTTACCATTGCTTACTTTTCCTATTTTGTACTACTTGTATTCTCCCACTCCCCATTTTTAAATTCCTTTATGCCTTGTTTGACAAAGGCTGCCTTCTAGTCCCAGCTTCTATCGGTACTCCAAGTTAAACACAAACATATAGATTTGGAATTAGAATCCACATATGAGTAGAAACAGGTGATACTTGTATAAGTGCACATGGGTTAGTTTACTCAGTGTAATTTTTATCCAGTTTCCTCAATTTACATGTTTATGCTATATTAAAGATATTTCCTCCAGTATGAAAATACAGGCCTTTATTTAAAAATAAATAAAATATATAATATATAACAGATATTTCAAACTAGCATAGTCAGAAATTTTTGAAAGGAAAGTGAAGGAAAATTCATTAGAAATAAGTGAAAATTATTTTAATAAAATATTAATAATAGATTTTTAGCATGCGAAACATGTAATAAGGAAGAAAGAATAGAACAATTCGCTGTAATCATGAGATGATGTTTGAAGCTCTGATCATACCTACAATTTCTTTTCTTTTCTATTCTGTTTTGAAATAGTTTTCCAAGCTCCCAATTCCATAAGCTTGTAAAAGTATTTAAACGCCCAATCTAATATACAAGACATCCAAAAAGCCATAGTAAAGGATTTCAAGTCATCAGCAATTAAGGAGTATAACGTGTTATTTATTTACACAAATTCTTTTTTGACTGAATCTTAGGGCATTTGTTCTTGGTCTCACAGCATTTTGTGACAGTTCTTTTGGATGTGTGTCTATATATGTCTTTAGTTAGGTTTAGTTAGTACTCTAACTAAATATAATATGTTTTCTTTTCACAACCTACTAATACTTTTAGGATATCAAGAAATTAATATTAAAAATAAAATGTTGCATAAAATAATATGGATAATCAAGGGCTCTATTGCCATTTTAGTGAATGACCTATAATAATTTAAAATTTTTCTCCTTGCGATTTACATTTTTAAAATCAAATACAAGTTTTATTCAGATGCTCAATTTCTTTTCTATAAGCTCTACTGGAAATAATTATAGTCTAACTGAACAATTACATTGCCAAAATGAAAAAAAAAAGGTAAATATACTTGATGTTTTCATTCTGATCTTCTGAATTCCTAGACATCATGTATTGCAATTGAAAATTGCAAGCACTTACCAGAATTTAGAAACAATCTCTTTATAAGAGATTAATCACTGTGTCTTTAGTAGGCATCCAAGGATTCAGAATTTGCATAACACTAGGCTGTGCTTTGTGAATCACTATGGTTATTCAGGGAAAACAAAGTTTCCTATATAAATCTACGGAGTATTAAGAGTAAAAGATATCACTTTACATTTAGAAAAATATTATTTATCTTTAATATTCATTTTCATTGTTTCATCTCTAAATTATAGAAATAGATTTTGTTTAAAATAGAGATTTCTAATGAAAAATGTCATCTGAACATGTAACCTTCTAAAGACCGCATTGACCAGAAGAGCAAAAACTATGATGTGTAGCATCCTAGGTATAGGAGCTTTATGTCAGAGTCATGTACACATTAGCTTGAGCTGATGCTGCTTTCTGTCATGTTAGCTCAACTGTGGAGGGTGCACAGTGAGGGCTTTAGGATATCAGTGCTCACAGGAGGACAAGCTCTTAAGTACATAAATTTGGTAAAAGAATAAAAGTTTTTCATTTGTTGTATTTGTCAAAAAAACTACAATCCTACTCTATTGAAGGAAAGAATTTTAGCCATAAAATTATTTTTAACAGGTTTAAAATGAAATGACAATTCTAAAGTTGAAGTGGAACTGGGGGCTCTGAGGAAAAATGGTCCCTCAGTGTATTATTTCTATTCAGCATCACAATTTCTACTCCTGTTAAAGGAATTAACAGAGAAATTTTCTTTCTTTTCTAAGCCAAATATTGACAGCATTTGGAAATGGAGGGATTTAGTAAAATGAAGAGCACAGTGATTTCATCTCTATGTTTTATGTAATACACTTTGATTAAATTGCTTTCTTTTGATATTTGTGGCTAATTACTTGGTGAGAAGTTACATGTGTAGTAGAGAAATAATTTTGAGATTTTCTTGTAGGTAAATTTCTCCTTGATTTTAATGCAGTCTCTCTTTCAAGGCAGAAAGTATACTGTAAACAGTTTTGCTTTTGATTTCTGCACAGAGTCAGGGACCACAAACATTGATGTATGCTTCATACTTGCATCTGGTTGCAGACAATAAATTTTAAAAATGCTTCATTCATTAAAAATAACAGAAAGACACTAGCAACATCTGGAGAGACAACAAATGAGTTTCTTTCTTTCTTCCTTCCTTCCTTCCTTCCTTCCTTCCTTCCTTCCTTCCTTCCTTCCTTCCTTCCTTTCTTTCTTTCTTTCTTTCTTTCTTTTCTTCCTTCCTTCCTTCCTTCCTTCCTTCCTTCCTTCCTTCCTTCCTTCCTTCCTTCCTTCCTCTCTCTCTCTCTCTCTCTCTCTCTCTCTCTCTCTCTCTCTCTCTTTCTTTCTTTCTTTCTTTCTTCCTGCAAGCTAAACTGATATGAGGAGTGTTATTTCTAACATTCTCTTTCCTCCCCTTAACTTTTACCTTCTAACTGCTACACTTTCCCCATGTCTCATAAACTCTTGTGAAAATAAACATTTGGTTTTGTGGGTACTATTTTCATTACTTCAAGCTCTCTTTTGTTCAATCCATTCTGTTCCAGCAGAGCTGCTGGCCCTGGTCAATTTCTCCCATTTCTCAGCAGCTCTTTCCACCTCTCACTGGAACAGTGTAATGGCCTCCTTGTTTGTCTGCTTTCCTTCAGAGTCTTTTAGATTCCAATACATCACTCACAGAGCATGCAGCATCATAATTTAAAGAATAGATTTATTAGTATACCTGCTGTGCTTATAATATAATAAAAGAAAATATTTATGATTTCTTTTGATTACAAGATAGAACCCTCAGTGGTTTAAAGTGGGGATTTTGAAAGGTAGATTAAAATCCATTCTAAATTTATCATGTCAAATCTATACATTTATTATACATCTGATAATGCATCTGATATATTACATCTGATATGTGCTAGTCAATACAATTATTCCAATAAAATATGTAAATATCTATATTTAAAAACTGTAATTTCAAACTCTTCTTGAATATAGAATTGTCCTGGATAGACAAATATTATATCTCACCATTTAGGGATTTTTGCTATTTTAAAAATCAGAAATATGAACTGATAGATTAATGATATGTCATATCTATTTCAAAATTATTCTCAACAGCAACACAATATACTTTCAGAATCTATACTATTTCAGTAGAAATACATCAATCATATAAATGAACAGGCTACAGGTCCAGGTCAATACCTTCCAGACCATTAAAGAGAGGAAAGAGAAGCAAGTTTATCCGCATTCAATATGCCCGAGAGCAAAGATAGATAGCAATAAATGCAGGATTCTGACTACAGCTTGCCAATAGTAGCTTGGAAAAGGATCAGTCATTAATCTACCATAATACCAATTATTAATAAATTTCTGCACAGAATGAAAATACATATGCTTTTTTAGGAAATAATATTCAATTATATCTAAAGACCATCCTCACCCTAGTATTAACAACCCCACAAATTTTAAATGAATCTTGTGGAAGAAATTTTTTCAGAGAAGAAATGATGTGTCCTGAGATCCACTCATTTCCTAAAACTGTGTGCTTGTTGTACTAATGCCTATTCAGACTTAAGATAATCTAGGAAATTACAGACAACCTTTGTGATTTGGATACTAGCACTGAAGGAATACATGCTAACTCAGATACTTACAATAATGTCAGACAATAATAATTGGTGTAGACAAAATTCCATTAATAAAGTAAGATTGTATTTGGCATGCATGTGATCAGTAAAAAAAAGGCTGGATAGAACACTGAACACTGAGAGTGAATCTCCAGTATTTTAAAGAGAAAGCTGAGGTATGCAGTGACAATTACCAGTAACAATTCATCTCATCCATCTGTCATTTTTCAAAGTTTATATTTTTTACATATATTGATGATGTCATACTTTACTCCATGAAGTATACCTAAGGGCACCTATGGTGGCAATGACTTTTGAGAATGTTTTATCACTTAATTTTATAATATGCTTCATGAGCACTCATTAATGTTACACTTCCTTTCTCCCATTAACTACAATCTCATTTGTGATGTGTTTTTGCAATTTAAGTTCTAAGTTATATTAATATCTAAGTAAGAGAACCTAGAAGAATTAGTAAAGTTTTGTCTTTAATAAATTTTTCTTTCCAATATTTGGATATTTCATAAATAAGTGTTCCATTGCTCTTGCTGACATAATAACGGAAGCAAAGGAATAAAACATACCATGCGATATTTTCCTTATTAGAAAATGAAAACAGCAAAAAAGCCTAAGCCAGACAACTAAAGAAAAATATTTGTAATCTAAAAAGGAGCTCGTCTTGAAGTAGTAACTGTCAACGTTAGTAAATCCAGTCATGCTTGAACATGAAACCTCACATTGAGAACATAACATAGAAGTAAAAATTAGCAAACGTGCCTTCCCCAGGCAGAAGTATTGTGGAAGGATATATTTTGTAATTCATCTAGAGTGTATTCATCCACTAACCCTAAGTAGAAAGAGTCATGGATCATGTACAACAATGCTTCACTTGCTATTTTCTCAATGTTCAATGTCCAGGAACTACTAATTAACAAAACCAATGACTATAGCAAGACCTGTCTGGTTTTGAGGACTGTTAGAGAAAATAAATTTAAAATACATGATATAAAACATGAGCCCATAGAAATGCTGCTTGTAAATGATTCTGTTTGATTTTCTCTTTAGTCATGATTGACCTAGACCACTCCATAAGTTCAGAAGAAAACACAAATTCTACCTCTTCATTGTGGTCCCTTTCTACTTTCATACCTTTTGCTGTAATACCAAATTATACTAAAATCTAGCTATTTAGAGTTAGGATACACCAGAAACAGACACATCAGTTAAGACCCACTTTATGAGATGGAAACCATGCCTAGAGAGCTTATGGACCTATGATATATATCAAATAATTATGGTCTAAAAAGAGAAGAAAATGTAGTTATAAAAGGATCTCTAATGATATTTTGTTATACTCATATATCAGTGCCTTTTCCAGCCATCATCAGAGAGACTTCCTTCTGCAGCAGATGGGAACAAATACAGAGACCCACAGCCAGATCTTAGATAATGAGAAAACTTATAAAACACTCAGCTATAAATGTTATGTCTCTATCAAATTCCTTCCCTGGTTTCTCAGGTAATCCCACAGAAGAGGAGACAGAAAGACTGTAAGGGTGTGGAGGATACAAAGAAAGTAAGAACTTGCTCATTTGAACTCACAGAGACCAAAGTAGCATGAACAGGGCCTACTAGTTTGATGGTTTTATGGAATTCCTGTATGTGCAAAATGTAAGTGTTTGATTATTGTTTTTTTTTTCCCTTGGGATCTTTTCCTTCTGTTTATTTTGCCCAACTTTGATAGCATTTTATCATATTACATTTTATTTTTGTTATATTTTGAAAACTGATTGAAAGTAATTCCTTCCATGGGTTCCCCCTTCTAAGAAGTATCAAAGTACCCACACTTTGGCCTTCCTTCTTTTTGAATTTCATGTGGTCTGTGAATTGTATCTTGGGTATTCCAAGCTTGTGGGCTAATATCCACTTATCAATGAGTGATCCTTCTTAGAAGGGGAAAAAATACCCATGAAATGAATTACAGAGACAAAGTTTGGAGCAGAGACTGAAGGAATGGCCATCCAGAGACTGCCTCACCTGGGGATCTATCCCATATACAATCACCAAATCCAGACACTATTGTGGATGCCAACAAGTGCTTGCTTGTTGCCTGATATAGCTGTCTCCTGAGAGGCTCTGTTAGTGCCTGACTAATACAGAAGTGGATGCTCACAGCCATCCATTCGACTGAGCACAGGGTCCCCAATGAAGGAGCTAGAGAAAGGACCCAAGGAGCTGAAGGGGCTTGCAACCCCATAAGTGGAACAACAATATGAATAAACCAGTAACCCCAGAGCTCCCAAGGACTAAATCACCAACCAAAGAGTACACATGGTAGGACACCTGGCGCCAGCTGCATATGCAGCAGAGGATGGCCTAGTTTAGATGGTGGTTTATTTTAGTTTTGATAGCCCTGGTCATCAGTGGCAGGAGAGGCCCATAGTCCTGTGACTGCTCTATGCCCCATTGTAGGAGAATGCCAGGGCTAGGAAGCAGGAGTGAGTAGATTGATGAGTGGGGTGGGAGAGGAGCAATAGGGGGAGGGGGTTTCAAATGGGAAACCATGAAAGAGGATAACATTTGAACTATAAATAAAGAAAATATATAATAAAAAATCTAGCCAAATTATAAAAAAGAAAAAGAAAAAGAAAAATGACTGAATGAATAAAAATCTAACCACTAAGGTAAAGTTAACAACTGAAATGTAGTATATAGCAGCTGAGAGGTAAAATTAATTTTCTCTAATACAGTGACACTGATTTTATTAACTACAGCCAGGATAACCCTCATATTTAGGAGTAGTTGACCAACATATAATTATACTACCCATGTTTGTTTTTGGTTTTGTTGTTTGTTCTGTTCTGTTATTTGTTATTTGGTGTGTGTGTGTGTGTGTGTGTGTGTGTGTGTGTGTGTGCATATGTGTGTGTGTAGACGTGTTTTTACTTGGTTACAGTTTGGTGATTTATTTTGCTTATTTTAAAATATGGTTTGATTTTGTTTTTGTTTTTGTTTTTTTTTTTGGTTTGGGGCATTTTGTTGTATTGTGGTTGTCTTTTTCTCTTTCTTTCTTTCTTTCTTTCTTTCTTTCTTTCTTTCTTCCTTCCTTCCTTCCTTCCTTCCTTTCTTTCTTTCTTTCTTTCTTTCTTTCTTTCTTTCTTTCTTTTTTCTTTCTTTCTCTCTCACCATCTCTCTTTCTCTCTCTCTCTCTCTCTTTCTTTCTCCTTCCTTCCTTTCTTTCTTTTTTCCTTCCTTCCTTCCTTCCTTCCTTCCTTCCTTCCTTTCTTTCTTTCTCTCTCTTTCTTTCTCCTTCCTTTCTTTTTTTTTCTTTCTTTCTTTCTTTCTTTCTTTCTTTCTTTCTTTGTTCCTTTTTAGAAGGAAAGTAAAGTTGGAATGGCCCCAGCACAGCAGCCTGTATTTTAAAAATTCTGTTTATTCCTCATCTTTGCTTATTGTCCTAAGCTACATATCAAAAGTAACTTAAAAGCAAGAATCCAAGTGAGCCATATTTCATGTTATCTAAATGTTAAAATGATAATTCATAAGTAAGCATATTATATGAATGTGTATTATTGCCCCTGCTAGAATTGAAAAAGCAAAGAAAAAAAAGAATGCTACCCCAAACCCTTCATAGGTACTTTAATAAATATAGCTATTAAACCATAGATTTATGTATACCACTTCTGGAAAGTATTTTATTAGTAGTTGCATAAACACATGCAAATATTTTTTATTCTTTATAATCAGTCTTCCATATATTGAGAAGTTTGAGGCTTTGCCCAGTGACATAACAGTGGTAGTGTAAAAGTTAAATATACAACACACAAAACCTGAAACTTGACATTGGTCACTTGTCGCTTCTGTCTCTGACCAGCAAAAAAGAGCAACAACACAGCGTTCTTCTCAAAGCAGTTTATTCAGAAACCTTTCAACATGCAAGTAGGAATCTCTCCTAGCCCCCAATCGCAATCCCTTATACAACCCCTCAACCATGCCCCATCAGCCCAGTCCGTGTAATCTCAGTTCATTGCCTTCATCAAATGGCCTGATCGTGTGTCATGGTGCACCTGCGCAGTTCTCACGATGGAAGTGGCTTATTTTTGGGTGTATGAGGAAGTCAGTTGCAAGTCATAAGACTTGGCTGCAGTCCCAGGTGCCATCTTGGAACTACTGCCACACCCACTTCCCACAGTCACTAAAATAAAAATGGAGTTCCTAAATCCAAGCAATCAAAAGATGTTTATTTTTATAAAGATCTGTAAGGAAATAATTTTTCACACAGCTTTACTTTCATAGAGAAAAATTTCTACAGAGGTTGATTAAGATTTTAATACTTTCCAGTGTACCATCATTAAATATGGTAGGACACCATATGAATTTCATTGCACTGGAAGATATAAAGTATACAGAGCATTCTTGGTAACTCCAGCTGTGTTAAAGCTATGTGTTCTTTTGGATTTGGCCCAAAGCAACATGAGTCTGTTTCTAGAGAGAATGAAAAATATTATAGACACCTGATCATTTACTCCTTACTCAAGTTTGCACAAAAATGGCATTCTCTGTAGATCCCACTGAATTCATTTCCCAACACTGATCCTTCTTTTCCCTTCCCCTACCTCAGTTCACTTTGGGTCCCAGGTTCAGTTCCTAGCATACTGAAAATCCAGATTTTCTTCAGAAACACATCCTGTTGTCAGATGAATGACTCAGGTCTTCAGTCTGGCATCACGTCTTCTGTTCCCAGATCTCAGCCATATTTAGATCCAGATATTTATCTTGAATGTTGCCAGTGTGTGGATAACATCTCATCTGTCACTACTGACATGCCCACTCATCTGACAGATTTGCTGAAATACTTCAATTTAAGATGTCAGTTAGTTCTTGAAGCTCATGCTTTGCAAGTCATTGGACTAAGAAATTACTATAAAAACAAACAAACAAACAAAACCGTGGCCTTTTCTTTGCAGTGTCTGCAGTTGATTGTGTACTACATTCCCATGATCCAGGCTCATTTCAAAGCCCAACTGCCCCCAAAGCAGTGGAGCATTCTTATGCATTTCGGTCTCATCATCAAGTATTACCATGACCATATAGCTGAAATATCAGCTAAGCTTGTAGTGATAATGTATAGCCTACTTGATAAGCTGTTACCAAAGTATGAGGTGAAAGCTCCTATTCCTTTTCCATGTTTCAGGAATATTTGTAAGCAAATGACAAAAATGCATGAAGCTATATTTGATCTTCTTCACAAAGAAAAACACAGATGTTATTTTTAAGAATTAATGCACTTAAATGTAATAAATGACAAAGGACCTCAAAATGTGTTGGTCACAGCAGATGTAGCTTTTTATACTGGAAATCTTCAAGCCTGAAAACGCCTTAAAGAGCTTATCCATTCTTACTGGCATAAGATCAAATCTCAAAATGCTTTTAGTTTCCGTTACTACATGGCCAAGTTGAGATCCAGCTCAAGGGGAGGTCCCAAGGTCTGACAGTATTACTGACGCTATGGTATAGTCATAAAAAGAGGCCTATCATGACTGCCCTCCAAAAGACCCAAGACACAGCTGAAAAAGTCAGATGCAAATATTACACTCAATCAATAGACAGATGCTGGGGACCCCTGTAGTTGAATTTAGTGGAAAATATGGACTAATATTTAAAAGTATTTCATTTAGAATTTTTGCATCTATAATAAACATGGTTATTAGTTACTAGTTCTCTTTGTTGTTAAGTTTGTAGTTGACTTTGGTGTTAGAAAATAGTGTTTGCTCACAAGGAGTTTGGGAATATTTCTTCTATTTATTTTTTTGGTATAACTTGAGACATATTGGTTGCATTTCTTTTTTTTTAAATTAGATATTTTCTTTATTTACATTTCAGATGTTATCCCCTTTCCTGGTCTCCCTCCAAAAACCCCCTCTCCTTATCTGCTCCCCTCTGCCTCTGCTTATAAACTGACCCATTCCTGCTTCCTGGCCC
This sequence comes from Mus musculus, assembly GCF_000001635.26. NCBI lineage: Eukaryota > Metazoa > Chordata > Mammalia > Rodentia > Muridae > Mus > Mus musculus. The sequence continues at coordinate 35,241,530 of NC_000076.6, read as the reverse complement.
TGTAATTCTCCTACAATGGGACATAGAGCCCTCACAGAACCAAGGGCCTCTCCTTCCTTTGATGAACTACTGGGCCATCCTCTGCTGCATATGTAGCTTGAGCCATGAGTCCCATCATGTGTACTCTTTGGTTGGTGGTTTAATCCCTGGGAACTCTGGGGTTACTGGTTATTTCATATTGTTGTTCCTCCTGTGGGGCTGCAAACCCCTTCAGCTCCTTGGGTCCTTTCCCTAACTCCTTCATTAGGGAACCTGTGCTCAGTCCAGTGGATGGCTGTGAGCATCTCCTTCTGTATTTGTCAGGCACTAGCAGAGTCTCTCAGGAGATAGCTATATCAGGCTCCTGCCAGCATGCATTTCTTTTAAAATCTGGTAAATTTCTGCAATGAATCCATCCACTCCTACACAGAACAAAGTTTTGTGGCTTTTTAAGTCATTGATCACTTTGTCGTTTAACTTTGGCAGTTGGGATAAGCCCAGAACTTCTTCCATTTATTGTACTTTTTCCAACTAATAAGTACATTCATTTAATGTATCCTCTTATAATATTTTTGAGCTTTTTTGATATTATTTTAAGGCCTATTTAGTATGTTGCAAATAAGTCTAGCTAACTACCATGTCTAGAGATATAAACTCTAGAGGATAAAAAATTATTGCTGTATTCCTAAATCAATATACTTTCTAATAGTATTGAAAATACTTACCCTTTTAACCAAAGATAAGCGTAGCTGTCATCATTCACCAAATCAATGTTTTACCTCCAACAGACAAGAGCTACTACAGATTTAAAACTGTTAAAAAATTAAAACATAGAGGATAAATGGCATTGGAAGTCCAGTGCCAATTATTATTTTACAAAGCAATGCTTTACAGAAGCTTCAGGGAACATTACAAAGTGAGAGTAGAAAGATATTAAAAACCAGGCAGCCAGAAAAAAGTTGCTATCAAATTGTATCATCTAGGCATAATAGGACTATTACACTAATTGAATATCAACAATACGATTTCACAAGCAAAAAAAAAAAAAAAAATGCCTGAATAATGGTAAGCTGATGCAAAATTTCACCTATAAGTGAAGAGCTACAATGGTGAGAGAGAGAAAGAGAGTGAGAGAGAGAGAGAGAAAGAAAGAAGGAAAGAAAGAAAGAAGGAAAGAACGAGAGAAAGAGAGAAAGAGAGAAAGAAAGAATCAAAGAATCAGGTTGTCAAAGGGACAAGATCCCTGAAAAGCTATTCAATTGCATTGCAACTGGTCAGCTCCAAATACATGTACATACACAGAATACTAATAAGGCTCAAAGGGTTGATTACATATACATATACATACATGTTACATATGTATTCATATACATCTTATACATATTCTTATATATCACTCACATATATGTCATATACATATGCTCATGCACACAGATAAATATACACATACATATATCCTATACATATATATCTTATACTTATATCCTATACATATATATCATATATATACACATACATATAAATCATATTTTCCCAAAAAATATTTACTGTCTTTTAATGTATCCTCTCATATTATTATTCTCTTTGATATTTACTGTAATTTCTTATATTTATTATATGATATCTGCTATATTATTTATAACATATAATTATACAGAATATATAATTATACATATAAATTATTGTATTTATTATATATGTGCATATATTATTTAAATATACTATATATGTAATCATGTATAGGAGTGTGTGTGTTTATGCGTGTGTGTGTAAAACAATAATAATTAAAGAAGAAACCATGCATTCGAAAAGGAATTGTGAGGAACATGGAAGATATTGGAAGGGGGAGAGGTAGTGCTGGAAATTATATCAACACAATTCTAATTATAAAATTTTCAGAACAATTTTAATAACAAAGAAGATAACATGGGGCAAGTTCCTTTTATCATACTTTTGTCTTCTGTTTATTTCTGCTAGGGACCCCATGGATATACATAAATAAAATATTATATTATTTTTAGAAACAGTTCTATTATGAAATGTCTTAAATGTTTATGATGTCTCATGCCTATAATTTTCATTAATCAATTATTCTTTTCAACAACTTGTCTCCATTGCACCAACTAGTTACCTTTTCATTTTAGTAGTTATCTTACAAATGCTCAGTAGCACTAAATTCTACTAACAGCCTAAAGAAATGTCCTTTGAAAATTGTAAATGTAAATACAGAGTTTCAGAAGTGTCAACTCATCTGCCCTTCCTCTCAACCTCAAGAATAACAGACAAGAGGTAACTTCATCTTTACACATAAAATTGCCACATCTGTGCTAGGGAAGGATTATGAAATTTCAGAACTTTCCACACAATACAGTCATGGTAATCAAATCAATTATTTCTGAGATCTGTTGCTAAACTGTAACAATTAGATACTGTATAGTTTTTCTGTACAATGGAATGTACCCAACAGAACAAATCTTTTTCACTAAAAGTACTTGAGGAAAAAAAAATTAGAAAATTTGTGTATTATAAGCATATCCTATCAGTGCTACCAAACTTTTACTTGGAGAAGATTTCACTCATTTTATATGATTTTTTTCTCATCAACATTTGTTAAGGATTCAAAATAATCTAGGCCTCTCATAACATAGTCACTTGGTTACCAAAGACATGAAAAGCGATATGCATGCTGTCTTCTCAGTCAACCGTATAATGCAGCACTTTGCCATCCCCATTAAGAGATGGACTTTGTACCATACCGTGCATTTTATAATATTTCTATCTAAATGCAGATTTCTACATTCCATATCTACCGTGGAGTGAGGGTTTCCATAAAAACATCAGCAGGAGAGTACATTGAAATTCATTTTGCATATTAAAGAAATCTCTTTGTGAGTTTCCTTCTTTTATTTGTTTTATCAACTCAAGCAATAAGCAAGAAAATTAGAGTTTCAGCACTGATGGGAAAATGATTTATGATTTTTATCAGCCTTGCTTATTTTTCTCCTGCTTAGAAAATGTACAGATTTTTGAGAGCACATCAACTTAAAAGGTCCCCACTGGAAAATGAAATAAGTCTAGCTGTATCATTTCACCCAAATACTGTAGTACTCTATTACCCAACGACAGCTTCACTTTGAGTAATATGCCTCTGGATGCTTTTCTTCCCAATATCTACAGCACACATAAAATCTGTCCTATGGGAATATGTTCCATTTAAAAACATTACAAATCCCATAATATTTTCCAGCATGTATCTTAGTGGCATGGTTAGGTCAGGGGTACAGTCAATGCCTAATAGATAGAAAATATGTCTCTTCGCATTGTAACTCTCTTTAACAGAGAAAACATATTGGAAATTGGCTGTCACCAGAATTGTGGCACATTTCCAAGCAATTTATTATATGCAGTTTACTGAAGCTTTGCATACGTCCACAGGCAATCGATATGTAAGGAAGAAACAGTGCACAACAAACTAATGTGAACATGAAATTAAAGAAACAGTAATTTTAAATCTAAGAATACAAATTCAGGTTAAAATGCTAGCATAATTACAAATATTATTTAAATAGAGAAACCAAACTGGATAGTTTATGAAAGCATTCATTCACAATCAAAGAGCTAAGCCCCTTGTCTCACAATAGCAGTAACTTAGCATGCTGAAATATTTGGAGAAATACCATGTCCTTCAGGCTGGTGATTTTTTCAATCAAAATGGGTACAGTGATAAGAAAACTAATAATTCTTTTTTATGAGCACTATTGGTTGGACTTGCATAAACAGTTTACATCTGTAACATTCAGCTACATAATCTTCTATCCATTTTTCCTTGACCATGCAATTATTTTACAAGTGTCAAGAACAACTTATTTTAAAAAGCTTTTAATTTATACAAATGAACTTTTTTCTACTTGAGAATAACATTTCATCATTTTCTTTTCTCAATCTGTATGCAAGATAGAATATTAAATACCAGGGTTTCTTCTTCCATGCCTCAAACATCTAATTCACCCCATAATAAAATATTTGGTTCAATAACATTGCTGTTTGCAAATGTCTTAAAAATGATATTATCAATACATATCTAGCAACAGAGGGCACAGCACATACAACCATTCTATTTGTTAATTTTTAAAGATTGAAATGAAACAATGCCTTAGATATTTATTATTTTATTAAGCATTACACTAGAGATACAAATTTAGTCAACATATACACAATGAGGAGACAAAAGAGAAGCAGTCTATTTGGCTCTGAGACCATTTCATGGTCTAGGTAGAGGCTCTGTAAGTGGTCTGGAAAATGGCAAGCAAGGCTTTCTTTGACTCTTAACATTTTCTCAAAAAAAAAAAAAAAAAACAAAACAAACAAAAAAAAAAACAAAAAAAAAACATGTTCTCCTCAGACTAGTGGAGTATATCTCTTAATTCCTAAATGTCCCTCGTATATTTAGAATATAATTTGTGTATTTCAGCTATTACCTACAATTTCTTGCCTGTTGTTTTTTTCAAATTTATATTTTCTTCCCACTAGAATCCTGATAAAACACATTTGTCCTTCCTCTCTTATTATTGCTTTCTAATATTTTACTGTTTACAAGAGCAAAGGTACATGCTGTTTGTAGCTTCCTAGAAGAAAAAAAAAATAAAACAAATCAAAACAAAAAAGCCATTATTATGGTAGTAAAACTCATGTGTGTCAGGGACTTGATAAAGATTTACATAAAAAAGCAATGTAGCAGGGATTGTTTTTAGAGCTGGTTGGAGACAGGGTTGCTAATACTACATGGAATAAGAGCTTACTGCAAGGCCAAAAAGACAACTATTGTTGGCAGCCTCAAAATGAAACAAAACACCTCAGCTCTGGCAGAAGGTTGCACATTGTCCCTGGTGAGGCAAAGAATTAAATACTTGTCACGGGTGATCTATGGCTGACATTTGGAATGCTGTAGCAGAGGAAAGTTGCAGACCTCTCTGGTAGCTGTTTTCTCCCAGTTGAGCAATGAAAAGCCAAGGACACAGCTCAGTCACCAGTACTCTTCCCCTTGGAACTTATCTCACCAGTTTATCCTTGGCAATTCATTCAAAAAAATGAAAATGCATTTGATGGAGTTCCTAAAAATAGTGCACTAGTGTTCTAGTGCCCATGGCTTTTTATCTAAACACCCTCCTGCTTGTAATCCATCCTATGGACTGTTGACCCACGTTTTAGGTTTGTGATTCCTTGAGTTTGATTCTCAAGAGCAGGCATTTGCACTGGAGTAAACAGAATTTTACCAGGGTTAAATCTGAATACGGGTGGTTGATCATTCACTCACTTTAGACAAATATACATCTAGATTGGAACATTGATACCTGCATTGAATGATAGTTTCTACACTTGTATATTTTATACAGATATTCTATTATACTGCATTCCTTTAATTTTCATATTTACCTTCTACGTCTTTCTCATTATTTACTAAGAAACTACTATATTTGGTCTCAAGCTCATCAGTATACTATTAAGTAGTTGAGAATAGTTGAGATTGTAAAATTCTGTAATTACTTTACTACTCTCTCAGTATATAATGCTAGATGTGGCAAGGGCAGTAATCTGGCATCATATTTCTATAAAAACATCTCTATTTTAAGGTTTTCTATATCGGTATATGTTTTCTTAAACATAAAGAGTTAGTTAATATAGATGAGCAGCAGATATACATATCTCTTTACCTGTTGTCTAGTTAGGATTGTATTGCTGTGAGGAGACACCATGACTGCTGCAACACATACAAAAGAAAATATTTAATTAGGACTAACTTATAGTTCAAAGGTTGAGTGTATTATTTTCATGGTGAGAAACATGATGTCATGCAATAAGATATGAGGCTGAAGGAGCTGAGAGTTCTACATCTTGATCAGTAGGCAACAGGAGACTATGTGTCACACTAGGCCTTCCTTCAGCAATTAAGACCTTAAATCCCACTTCCACAGTGACACACTTCCTCCAACAAGGCCACACCTTCAAATATTGCTACTGTTTAACAAGCTGTGATGGTTTACATACACTCTGCCCATGGACAGGCACTATTAGAAGGTGTGGTGCTGTTGGAGTAGGTGTGGCTCCATTGGAGTAGGTGTGTCACTGTGTGTGTGTGTGTGTGTGTGTGTGTTATAAGACCTTCATCTTAGCTTCTGGAAAGTCAGTATTCTTCTAGCAGCCTCCAGACAAAGATGTAGAACTCTCAGCTTCTCCTGCACCCTGCCTGCCTGGATGCTGCCATGCTTCCTGCCTTGACGATTACGGACTGAACCTTTGAACCTGTAAGCCAGCCCCAGTTAAATGTTCTTATAAGAGTTGCCTTGGTTATGGTGTCTGTTCACAGCAGGAAAACTTTAACTAAGACATGGGCCAAACATTCAATCACATGAGTCTACAGCTGACATTCTTATTAAAACCACCACAGTTTTCTTTTCTAGAATAATTATGAGTTTGTTCAAACTAATGTAATTTAGTTTCTCATCAAAAGGTTTACCACAAGCTAAGGTCATCTGGGAAGAGAGAGCCTCAAATTCCAAAAGTGTTTCCTTCAGATTTTCCTGAAGGCAAGTCTGTGGGGGCTTGTTTTTGTTTTTGCTTTATTTGCTTGCTTGTTTTTGTTTTGTTTTGTTTTGTTTTGTTTTTGTTTTGTCTTTTTTCGTTTTTGTTTTTTTTCCATTAATGATTAACACAGGATGCCTCAACAAACTGTGGTCTGTATTACACCTTAGGATGTGGTTCTTGGAGACATAAGAAAAATAACTGAACTTGAACCACAATGCAAGACAGCGATCAGTGTTCACATTTTGTTAACGCTTTTGCTTTTGCTGAAGATGCTGCCCCAACATCACTCAGTGATCTACTGGGGTCAAAACACATAAGCTAAATAAACACTTACTTTCCCAAGTCACTTTTGGGTACTATATTTTCAAAGCATCAGAGCAAAGTAGAATACAAAGAAAACAATAGCTTGACTTCTTGCTTTTATCTAGCCAAGAAACAATACTTTCCAGAGGAAGCAATGATATGTAAATTAAATTATAGATAGTACACAGAAATATGTGGATCTTATTTTAGGTCAGTAAGAGGTTAGGTTGGTGAAATTTCATTATGGGTAAAAATGTTATTATGCACAAAAATGCTTTTAAAAGTTAACTCAGTAACTCTTGGGATTGTTTCCAATCTTTTTCTAAATATTTTTTTTCCACTCACAGTAAACACATGAGCAATGCTCCATACTTCTAGCATCTAGCCTCAGCTCATATGGATGCAACTGAAGTCAGTGTGTCCTTCTAGTTTTTCCATAATCTAACTTTCCAATAGAATCTATGGCAATTATACCTCAGTTTTTGGTACATCTGATCCTCCTAATATTTCCTGAATAATTGTCATGATGCTATAATATTCTAGAGTTGCTCTTTTTAAATTTATTTTTGTAATTAGGTATTTTCTTCATTTACATTTCAAATGCTATCCCAAAATCCCCCAGACCCTCCCCCCCCCCAACTCCCCTACCCACCACTCCCACTTCTTGGCCCTGGCGTTCCCCCATACTGAGACATATAAAGTTTGTAAGACCAAGGGGCCTCTCTTCCCAATGATAGCCGACTAGGCCATCTTCTGATACATAAAGGCTCTTAGGAGCTGTGAGAATGAATGAGGAACCTTTGCTGTGGTCTAGGGAGGCTTTATAATAAGCGTTACTAAAGACTTGCAACCACAGTTGATTCTGGAAAGTCTTTAACAACAGACAAATGTGCCACAGAAATAAAAGCCCTCCAAGCAAGGAGAATAAAAAATATATATATATATATATTCTAGAGTTGCATAATAGTAATATTACTATCTATTGTGTTTACTGCTTTTTACCTCCATAAATTTGATAATTATGTACTTGTTAAATGATAGTTTCCACTTCCCATGCCTGTTGCACATGGCTTATGTATAAAATTGAGGCCTCACCTTGTGTTTTCATCCCTCAGACACACAAAGTTATAAGGTGCCCTGTTTGCTTGTTTACTTTTAAGACAGAGTTTTTCTCTATAGTCTTGACTGGCTGTCCTGGAATGTTCTCTGTAGACCAAAATGTTCTTGAACTCAAAGATTTGTCTGCCTGTATCTCCCAAGTGTTGGCATAAAAGGCATGGTACATTCCTGAAAATGCTACCTCTCTTGTCATTTCAAGAAAAGATAGATGTGGAAGAGGATGTGTTAGTAAGAGCTTCCTGTTGTACTTGATGACTAGCCCTTCTACTTATACTGTTCTAAACTGGAAGGTAACATGATCTTCCAGAGACAAAGAGATACCACCTTGCTTTATGCCTAGACAAAAAAATGAGAACTATTTGAGAAAGTGCTTTCTGACCAAACAATCACAGTAAAGTTGTTTTTCCCCATGAATGCAGGTGCACAGACAATGCATAACATGAAAGAGAGTGCTCAGAGTTCTACTGTGTTCTCTTTAAAATGAACTTATTTATTTACTTATTTATTTACTTATTTTGGACAAGGAGGGCATAGTAGTAACCTCCTTCACCAGAAATTCCTACTTTGTGTGTCCAGAACACACAATCAAATGCAAAACACTGATTAGTAAACAGACATCTATGCAAGTTCACCTGGCCTCCTTTGTGTCTGCATCTCAGGGTGTTGAACCTTTTCCCTTCTAAATTGAAAATTTCTTTTATGACCTGCCAAGAGCAATAATCTGGCATCTCTGTCTATTCTACCCTCTCTTCCCTGTTTCTTCTTTCTCTCTTTCCTTCTTTTCTTTTTTGAGCTGTTCACACTTTCAAATGTTGATTTTCAATATTTTTCTTTGTTACTTTGTTTTCCCTTTTGTCTCTGGCACATGTGTGTATGGTATGTGTGAATATACATATTCACATGGATACAGGTGCATGTGTGGGCAGGTACTTGTGTCCATGAATGCATGTGCTTGTAGAGATTTATAATGGATGTCTTTCTCAATTACTTTTGTCTTCCGTATAATATCAGAAGGTTTTCCTTGACCCAGAGTTCACATTTTGACTGTGTCTCTAGTCCTAATTTACTTATTCCATGACCTTATAAAGTAACAGAGTTCACTGTGAACTCTTCACCCATGTGTTTTATGTACTCTGCTCATATTTACACTATTTTTCCTCTCTTCTTCTACCCTTTCCCACATTGTTAGTTTCCTTCTTTTCTATTCTTGCTTTTTGTTTTTTTGCTTGGGTTTTCCAAACAGGGTTTCTTTCTGTACCCCTGGCTGTCCTGGAAGTCACTCTAAAGTCCAGGCTGGCCTCTAACTCAGAAATCTGCCTGCCTCTGCCTCCCGAGTGCTGGGATTACAGGTATGTGCCACTACTGTCTGGCTCCTTTTCTAAAGGCTTGACATTCTACCTTCATGTTGTAAAGTGCTCACACACATTCATGAATATAATGCATGAAAGTAAATGTGATACTTACCTTTCTGACTCTGGAAAATTTCATCTAATCTCCCACTCCATCCATTTTCCTAATAATGGCATATATTTTCTCTATGACTGATGTGGTGGTTTTAATTTGCATGGTTCAGGGAGTGGCACTATTAGGAGGTGTGGTCTTCTTGGAGTAGGTGTGGCCTTGTCTTCTGAAGAAGAGGACGACCTTCCCCTCCCTCTCCCCTCCCCCTTGCCCTTGCCCTCCTCCTTCTCCTCTGCTTCCTCCTCCTCCTTCTTTTATGTTCACTCCCTGTTAGCTGGCTAATTGATCCACCTTTTGATCTAGGGTTGACTTTATTTAGCTCTTGGAGTGTGTGCTGGGGCTAAGATGTACCACAGTAATTGTTTTAACAAACAGCAATCTCTTAGATAAAAGTTCTGTGCTAGCAATGAGCCATATAACAAGTTTGTTTTCTTCAGTAAATAACACAATCTAGGGGTTCACAGTGTGATCAAATGTCCTGCAACACTATCTTTCATACTTACCTTGAACTTTAGTCTCCATTACATTGTTTTTCCAGGTTGAATTACTATCAAGCACAAATACATACAACTTTACTGGGAAACTACAGGTATCAAATGAGAAAATATATGTGTTTCTCATGAAATCTAATACACTGTATATGATGCATATATACTTACCTGTGGATAAGCAGTCATATATGAAAGTACACAGAAGAACCACTCTTCTACATGTAAGAGCTCCGCGATAGGGTTTATGATCACAAGTGTTCAACCCTTATGATTGAGATATGAGTGTTGATAGAATACCAGATAGATGTGTGCATGTGTGAGAGAAACAGAGAGAGAGAGAGAGAGAGAGAGAGAGAGAGAGAGAGAGAGAGAGAGAATTCAGGAAGAATGAATTGAATTGAATTGAATTGAATTGAATTGAATTGAATTGAATTGAATTGAATTGAATTGAATTGAATTGAATTGAAAAAAGTGAATGGGGGTACTCAGGAATATTTGAACGTGGAAAAGGAGAAATAAAAATGTAGCTAACATTACTTCAGTACTTATATATAAAATTCTCAATAAAACAAGAAGCAAAGATCATGATAGGATATGATAGATAGAGATTATATTTATAAGTAGAAATACATGCTCATAAATCCTCCATATTGCACAGAAAAAGGAAAATAATTATCTTTATTCTGGTTTGATGTCTATTACTCTTTATTTTTAATGGATTTTTCTATTTGATTAAACTGTCTTATAGTAGCTTCTGGTGCTATTAAACAATAAAGTGTTTGTTTCTGAGATAGGGAGCATTGTTATCTCTAATTCTAAGAGTTTCATTGATATCAGTGGGAGGTTGATGGGGCAATCCTGCATGTGGTAGCAATAAAAGGAATTCCTGTTTAACAAGGATCTGGAGTCCTCTCAGATGGGGAATTCTGTTAAGTCCCTCCTGTTGAGATATTTTAATTCAGCATGACTGCCAATACTAATTAATGTGTGCAGTGTTTACACAGGTTATGGAAGAGGCACTATTTGTTTTTAGAAAAGAGAATCACTTGAATAAACTAAAGTTGATCATACTTAGATGCAAAAGCCTTGAGTGATTTAAAAAAAAAAAAAAAAAAAAACACCCTTCTGAGGTGTATGCAACTATTGGTTGTTTCCTGCAATCTCTTCCACTGCAGATGTGGGAGCACAATTGCATTTCCATACTTGTTGTCTGGAAAGAGGGGAGGAAATAAACATTACAGAGAAAGAAGAGAAATAAGGGAGGATGAACTATGCACAGGGGTTCTACAGAGTTCCATAAACCAGTAAACTGCTCAGAGATCATCACCAAGCAATTTGAATCTATTAATTGAAAAATATGTGTGAGAGAGAGTGAGAACTGAAGACAAGAGAGTAGTAGGGTGCTTTGGACTATGAACCACATAATGACCAGCACAGCACCTACTAGCAACAGTAAAAATAGTGGTGCTCACATCTTTGGAGCAAACAGAGCTGTCTAATTGTACACAAAACCTGTTTAACAGGAGAAAATTCATGCTTTATAGTGTAAATATGACAACTACACAAAGTTAATAAGGTCATATACTCTAAAGAAGAACCTATTATTGTCACTTTCCCAGAACAGTAGAATTCCCAACTACCTAATACTTATTATTATACTAAATACCCTTATACCAACAGATAAGTACAGTGCCCAATTCTCATCAAAAGAGCTTCATTTTGCAGCAGATGGACTCCATTATAGAAACCTACAACTTCTCCAAATATAAAGCAAATCTGACTTGTGGGTGTCCAAAACCCAGCTGGTAAATCTAAATACAGCCCCTACATCTAAGGCTTGGGGAACATAACTGAGACATGGATGGGAAGATTTTAAGGGCCAAAGGATGTCTGCTATGAGATGGTGCCTTCTGTATATAACAGTCAAGCTGCACCCATAAAAATCACATAAATATGGCTGCTCTTATTTAACAAGAGCCAAAACTGTGTTGTGTCTGACTGGATGGGGGAAATTTTTTAAAGCTCTACACTTAAATGAAGAGCTATAGGCAATTAATGTCTGCTAAGGGAGGAAGAAACAGTTTTTAAATGCAAGAGCTCCCTGTTGAGTTTTCTAATCACAAATGTTCAGCCCTAAACTCATAGGAGAACACTAGATAAATTGTGTGTGTGTGTGTTTGTGTGTGTGTGTGTGTGTGTGTGTGTGTGTGCCTGAGTATGTGTGTATATGCATAAGAGAATGTAAATTAAAGAAGTACGAATTTGAGGATGAATGGGAATACTCAGGAATATTTGGATAGGGAACAGGAAGAATGTGAAATGTTGTAGGTGCAGTATTTATGTTTGAACTTCTCAAAAAAATAAGAATCAAAGTCCATGAACCATTGTTGCTTGAAGAGGCCACACATCATATAGATGAACACATTTCCCTCTGACCCATCTAATTACTGTTCATGTCAGTCCTGGTGCTCCTTTGATCTTATAGTTTGTTCATACAATTATTCTTTGTTGCCAGCCCCTCATTTTAAAATCAGTGAAGAAATAAAAAGGAGAAATGTGAAATTCCTAGGTGTGTAAAGTGCTTGCCAAGGTTTTTGAATATACCTGTAAAAAACTAGTCATGGTGACACACTTCTGTTATTATAGTAGAGACTAGACTAAGTCTTGGAGATTGCTGGCTAGGTTGTCTTGCTGAATAGATGAGCACTCTTTTTAGTGTGGAATCCTGTATTTAAAAAGTAAGGAGAAAAACATAAGACAAGAACTGACAAGCATCTGTGGTCTCCTTATACACACACACACACACACACACACACACACATACACACACACACACACATACTCACACACATAAACACAATCATACACACAGTAAACAATCTCCACACATTAGCACACAAGGATACATAATCCACATACAAGAAATTAAGAATGCATCTGAAATACTACTAATAATATGGTTGCACTTGTTTGATAGTTGTAAATATTATTTTGTTGAAAATTATGAGGTTTTAAATTAGAAATTTAATTGCCACTAAACTTTAACTGAAACTTTTTTCTTATTTTATTTTTTCATTTCTACTTCAGAGTCTATTTACTTCTCCTTTATTTCCTTGGAGAGTCATCATCACAGTGGCTAGGAGTTTTAAAGGCTTCAGAATGGCTATTCATAGAAGTACGCCATTTGGCCACATTTCTCACCATGCTTGGAAAAGAGGAAACAAGTCTGCAGGTTGCATCTGTGACCTTAAGGGGAAGAGATTCCTGCACACAAGTGCCTAACAACCTCCCAGTTTATTTTTTACAAAGGACCACTTGGGCCTCTGACTCTTCAGCTGTGGGCTTGCTTCTTGCAGCTTTCATGTTAAAAAGCTCCTTTGTCAAAGCCCTCAGGCCCAGTGGTGATAACTGCTACAGAAAAATACCACGGATAGAAAGATATATTTTCAATAACCCCTGACTTTTATTAGTTCAGCCACTGCTAGCATAAAGAGTAAGTGGACCCTTGGTATTTTAAATGTTTCTTGTCCCCCTCCATATACTTCCCAGGTCAGCATTCTTTACTGATGAAAATTCTGGACTGGACCTTGCCTATCTGTCATGGGGAGAAGTGTAAGCAACATTACCTACCTCAGAGCTTTGGTTGTTATGCCCAAAGCATATGATCAATATGGTAGCATGGGGTTTGTAGTTATTTTCTTATTTCATTACATCTGGAAACCAGGTTCATATTAGTAAGAAAATTGTGAATTCCTGAGTCAAAGAGTAATAGCTCACTTTTCTTTTTTTAATAAAAATTTAAACATAATAAAAGAGACTTTTGTAATTCCATGTAAAACTCATGTGTTCTATGGTATCAAGCCAATAATATGGATAAATTTTTAAAATGCTATTATCTGTATATGCTTTATTACAGAATAATTCTTCAATATATTTAAAGGTGCTAGTGGAAAGGCATTATATGCCAGGAAGTATTCAACAGGAAGAATTGATCTAATGTTACCATTATTTAACATAGCTTCAAATTTACTTCCAAATTTTAAATGAATCTTATTTTTCATGTATCTTAGAACAGAATTATGCATTACATTGAAAAAATTCTAGCTCAAGCATTGACAATAACTCACAACTTGACCTTTGAATATGATGAAATGCGTTAGATTTATTGCTCTCAATCTCAAGGTGCCTTGTCTTTCTTCAGTCAAATGACAAGTGGATTCAGGAAAGAACACCAAAGCAAGAGCTAGTAGGAATGGGTTCTAGAAAAATCTCTGGTAATGGGCAAGACCAGCAGCATGGTCCATACCTGGCTGTGCCTCTGAGAAACAAAGGAGCTTGATTAGATGATCTATTGGATTATTTGAACTGGACATTTCATCTTTTATTGAGAGATATCAAGCATAACTTACATATAAATGAAATTACTCTGAGTTCAAGTACCAGAACTAGGAAGTGAGGTGAAAACTTTGTAAAAGATAGTGTTTCTGTTTGTTTTTATCTCCAGAATCACTTTACTGTGTAGGGGAAATAGCATATCACAGACTTAGCAGTGATGGAATAGAATGTATGCAAAATAATCAATCATATAGAATGTTTTAAACATTACATGTTATTTTATATAATATTAAAAGATTTGTTACGCGGTTCTCTGTCTTGATTTGGTAAAGTAGTATAAGGTACAAAAAGGTGAGGATGGTAGTAACTGTTTGCTTTTGACATCAGTTTAAATAAATGACTGAATATGAAAGATACAAAGAAATAAAGAAACCCAGAACCGAGGCTGTAAATAGCCATTTATATAAAACCAATCGTTATTGGGTAAGACAATGAAGAAAAACAACAATTGTGAATAAAGAAATGACTAAAATAGAAAATTATAAAACTATAAGAATATTAAATTACTCTCTCAAGAGAATAATTTGAAACAAAGAATACTATCTATCAAATGAATTCTTTTCTTGTTTTCATTTCATTCCATTATTGTTGGCATACCACCACGTGTATTATTCATTCAAATGAAATTTTACATGTTCAGTGTCTGTTAAGGTTACCTTGGAAATAACTTTGTGTCTCTTTCTATTTTTTTTTCTTTTGATCCTTGACCAACTTTTATTTATTTTTATTAATTATTTTATTTATTTACATTTCAATTGTTGTCCCTGTTTTCCCCTGTGGAAAGCCCCACACCATGCTCCCTCTCCCTTGCCACTAAGAGGTTACTCCCCACCCACCCAGCAAAAGTGACTCTTTCTTATATATAGTTTGATCTGCATATTACTTTTCCCAAATGGTACTACATTGACTTGGCAGATATTTCAACACACTAGGTTTCAAGGGTCATAGACTCCTTGAAAATTCTCTTTCTAGTTAATCAACATCTGCTCAAAAATAGAGGAAATCAGTGAAGGGTTTTCCTGGTACAAGGACATCTTGGCACTTAAGAACCAAGTAATAACTGCAAAGTCAAACCACATAACACACCTCACAGAGGAGATTTTTTGAGAAGAACAGAATGGCAGATGTCTCTGAAGGGGAAGACAGACAATAGAGAGTTGCATGGAGGAGAGGGCTTTTGTAGGTTTCTGGTGCATGGACAGTGAGATAATGAAAAAGTACAGTGATACCATGCTTGAAGTATTATCCATGGCCTGAGTATTGTTTGGCTATTATCTGAGTCTGGAAATCTGTCCAGATTTTTAAGTCTTAGGAGCTCAGGATCAAATCAGGCACAGTGTGTCCTTTTGATGGCCCCTTTGCCCTAGACTCAGGTCTGTTCCTAGCACCCAAGAAAATGCCTTTCCACTGTTGTGGATAGCCCTGGGGCTATTTATACTTGATGTTAATTCCATTCTCCCTTGAATGGTTGTGAAGAAAGAATGAGTCAGTACTCAGGTGATTTCCTGTAAACCTGCTTCCCACCTTAATTTGTAAAATAAAGAAGAGCTGATGATTGGACAGATAAAAGGGGAGGTGAAGTAAAAGATGAGGGGAAGAGGACACTGAGTAGGAGGAAGGAGAAAAGCTGAGCAGAAGCATGTGGCCTGAAGAAACTGCAAGTTCTAAGGGCTCATAAGCTGTGATAGACTGTAGTGTAGCAGTAGATGTGTCCAATCTAGGCGTACAACATGTAAACATATTAACCGTGCTATGTTCTTATTTGCTGGAGCTTATTTGGGAGAAGATTTGCTGCAACAAAATGGCTCCCAACGTGTTGATTTGAATTCAACTAACCTGAGATAAAAATTCACTGAACCCCCAACCCCTGAATGGTGCTTGGGCAGTGACCTAGGTTGTAGCAGAATGGATTTGAAACTGACTGGGTTTTAGGGGCCTACAGAGCATGGCAGACAGGCATCTGTGCCTCAGAGAGCCTTTCTGTGTTTGCTTCCCAGTATCCTTCGCTCCAGACTCTGCCTTCCCCATCTCCAAACAGGGACACAGACATCTCAGACCTTTTTACACTCAGGTTCTCCTTGGTAATAAATAATTGGGAGACAAAGGTGCAAAGGACTCTGGACCATGTAATTCATTACTATAAAGAGAGAAATACAACTTTTTCATACTTGAAGAAGGTGTAAAGATATATTGCTCTAATAAGTCTTACTGGATACTCATATTCTGTCTAATGTGTGCTCCAAGGGAATTTTGGATTTAAACCCTGGTTTGACAAGCTGCCTCTTATAAGAAGGTGTAGTACCTAAAGATGGGAAATTTCACCTGTGGTTCAGAACCAGCTAAAGAATACTAGTCATTTACTCCAAGTAGAGAGAGCTGTGATAATCACTTGCTATGAACAGGTATTAATTAATAGAAGTCTGTGGCTCTAGGTAAAAAGCATAACAGATATTATAATAGGTATTAATTAAATAAATGTCTGTGGCTCCTGGCAGAGAGCACAACAAATAGAAGGTATAAATAAATGTCTGTGGTTCTGAAAGAACCTAGTGGGGAAACCCCCACTCAATTACTAATTCGGCACGCACCCAAGGAATCACGAGAAACCATCTTGATGCAAATACATGAGGTAGTTTAATGATGGAGCTCCTAATGATGGAACTCCAGACCAACAAGTATCTTACACAAGAGACAATGGTTGTCGGCCATGTGGCTCGAAAGCTAGAGGTTTTTATAGAAAAGGGTCTGGGGCTGGGGAAGGAATTGGTGCGGTTTCACATGATTGGTTCATTTAAACATCAGCAGACTGTACGTACAGATTGAAGTAACAGCAGAGCATCTGGTTAACATTTAACCCATGTCAGAAGGGCGGGAGATAGGAAGGCTCCAGGCCAGTCTGGACATGTCATTCTCTTTATCTTTATGGACAAGCAGCCTCAGGAATGTCTTAACGATGGGCCTGCCCAGACATGTCCTGGCCTGCTCCACAATGTTCTCAGCCCCAGGCTTCTAAGCTCACAAACAACTCTGGACTAGTTGACATGAGTTACATGAATCAGGTCTTAAATTTCATTTTCTTTCAGTTCCTGGTAGAGAGCACAACAGACAGGATGGCTGCTTTAGGCAGACAGCTTATTAATTATGAGAATTTTCATGTCCATAACTAGATAGGGAATATTAGTCCCTGACTCCAAGTAGAGAGAGGAGTGATAATTGCCTGCTATGAACAGGTATTAATTAATAGAAGTCTGTGGCTCCAGGTAGAGAGCATAACAAATAGATATTATAATGGATATTAATTAAATAAATGTCTATGGCTCAAGGTAGAGAGCACCCAAATAAGTCTTATGGGATACTCATACTCTGTCAAACGTGGGCACTACAGGAATTTTGGGTTTAAATCCTGGTTTGACAACCTGCTTCCTTTCAATAGATAGGAAAGGAAAGGAAAGGAAAGGAAAGGAAAGGAAAGGAAAGGAAAGGAAAATAGAAGTGTGAATTCATTTTTTTAAAGATGGTATAATAAAGTCTGTAGAAGACTCATATTCTGTCTAAGGTGGGCTCTACGGGACTTTTTTGTTTAAATCCTGACTTGACAAATTAGAAAGGCCTAAATATATATTGGATATTAGTCCCCTATCCGATTTGGGATAGGTAAAGATCCTTCCCCAATTTGTTGGTGGTCATTTTGTCTTATTGACAGTGTCTTTTGCCTTGCAGAAGCTCTGCAATTTTATGAGGGCCAAAGACCAAAGTGTGGACACTTTGCCCCTTCTTAGAATTGGGAACAAAACACCCATGGAAGGAGTTACAGAGACAAAATTTGGAGCTGTGACGAAAGGATGGACCATCTTGTGATTGCCATATCTAGGGATCCATCCTATAATCAGCTTCCAAACGCTGACACCATTGCATACACTAGCAAGATTTTGCTGAAAGGACCCAGATATAGCTGTCTCTTGTGAGACTATGCCGGGGCCTAGCAAACACAGAAGTGGATGCTCACAGTCAGCTATTTGATGGATCACAGGGCCCCCAATGGAGGAGCTAGAGAAAGTACCCAAGGAGCTAAAGGGAACTGCAACCCTATAGGTGGAACAACAATATGAACTAACCAGTACGCAGGAGCTCTTGTCTCTAGCTGCATATGTATCAAAAGATGGCCTAGTTGGCCATCACTGGAAAAAGAGGCCCCTTGGACTTGCAAACTTTATATGCCCCAGTACAGGGGAACGCCAGGGCCAAAAAGGGGGAGTGGGTAGGTAGATGAGTAGGGGGGGTGGGTATTGGGGGACTTTTGGGATAGCATTGGGAAATGTTAAGGAGGAAAATACCTAATTTAAAAAAAAAAGAAATTAAAAAAAAAAGAAAGGCCTAAATAGACTAAAATGTGTATCATTTTCAGTATTGTGATGGTTTTATTTTTCCCCTGGTACAGAGGGCAAGCTACAGGTTTTCCTGGTTACTGTGAAGGATATGCTCATTTGGGGAAAAGATTTTGTCTTTGTGTTTTTGGAAAAGGTGATTAAGGTATTTACACCTTCCAGATTTATATGGATTATATTTGGTAGGTGTAAACCCCCTGAGAACTATATTCCAGAGAATGAAACAAAAAGTTTATCTTGATACTAAAATTTTGTTTTGAGACTTATATATTACAGATTATACAGCCTTGGTGAATTTCATCATCAGACATACTGAACTGACCTGAATTCCTGATGTTTTGATTTTTCATCTGGATCCAGTTAGGACACAGACATCAGAGACTAAAACAATCATTAGTGTGGCCTTTTTAAGGCCAACTAACTCTCCTATTTCCTTACCCTTACTTAAAGGGGGAACCTCCCTTTAAAATATCTCAATGCCCGTATTCAGCTTGAAGAAGTTATTAAACATCATTGTCCCAGTTCTGTAAGATTTGGGGCTTATTTGGTGGTTATTATAGGTTGTCTTTGATACTAAAAATTTTGAAGTACAAGACTTGAACCCAGTCCTTCTATTGTTGTTGTTACAAACAGATCTGAGGTGTTTAAGCCTGTCAATTAAGGGCCAAATAGGAAATTCATGGCTCTGAGTTTATTGTTAGGGTATTTTCAGTTATTTTAATTAGAAATGGCTGAGTGTAGTTAACAGACAACAGTCTAGATTACTTCACATAGATACTTGGTTTTCAAAAACATCAGAAGTCAACAGAATATGATGTTTAATGTTATTTATTCATTTTTTTGTTGAGACAAGTCTGCTCCTGACAGCTTTCCTGCAGGGCTCAGTGTTTAGGGGAGGAGGGAGGAGGGAGGAGGGAGAGAGCCTGTGTCCAGCCAGAGTTCCTGTGCTCTGGGCAGGTGGACATGGGAGGACTACTGGACGCTTTCCACTCTACCCCATGTGGGCACCTGGCTGTGTGAAGCCACTAACCCCACAGGGCATGGGGTGGACAAGGGGCAGCCCCCATACCAGTTTCTGTCTCAGGCATCCCATATTGGACACATCAGATGGGATTAGAAGAGATAGGGGCCCCAGGGTGACACTCTCAGCCCCAGCGATACCAGAAGGGGGCAGAGGGAGAGAGCTTCCCACACAGGCAAGAATCCTTAGTCTGGACCTTGATGATCAGAGACAGTCTACAGTTTTAGAGTTTTATTGTAGAAAGGCATGGGGAAAGAGAAGAGAGAGAGAGAGAGAGAGAGAGAGAGAGAGAGAGAGAGAGAGAGAGAGAGAGGCCATGGCCAAGTGGACATAAGGGGTAAAAGGAGAGAGAGAGAAGGGAGAATAGAGAGCAAAGAGAGAGAGGTAAAAGCTTAGAGAGTAAGACAGAGAGAGAGAGAGAGAGAGAGAGAGAGAGAGAGAGAGAGAGAGTAAGAGGGAGAGAGTAAGAGAAAGTAAGGAAAGTAAAAGCTTAAGAGAGCAAGGAGAGGCCAAGCAGCCCCTCTTATATTTGGATTGTTATCTTGCTGTCATTAGGTAACTGGGAGGAGCCTAGCCCAAAGGTCAGAAGCTTGGGACATTGTGTACGTGACTAAAAGCCACAAGCCTCTCCCATGAGCCAAGAGCCTCTCCTATGTGGGCTGTAACTTCGATAGGATCCAGGGGTCCAGGATACATGAGGGAAAGCCTATTGTCCCATGTAGTTGGGACACCCATTGGGTCCTACCGGGGTTCAGACCTCAACTCGAATGGAGACCAGATTGTCTGTACATAACCCATTGCCCCACACTTTCCCTGTCTTGGATTCAAAGAAAAAACTTAGCATCTTTGAGTTACTCCAGTTGTGGCGAAATAGCCACTAGGCAAGAATTGCCTCTTTTCATCTACAGACATAATAGTGTCCAAAGAAAGGATACAATTACAGGTTAGGACATCTTGATTCTGGTTAGACAGAGTAGGCTAGCCCTTAATATTCCTGTTTCTCTAAATCCCTGGCCAGTAAGCTGAAAATTGATGCTCCAACATGCTGAAGTAAGGGATTTTCCAGGTGATCAGCAGTCTCCATGAACTGGCTAAGTTTTGGAAGCTGTTTTAGTCTTTCTATGTATTTTCAGTTAATATCAGTTGTTCTTGGATGTCTGATGAGGTTGAAAAACTACATAGTCTCCTAGCCAACCCAGGCTTTTTGAGAGGAACTGTTTCGAGAGAATGGTTTTCAGATGGCATTCAATCTAAAGCCAAGACATAGTCAGATGTAAAATTATAAGCCTTTTAAGTAAGGATAGATAACAGAGGTTCTGCCAAATCTAGGTGCAAAGCATGTAATCATATTAGCTGTATTTTGTTTTCATTGCTGGGGCATATTTGGGTTGGAGAGACTTACCGCAACACTCCACTGCTTGCAACTCTGGGCAGAGGTTCTGACACCAACATCTGTCCTCAGCAGGTACTAGCACATATGGTCAACAAACACATAAACACATATAATCCAAGTTAAAATAAATATTTAAAACTGAACAAGAAACATAATGATATTAAAAATAATAAATTTATCATTTGATTCAATTTTACTTCAAGAAGTACTTATGTAAATAGGAAGTATGGTTTGTTAACCATCTTGATGGTGGTTATCATTCAGTGGTCAGGATATTGACAGAAGGGCTGGATATATTTAGATTGACAGTTGACCACTATCAATAATACAGTG
Organism: Mus musculus; assembly: GCF_000001635.26. Lineage (NCBI taxonomy): Eukaryota > Metazoa > Chordata > Mammalia > Rodentia > Muridae > Mus > Mus musculus. Next base: position 35,220,068 of record NC_000076.6, on the reverse strand, counting down.
GTCAGGATATATATATTAGGTCAACTCTATATGCAAGGCTTCAATGTCTGAGCTGAAGTGGCTCTTGTCTCTGCAATATTAAACAAAATTTGATACCTTAGATATGGAGTCTGTGCAGCAATAGGCAAATGTATGATGTTTGAAATTCATATAACTAACATAATTAAATGTCTTCATAGATAAAGTACATGAGTATATCAAAAGAGTTTACTTAAATTTTAATCTATAATAAAAATAAAAAATATCCATTCCTAATTTTTCCTTTCAATTTTCTTCCACTGAAAAGTTTCATGTTAGTTGTTTTATATATTATTTATAATGGAATAGAAAATGAAAAAATATGCTGACTCATGCCAATTATAGCTCATTTCCTGTATTTGTTTTAGGTTTTTGCTCACATGTACCCTTGTTCATTTATCCCTGTGATATGATTATTAAATTTGGTGCAAGCATAGTTGGAGATCTACATCTTCTGAAGGAAGGTGTGCCCTGTGCTGATTACACTAACAGGATTATGGCTTTTTTTCTAAATCAATTAGAAGGAAGATAATACTGCTCATTTCTGTCCTTTCCTTTGTTTCCTCCAATGAGTAATAGAATTTAGTTCCTAACTCCCATCTCAGCCATAAGAGAAAACATTTCTGACTTATAAACATCTTTCCTCAGAAGTTGTTTAGGGATATTGGATTGTGTTAGGAAGGAAGTACAGGTGTGGTGTGGTAACTTTATTTTTTCAGAAGGATCAGTATAAATTCATAAAGTGTTTCTATTGAGAGAGCACTTCTATTCTTAGGTTCTATAGGCTAAGCTGCTGAGCTCAGGTAAGTCTCTGATTAAAAAAAAAAAGATGCAGACATTTAAAGACATTAAAGAAACATTTAGGAATTCTTATGACTATTGGTGACTTTTAAAGATTAACTTTACTATTTATTTATTTATTTATTTATTTATTTATTTATTTCCATGTGTGTTGGTGTGTGTTTGCTTGTGTTTGTGTGTTGTGTATAGGTGGCTTCAGAGTCCAGGAAAGCATGTTGGCTTTCTAAAAGTGGAGTTATAGCTATCTGTGGGCCACAAACTTTGGTGCTAGGGACTCCACTTAATTCCTCTGAGATAAAAGCTGATCCCTAAGCACACTGAGCAATCAAACCAGCCTTGCTCCTTCAGCCAGTTTTATGTTAGGGTTTTTTGTTGTTGTTGTTACATATAATATTTATGCATATTGTATTTAATGTGATATTTTGATTTTAAATTCATTTATTTTTAATAGATATTTTCTTTATTTACATTTCAAATGTTATCTCTTTTCCTGCCCCCCCTCCCCGAAAACCTCCTCCCTCTATACTCTCCACCCTACCCTGGTTCAACAATACACCTACTCCTGAGTCCTGGTCCTGGCATTTCCTTATACTAAGGCATAGAACCTTGCAGGATGAAGTGCCTCTCCTCCCACTGATAACCATATAGGCCAACCTCTGCTACATATGAGGCTGGATCCAGGAGTCCCACCATGTGTATTCTTTGGTTGGTGATTTAGTCCCTGGGAGCTCTAGGGTTACTGGTTATTTCCTATTGTTGTTCCTCTTATGGGGCTGAAAACCCTTCAGCAACTTTGGGTACTTTCTCTAGCTCCTTCATAGCAGACCCTGTACTCTGTGCAATGGATGGCTGAGAGCATCCACTTCTGTATTTGTTAACCACTGGCAGACCCTCTCGGGAGACAGCTATATCAGGCTCCAGTCAGCAAGCCCTTGTAGGCATACACAATGTGTCTGGGTTTGGTGATTTTTATGGGATGGATTCCCAGGTGTGGCAGTCTCAGGATGATCATTCCTTCGGTCTCTGCTCCACACTTTCTCTATGTAACTCCTTTCATGGGTATTTTGTTCCCCTTCTAAGAAGGATTGAAGTATCCACATTTTGGTCTTCTACTTTTCTCGAGTTTCCTGTGGTTTGTGAATTGTATCTTGGGTATTCAGAACTTCTGGACTAATATTCACTTATCAGTGAGTGCATATCATGTGTTTTCTTTTGTGATTGGGTTACCTCACTTAGGATGATAGCCTCCAGATCCATCCATTTGCCTAAGAATTTTGTGAATTCACTGCTTTTAATACCTGAGTAGTACTCCATTGAATAAAGGTACCACATGTTCTGTATCCATTCCACTATTGAGGGATATTTGGGTTCTTTCCAGCTTCTGGCTATTATAAACAAGGTTGCTATGAACATAGTGAAGCATGAGTCCTTACTACAGGTTGAAGCATATTCTGGGTATATGCCCAGGAGTAGTATTGCTGGGTCGTCAGGTAGTACTATGTCCAATTTTCATATGACCCGCCAAACTGATTTGCTGAGTAGTTATACCAGTTTGCAATCCCACCAGCAATGGAGGAGTGTTCCTCTTTCTCCACATCCTTACAAGCATCTGCTGTCACCTGAGTTTTTAATCTTACTAGTGTGAGGTAGAATCTCAGGGTTGTTTTGATTTGCATTTCCCTGATGACTAAGGATGTTCCCTGATGACTAAGGATTTTTTTAGGTGCTTCTCAACCATTTGGTATTCCTCAGTTGATAATTCTTTGTTTAGTTTTGTACCCCATTTTTAAATAGAGTTATTTGGTTCTCTGGAGTCCTACTTCATGAGTTCTTTGTATATATTGGATATTAGCCCTCTATCTTTTCCCAATCTGTTGGTTACTGTTTTGTCTTATAAACAAGTGTCCTTTGCCTTACAGCAGCTTTGTAATTTTATGAGTTCCCAAGTGTCAATTCTTGATCTTACAACACAAATCATTGGTATTAGGTTCAGGATTATTTACCTTGTTCCCATATCTTCCAGGCTCTTCCCCACTTTCTCCTCTATAAGTTTCAATGTCTCTGGTTTTATGTGAAGGTACTTAGTCCACTTAGACTTGGGCTTTGTATGAGAATATAAGAATGGATCAAATTGCATTCATCTACATGATAACTGTCATTTGTGGACAACGGGATCCCTTTTCTGCTGGATGGTTTTAGCTCCTTTGTCAAAGATCTGGTGACCATAGGTGCGTGAGTTCATTTCTGGGTCTTCAATTCAATTCCATTGATCTACCTGCCTGTCTCTGTCCAAATACCATGCAGTTTTTATTACAATTTCTCTGTAGTACAGCTTGAGGTTAGGGATGGTGATTCCACCAGAAGTTCTCTTGTCGTTGAAAATACTTTTCTCTATCCTAGGTTTTTTGTTATTCTAGATGAATTTGCAAATTGCCCTTTCTACCTCTGTGAAGAATTGAGTTGGAAATTTGATGGGGATTGTATAGAATCTGTAGATTGCCTTAGGCAAGATGGTCATATTTACTATATTAATCCTGCCAATCCATGAGCATGGAGGTTCTTTCCATCCACTAAGATCTTCTTTGATTTCTTTCTTCAGACACTTGAAGTTCTTATCATACAGATCTTTCACTTCCTTAGTTAGAGTCACACAAAGATATTTTATATTATTTGTGACTATTGAGAAGGGTGTTGTTTCCCTAATTACTTTCTCAGCCTGTTTATCCTTTGCATAGAGGAATACCACTGATTTGTTTGACTGAATTTTATATCTAGCCACTTTGCTGAAGTTGTTCATCAGGTTTAGAAGTTCTCTGGTGGAATTTTTGGGGTCACTTAAGTATACTATCACATCATCTGCAAATACTGATATTTGACTTCTTCATTTCCAATTTGTATTCCTTTTATCTCCTTTTGTTGTCAAATTGCTCCGGCTAGGACTTCAAGTACTGTATTGAATAGGTAGGGTGAAAGTGGGCAGCCTTGTCTAGTCTGTAATTTTAGTGGAATTGTTTCAAGATTCTCTCCATTTAGTTTGTTGTTGGCTACTTGTTTGCTGTATATTGCTTTTATTCTGTTTATGTATGGGCCTTGAATCCAGATCTTTCCAAGACGTTTACGATGATTGGTTGTTGGATTTGTACAAATGCTTTCTCAGCATCTAAAGAGATGATCGTGCGTTTGTTTTTTTTTTTTTTTTCTTTAAGTTTGTTTATGTAGTGGATTGTGTCGATGTATTTCTGTATATTGAACCATCCCTGCATCCCTGGAATGAAGCCTACTTGATCATGATAGATGATTGTTTTGATGTGTTCTTGGATTCGGTTTGCAAGAATTTTATTGAGTATTTTTACATCGATATTCATAAGGGAAAGTGCTTTGAAGTTCTCTTTCTTTGTTGGGTCTTTGTGTGGTTTAGGTATCAGAGTAATTGTGGCTTAATAGAATGAATTGAGAAGAATACTTTCTGATTCTAATTTGTGGAAGAGTTTGAGGAGTATTGGTGTTAGATCTTATTTTTAGGTCTTATAGAACTCTGTACTAATCTATTTGGTCCTGGGCTTTTTTTTTTTTTCTTTTTGGTTGGGAAACTATTAATTTCTATTTCATTAGGGTATGTGGGACTGTTTAGATGGTTAATCTGATCCTGATTTAACTTTGGTACCTGACATCTGTCTAGAAAATTGTCCATTCCATCCAGGTTTTCCAATTATGCTGAGTATAGCCTTTTATAGTAGGATCTGATTTTTTTTGGGGGGGGTGTGGGGGGTTCCTCTGTTTCTGTTGTTATGTCTTCCTTTTCATTTCTGATTTTGTTAATTAGGATATTGGCTTTGTGCCCTCTAGTTAGTCTGGCGAAGGGTTTATCTATTTTGTTGATTTTTTTTTTCAAAGAACCTTCTCCTGGTTTAGTTCATTATTTACATAATTCTTTTGTTTCCCCTTGGTTGATTTCAACACTAGGTTTGATGAATTCTTGCCATTTATTCTTTTTGGGTGAATTTGCTTCTATTTGTTCTTTAGCTTTCAGATGTGCTGTCAAGCTACTAGTGATGCTTTCTCCAGTTTCTTTTTGGAGTCACTTAGAGCTATGATATTTCATCTCAGGATTGCTGTCTTTGTGTCCCATTTGTTTGGGTATGCTGTGGCTTCATTTTCATTAAACTCTAAAATGTCTTTAATTTCTTTCTTTACTTCTTCCTTGACCATATTATCATTGAGTAGAGTGTTGTTCAGCTTCCACCTGTATGTGGGCTTTCTATTATTTATGTTGTTTTTGAAAATCAGCTTTAGTCTGTGGTGATCTGATAGGATGCATGGGATTATTTCAATTATCTTCTGTTTGTTGAGACCTGTTTTGTGCATGATTATATGGTCAGTTTTGGAGAAGGTATCATGAGGTGCTGAGAAGACAATATATCTTTTATTTTAGAATAAAATGTTCTATAGATATCTGTTAAGTCCATTTGTTTCATAGCTTCTGTTAGTTTCAATGTGTCTTTCTTTAGTCTCTGTTTCCAGGATCTGTCCATTGATGAGAGTGGGGTATTGAAGTCTCCCACTATTATTGTGTGTGGTGAAATGTGTGCTTTGAGCTTTAGCAAAGCTTCTTTTATGAATGTGGGTGCCCTTGCATTTATAGTATAGATTTTCAGAATTGAGAGCTCATCTTGGTAGATTTTTCCTTGATGAGTATGAAATGTCCTTCCTTGTCTTTTTTGAAAACTTTAGGTCAAAAGTCGATTTATTTGATGTTAGAATGGCTACTCCAGATTGTTTCTTGAGATCATTTGTTTGGAAAATTGTTTTCCACTCTCTTACTCTGAGGTAGTGTCTGTCTTGGTCACTGAGGTGGGTTTTCTGTATGCAGCAAAATTTTGGGTCCTGTTTATGTTACTAGTCTGTGATTGTATGTCTTTTTATTGAGGAACTGAGTCTGTTGATTTTAAGAGATATTAAGAAAATAATCATTGTTGCTTCCTCATATTTTTGTTCTTAGAGTTGGAATTCTGTTCATATGGCTATCTTCTTTTAGGTTTGTTGAAAGATTATTTTCTTGCTTTTTCTAGAGTATAGTTTTCCTCCCTGTGTTGAAAATTTAACCTTTATTATCCTTTGAAGGACTGGAATTGTGGGAAGATATTGTGTGAATTTGGTTTTGTCATGGAATACTTTGGTTTCTCCATCAATGGTAATAAAGAGTTTTGCTGAGTATAGTAGCCTGTATTCTCTTGGTATCTGTATGACATCTGTTCAGGATCTTCTGGCTTTCATAGACTGTGCAGAGAAATCAGGTGTAATTCTGATAGCTCTGCCTTTATGTGTTACTTAACCTTTTTTGCTTACTGCTTTTAATATTTTTTCTTTGTTTTCTGCATTTGGTGTTTTGATTATTATGGTCAGGAATAATTTCTTTTCTGGTCCTAACTATTTGGAGTTCTGTAGGCTTCTTATATGTTCATAGGCATCTCTTTTTTCAGTTAGGGAAATTTTCTTCTATAATTTTGTTGAAGGTATTTACTGGACCTTTAAATTTGGAATCTTCACTCTCTTCTATACCTACTATCCTCAGGGTTGGTCTTCTCATTGTGTCCTGGATTTCCTGGACGTTTTGAGTTAGGATCTTTTTGCATTTTGCATTTTCTCTGACTGTTGTCTCAGGGTTTTCTATGGTATCTTCTGCACCTGAGATTCTCTTTTCTATCTCTTGTATTGTGTTGAACCTTGCATCTATAGCTCCTGACTTCTTTCCTAGATTTTCTATTTCCATAGTGGTCTCCCTTTGTGATTTCTTTATTTTTTTCTACTCCATTTTTAGATCCTGGATGGTTTTGTTCAGTTCCTTCACCTGCGTGTGTGTGTGTGTGTGTGTGTGTGTGTGTGTGTGTGAGTGTGTTTCTGTAATTCTTTAAGGAATTTTTGTCTTTCCTCTTTAAGGGTTTCCTCTTTAAACTTTTCACCTTTGTTCTACTGTATTTCTTTAAGGGAGTATTTATGTCCTTCCTGTAGTCCTCCCTCATCATGAGAAGTGACTTTAGATCCATATCTTGCTTTTCTGGTGTGATGGTGTATCCAGGACTTGCTATTTTGGGAGAATTGGGTTCTGACGATGCCAAGTAACCTTGGTTTCTGTTGTTAAGCTTGCCTACCACCATCTGATTATCTCAACTGCTCCCTGCTCTCACTATATCTGATTATGGCCTGTTCTATCTATAGCCCCAGTTGAGTCAGAACTTCTCAGAGTCTAGCTTTCTCTATGATCTCTATGATTCTGGGATTTTGTGATGCTGAGATTCTGTGTGTTTCAGAGTTCCTGGGAGTCAAGCTGCCTCTAAGACCCTGATATCCTGGTGTGACCAAGCTACTAGGATCCTGGGAAGCTAAGATCCTGGGCATACTAGAGTGTCTTTGAGTGGTACCTCCTCTAAGGCCTGTGAGACTGTCTGCCAAGTTTATACTCACAGTATACCAGAACTGACAGGAAGGAACCCTAGCCACTGGTTGGGACATGTTTCTGTATCCCTAGATCCTGCTGGTCTCAGTCACTCTTGATGATGTTGGAAAAGATGTTGTGTTCTATTCACCAGTGATCCTAAGGTTCTGGGTGCACTAGAGCACCTGAGAGTGGAGACTCCTCTGGGGACCATGAGACTGTCAGCTGAGTTTGTGCCCAAGCCCAGTGTGATATCTTAACACATGACTAATTAAAATATTCAAACTCCTTTAGCAATCACTATTGCATACTGCAGTCAACATTTTGCTGTTTCCATGGATTTGAGGGAGGGTATAGTGTCTTCCTGTCTATGTATGTGTTATTTTTCTTAAAATAAGATCGATTGACTTGCTTTCAAAAAATAAGATTCATCTTTTTATGAGCCTAGCAGTATTCTATTGTATGATACATGTTTATTATCTTCACTATCTGTCAATGGTCACTGTACTGGTTAGTTTTAAATGTCAACTTGATACAACCTTAAATCATATGATAGATGACTCAAGAGATGATCTATATTAGGTTGGCTTACAGACATACCTTTTGGTAATTGCCTTGAGTGTAATAAATTTAGAATATGCCCTAAATGTTAATGGCACTTTACAGAAGTTGCCCAGATAAAAAACCATGGAAGAAGCCAAGGTTGGGTTGTCACTTGGCCTTCGCTGTCCCTGGAGAGTTCTAGGACATCTCTAGACCCTATATGCTGCTCCTTCACTGCCACTAACTCAGATTCTTCTGATTTCCAATGTACACTAAAGATTAGCAGCTCTCTAGGAGTCCTCTAGGTTACTGCCACCAGATTAAGAAGACCAAGGTAATTACCTTTCAAGCAATTATTAGGTTCCCATCCTGCTTGACATGAGACGATGATTATTAGATGACTCTATACCTGAAAAAAATAAATTTTCTTTCCATTTTACTTACAATGGAAAACAGATCAAGAAAATTTCTAGCTAAAATGCAATGTAATTAGAAATATATGCTGAAATCAATAATAGACATCAAAATATAGACAAATGAAAGTCAGTTATGCTTAATATAATTTTTTAAAAGCAATAATTTTATAGATGAATGAGAGAACAGATTTGCATGTAGGTTTACATCTATTTCCAATATTCTACTGTTTTTATTTAATTATATAAAAATCATATTTTAATTCTTAAAACACATGACATTTCCAATGATATTTGTATTATATTGTGCAGATTTATTGTTAATACACAACCCTGAAGGAAATGGCACTTTCCTTGTCACTGAAATCATAATTTCAGTTTAGAAACACACTTGATCAAAAGACATTTCTTGACTTACAGGTCAATATGAATTCATTTTCTCAATGTCTCATGTAACTACATAGATAGTTTTTTCCTAATGAAAACATTCAAATGGGCAGCAGGTATGTGAAAAGTTTCTCAACATCAAGAAAAGGAAATCAGAAGCACAGTAGGGTATGTCCTGACAGTTGTTAGCATGTCTATTATCAGAAAGATGATAGATAACAAATGCTGGCAAGGTTACAGAGAAAAGAGAACCTTAGCACACTGTTGGTGGAAAGGCAAATTAATAAAGTCATTATAGAAAACAGTGTGCTGCCTCCTCCAAAAATTAAAACTAAAATTGCCTTCAGATCCCATAGTTTCACTTTGGATACATAAGCAAAGGATAAAAAATCAGTATGCAAGAGAGGAATCTGAATCCCCACATCCACTTATGCATTATTCATAGCAGTCTAGCTAAGAAACAATGTATATCTGTTAATGGTTATATGAACAAACCAAGATGGTTTTCCATAATAGATTATCATTATCCTTAAAAAAGAAGATGCAGCTAATTTTAACGACAAACATAAACCTAAAGGACACCATTGTAACTGAAACAGGCCAGATATAGAATTACAAGTACCACATGATCCTTATATACCTGGGATTTTTTAGTACAAGAAAAGTTGATAGAATAATGGTGGTTTCTGTAGGTTTAGTCAATCCCTTGAGAAAGAAAGAAGTGGCATAGATGTTAAGCTTCAGGTAAATGAGAGCAAGAAGTTTCTACATAACATCAATACTGTGCTAATTCTGAAAACAAAAATAGACTATACATTGTTTCAACAAGCTAGATTGCTCCAACAAGCTAAAAAATGATTTTGAAATGTTTTATGTAAATATACAATGAACTTTTGACATCCCAAATACATTTAACCTGATTTAAACATTAAGCAGTGTGTATGTATCAAATACTTTATACCATTAATAAGTATAATGCTTGTGTCTAAAGATAATGTTTAAGTATTAATAGAACAAACAACTGAAAAAAATGTTTAACAAATACATAAAATAATGGTTATATCTAATGGTCATATGGCCATCAGAGAAATGTTAAATAAAAGTACATGGAGATGATCCTATAAATATATACATACACACAGACACACACACATAAATATTTCTAACAAGATTTTGAAGACAAACACACACTGTTCAGGAGTAGGAACATTAATACAGTAATTATGGATATAACTGTCTAGTTACACTTCAACATAATCCAAAGTTAGGTCTACTATAGGTTCCAAGTATAACTCTTCAACATATGTGTCCAAAGAGATTCTATCATTGATAATTCAAAGAAACTCCTGATCACCTCTTTGCATTACAGAATTATTCACAGTAGCCAAGATATAGAACCAGTGATGGTGTCTGTTAGTGAAGGCCTTCCAAATCAGAACTGAGGGACTGCATAAATCTTGAATGGGAATTTATGAGACAAATATCTGGAATTAATGTTGATAGATGTTAACTAGCTTTGAGGTTTACGGACATATTAGTGACAAGAGAGATATCTTCTCATAATATAAATAAAGATATAAACCATAGTGACACAAAACACACAATAGTTTTATTTTAGTTTAGTTTGAGTAGTATAAAAGAAAATGGAGAAATATTTAGAGTCATAATATTAGACAATATAAAACTCTGAAAATGTGTAATCAAATATAGGTATGTGTGTAATCAAAATAATAAATAGCCTAGTTAATTGAAAGACAGAGTCTACTCAATCTCAAATGTAAAGGGAAATGGGCTAAACAGATCTACACCTACTAAAGAACTATTATTAATCTTTAATCACTTTAAAAAAAATCATCAGTACTATCTGACTTAATTAGTGTAATCTCTCATTTATTCACAGCAAATCTTACTAATTTTATGGAAAATTACTTGGAAATTTTGGAAGTTGCAATTTTCTCAGTTATACCAAGATGCCAGCCATCATTCTGACATCAAAAAAACCTTACCAGGACACCAGAAAAAGGACTAGTTGTTTTACAAGTTCTCATGGATAGAAGCCAGAAAAGTTTATCGCCTGTACTGTGGAGGGTCCTTAACTTAGATAAAATCAACTCACAGTTTAGATAAAATCAACTCACAGTTTAATTACATTTTGTAAAAAGGTAATAAGTAGTCTTGAATTATCTCACTTTGCTCATAAGATCACCTGTGGTAGAGAATTAAGAGGCTTAGGTGTATGCTGGTTTTTCCTCTGTCTCAGAAGAACAGTACAGCTCTTGGGCTACATTGCTGTACTTATATTTTAGTCCACAGTTGTATAGATCTGCTTCTCCTAAATAGTCTTCCTGACCTGACTGTTTTCCACTTTTCATTTAAAATCACGAAGAATTTATATCCTAGAGGCCTTCACCCTAGGCTTCCTAATTCATTAAAGTCAATAATAATAGTAATAATAATAATAATAATAATCACTTTGCCTGAATGGAATTTTTCCCATTTTACTTGGAATGGAAAATAAATCAAGAAGATGTTCTAACCCAAATAGCCATACAACGAAATGAGAAATATATATGTTGAATTCAAGAATAGACATCAAAATATAACCAATGCAAGTCAGTCATGTTCAATGTAATTTGATGAAAGTAATATTATAGTATAGATGAATGGAAGAACAAATTTGCATGTAAGTTAATATACATATAAAATGTAATAGAAACAAAAAATAGGTCTCCAAAAATACACAAAAGTAATAGGAAATCAAAATTTTGTTTTTTCTCTTTAATATAAAAATATATCAAGAAAATATACTGTCAAAAATAAAAATAAAACACAAAGTTTAATAAATTGAATTTATGTGCTAAGGCACCAAGTTACAATCAAGAAAATTTTCAATTATGTTCTACATAATTTTTTGAAAACTTAATATTCTACTATGTGTGAAAAATTCCCTAATATGCATGTACTCCAGTGAGTTTATAGAAAATATAATGAAAACACAAACATAAGTCAGAAATACGCACCCAGTGTGTAAGAAACAAAAGAACAAGATGTCATTAGGGTCTGAATTGAAAGAATCTCACTCCTGACTCAGGGCAGAATTTTGTACTTGGGGGGACTTTTAGCTAGAAAAGTAACAACTGGGTTCCAAGAAATAAAAACTGAAAGAAACCCAGAGAGTAATACAATTATCAGTGAATGGGAATCAATTGATATTCACTTGACAAAAACATTGAGGTCCTGTAGGATGCAACCCTAAAGAGCTTATAGAGGAGAGGAACTTCAGTGGTCAGAAGAGGGAACCAAGGCAAATTCCACATGGCCATGCTTTAAAGTAAGACTTGGGAAACAGTATAGCTTCCAGCTGAAGAACATGTAATTCTCTGACTTACCCAATTCTGTCCAACTGAGACACACTTTATAGTTCTAACAAGGTATTTCATCTCAACAATTAGGAACTGAAAAATGATTTCTCTTTGGAAAGACACAGAAACTGAAAATAATGTTTGGCTTGGGTAAAAGAAATGATGCTTTGTGAGGTTTAAGTTGGACTCTAAACCTAATATTTGTACTTATAGGAACAAAGGGCATAGAGACAGACCAAGGGGCCTATGAAGATAATAACAGAGGTGATCAAGGCAAGCAAACAGAAACTGAGTAGATTTACAAGTAAAAATGGTAAGATTGTCCATTAAAAATAAGAGATGAGAAAAGGAACTCAGATAGTTCAAGAACCAGTGGCAATCAGATACATAGAAGAAAATATACGGAGGTTCATAAAATGCATGAGAAGCACTGCATATTAGACTTTGAAACATGATGAACATCACAAATGCTAAATATAGACTTAACATTCATTATTTTTCTTTTCTTAATTAAAAAAATGACTGTTTAAAACAACAAATCTAAATTGTATTATGATTTAAGCTAGCTCTAATATATAATATGTAATAGTAATATGCTATGTGTAATATATAACATGTAATGTGCAACATGCAGTATGCAACATGTGTTGTGGATAGCCCTGGGGCTAATTATATTTGATGTTAATTCCGTTCTCCTGTGAGTGGTTGTGAACAAGGAATGAGTCAGCACTCAGGTGATTTCCTATAAACCTACTTCCCACCTTAATTTGTAAAATAAGGGAGAGCTGATGATTGGGCAGATAAAAGGGAAGGTGGAGCAGAAGGTGAGAGAGAGAAGAAGGAGAAAATGGGAAATGGAGAGGATGCAAAGAAGGAGGAATAAGAAGAAGAAAAGCTGAGCACATGGCCTGGAGAAACCACAGTGAATGGGAATCAATTGATATTCACTTGAAAAAACATTGAGGTCCTGTAGGATGCAACCCTAAAGAGCTTACAGAGGAGAGGAACTTCAGTGGTCAGAAGAGCGAACCAAGGCAAATTCCACATGGCCATGCTTTAAAGTAAGACTTGGGAAACAGTATAGCTTCTAGGAGGTCTCATTAGATGTGAAGTTGGTAGTGTAGCGGTATATCTGCCCAATCTAGGAGCACAACGTGCAATCGTATTAACTGTGCTGTGTTTTCATTTGCTGGGGCTTATTTGGGAGGAGATTTGCTGCAACAAAATGGCACCCAACGAATTGATTTGAATTCAACTGAACTGAGATAAAAATTACTTGACCCCCAACCCCTGAATGATGCTTGGGCAGTGACCTAGGCTGTAGCAGTATGGATTTGAAGCTGACTGGGATTTAGGGGCCAACAGAGAATGGCAGACAGGCATCTATGTCTGAGAGAGCCTTTCTGTATTTGCTTCCCAGTATCCTTCTCTCCCCACTCTGCCTCCCCCATCTTCAAACAGAGACACAGACAACTTAGATATTTTTACACTCAACTTCTCCCTGTGAATAAATAATTGGGAGACAAAGGTGTAAAGGACTCTGGACCATGTAATGCATTTCTATAAAGAGAGAAATATAACCTTTTCATACTTGAAGAAGGTAAAAAGATATATTCCTCTAATAAGTCTTACCCGATACTCATATCATGTCTAATGTGGGCTCCAAGGGAATTTTGGGTTTAAATCCTGGTTTGACAAGCTGCCTCCTATAAGTAGGTGTAGTAGCTAAAGATGGGAAATTTCACCTGTGGTTCAGAACCAGCTAAAGAATATTAGTCACTGACTCCAAGTAGAGTGAGCAGTGATAATCACTTGCTATGAACAGGTATTAATTAATAGAAGTCTGTGGCTCTAGGTAAAGAGCACAACAGATATTATAATAAGTATTAATTAAATAAATGTCTGTGGTTCCTGGTAGAGAGCACAAGAGATAGAAAGTATAAATAAATGTCTGTGGTTCCCGGCAGAGAGCACAAGTCAGGCTACCTGCTTTAGGCAGACAGCTTATTATTTATGAGAAATTTCATGTTCATTTCTAGATAGGGAATATTAGTCACTGACTCCAAGTAGAGACAGCAGTGATAATCACCTGCTATGAACAGGTATTAATTAATAGAAGTCTGTGGCTCCAGGTTGAGAGCATAACAAATAGATATTATAATGGATATTAATTAAATAAATGTCTGTAGCTCAAGGTAGAGAGTGCCCTAATAAATCTTATGGGATACTCATATTCGGTCGAAGGTGGGTACCATGGGAATTTTGTATTTAAATCCTGACATGACAAATTACAAAGGCCTAAATAGACTAAAATGTGTGTGATTTTGAGTATTGTGATGGTTCTATTGTTCCTCTGGGACAGAGGGCAAGCTACAGGTGCTCCTGGTTACTGGCTAAAGAATATGCTGATTTGGGGAAAAGGTGTCTTTGTGTTTTTGGAAAAGGTGATTAAGGTATTTACACCTTTCAGATTTATATGGATCAGATTTGATAGAGGGAGGCCCCATGAAAACTAGATTCCAGATAATCAAAAAAAAAAGTTTATTTTGATGATACTAAAATTTTGTTTTGAGATTTATATATAACAGAATATACAGCCTTGGAGAATTTCATAGTCAGTCATGCTGAACTGACCTGCCTGAACTCCTAATATCTTGGTTTTTCATCTGGATCCAGTCAGGAAACAGACATCAGAGACTAATACAATCTTCGGTGTGGCCTTTTTTAAGGCCAACTAACTCCCCCATTTCCCTACCCTTTCCCTTCCCTTCAAAAATATCTCTACACCCATATTCAGCTAGAGATGGCTACTATAGGTTGTTAGTTTAGTTTGATACTAAAAATTTTTAAGTACAAGGCTTGAACCCAGTTCTTCTATTGCTGTTATTATAAACATATCTGAGATGTTTAAGCCTGTCAGTTAAGGGCCAAATAGGAAATTCATGGCTTTGAATTCATTGTTAGGGTATTTTCAGTTATTTTAATTAGAAATTGCTGAGAGTAGTTAACAGACAACAGTCTAGATTACTTCACATAGATAGTTGGTTTTCAAAAACATCAGAATTCCACAGAATATGACATTTATTATTATTTATTCATCTGTTGTTGAGAGAAGTCTGCTCCTGACAGCTTTTCTTGTCTTGGATTCAAAGAAGAAACTGAGCATCTTTGAGTTACTCCAGTTGTGGCGAAACAGCCACTAGGCACAAATTGCCTCATTTCGTCTACAGACATAATACTCTCCGAAGAAAGGACATAATTACAGGTTAAGACATCTTGATTCTGCTGAGACAGAGTAGGCTAGCCCTTAATATTCCTGTTTCTCTAAATCTGTCAGACGACCCTGGCCAGTAGGCTTAAGACTGATGCTCCAACATGCTGAAGTAAGGGACGGTCCAGGTGATCAGTGGTCTCTATGGATTGGCTAAGTTTTGGAAGGTGTGTTAGGGTTTCTATATATTTTCAGTTAATATCAGTCGTTCTTGGATTTCTGATGAGTTTGAAAAACTACATAGTCTCCTAGCCAATCAGAGTTTTTGAGAGGAACTGTTTTGAGAGGATGGTTTTCAGATGGCATTCAATCTAAAGCCAAGACATTGTCAGATGTAAAATTATAAGTCTTTTAAGTAAGGATAGATGACAGAGGTTCTGTTCAATTAACAAACATGATGGACTTGGTGTTAGGTCTCTTGTACTTTATAAATTACAAAATAGTAACAGTTATGTTTCATTTTATCTGAGATAAAATAGCCTTTTAATTGGACAGAAAGGGGGAAATGTTGTGGATAGCCCTAGGGCTAATTATATTAGATGTTAAATCTGTTCTCCTGTGAGTGGTTGTGAATAAGAAATAAGTCAGCACTCAAGTGATTTCCTGTAAACCTGCTTCCCACCTTAATTTGTAAAATAAAGGAGAGCTGATGACTGGGCAGATAAAAGGGAAGGTAGAGCAGAAGGTGGGCAAGAGAAGAAGGAGAAAATGGAAGAGGGAGAGGATGCAGAAGAAGAGGAAGAAGAAAAGCTGAGCCTGGAAGAAGCACATGGCCTGGAGAGACTGCAAGTTCTAAAGGATGTCATAGATGTGTAAGATGGTAGTGTAGCGGTATATCTGCCCAATCTAGGCACACAACATGCAATCATATTAACTGTGTTGTTTTTTCATTTGCTGGGGCATATTTTGGAGATTTACTGCAACAAAACTTGTAATGTGCAATGTGCCATATGCAATATATACATACATATGTATATATATTTATATATTTATATATATATACATACATATATATAACTTATATATTTTAATAAACTGAACATGCTATGAAATGGGGCATTAAATCCTTCTTATTGTTTTACTTTACATCCTTGTCTTAGTCTTATTCTGTGTACGTAGGCATTATAGGTGTTTATTGTTGTTGTCATTATATCCCCTCAGATATAAGTGTTCAAAGAATTATAGCTTGCATCCTATTTATGAATGAGAACTGAAACTGATATCCTATATACTAAAAAAAAAAAAAAAACAGAATGCAAAAAAGAAATAATGAACAGGTGTTATACTACTATTCGAGATTAATCAATTTTCTGCTTGAGCCCCGTGTCCTACTCCACTGAGTCCAGTTCTGTTGTCCAACAACATACTGACCATGTTGTATGGTTTCTTACCAAGGGCTAAGTCATACAAAATGCTGGTGATATTTTATCCCACCTACTCCTTTCCATATTGTAATTTGTTTAGGTTGAACTTGCACAAATCTTGTGGATACTTTTTAACAATTTCTCTAAATTCATATGTAAAAATGGCCTATTTTATCTGGGAAATACTGGTTCCTTTATATTTTTCCTCCACTTTGGCTCTTACAATCATCTCATTACCTCTTCAATGAGGTTTTGTGAGCATTGAGGACAAGGACATTCTATGTTCTTTCCAGTCAAGTCTGAGCACTGCACACAATTTTTACATCTTATGTGCTAAGAAATTGAGCATCTATCTGTTAATTGCCAACTGAATAAAGCAGCTTCTCTTGTGAGGGTTGAAGAGGTGCACCATGATCTACATGGATAGCAATGAGTCATTATGAATCATTTATACTGTGACCATTTAGCAGAATAGTAGTAGGTTTTCTCATATGACAAACTAGCTAGATTCTTGTTCATGTTAATAGTGCCAGGAATGCTTTTCATCTAGTGGAATGGACCCTAGCTCCAGAGTAGTTGGTTACTCTCATAACATTTGTGTCACTAATTCTATAGGTGGGCACATCTTGCAAAGCCAGTCCTTACTGTCACTTGCATAACCCTGAGTAAAATTGGTTACTTTTCTATTCTGAAAGCATCAATAACAATTTCTAGAACAATAAAAATTATCCTGTGAAGTGAAACTTTTAGGTAATTAAGTTTTTTTTTTCCTCCATGTTCTGTGACTCAGGAGTGTGATGTATTTCACAACAGGGTCTTACTGTCATGTACTAGAGTAGTGATTCTTGACCTGTGGGTAGTGACCCCTTTGGGGGTTCAATTGACCCTTGAACAGGGGCTGTATATCAGACATCCTACATATGAGATATTTATATTCTGATTCACAATACTGGCAAAATTATAGCTGTGAAGTAGCAATGAAAATTATTGTATGGTGCTGTTCACAGCAGGAACAGCTGTATTAAATGGTCAGAGTATTAGCAAGATTGGACAAAGTCACTGTTCTAGAGGGTCACCAGTACCCTGCAATGATTGGGAATCCATGTGACGCTGATGACCAACAACTCACAAAGACAGAGCCCATTCCATGATCTTGGGTTTTTATTTGTTACCATGTGGTATCTAGATGGTGCATTATCTTTGCATTTTAGGGTAACTCCATTAAATCTATTTCTATGTGTATATGTGTATAGTTTAGGAAAATTCTACAGTAATACCTTTTCATATGATTTTTTTCTAAAAGTTCTAAGTATTATTTACCATTGTCTGTATTCCTTCTCCTATCCTACCCTCCCACCTCTACCTAAATTAACACTTAACTAAAAATCCATGGACATAAATGTCAAAATTACCAAAAGAATTCATCAAACTGTTCAGCCATAATTGAATAGTTTTAATTAATTATATAAATAGTTTTACATTAACCTTACAGGTACAGATTGTGTCAATGGAT
Organism: Mus musculus; assembly: GCF_000001635.26. NCBI lineage: Eukaryota > Metazoa > Chordata > Mammalia > Rodentia > Muridae > Mus > Mus musculus. The sequence goes on along the minus strand of NC_000076.6, from coordinate 35,201,963 downwards.
TATAGCAGTTGGAAATTTAAATGAATTAATACAAAATCCATGGGAACTTTTTCATAAAATATGAAAAGAACACTTTTGCTTACTTAAACAGTCACAGCCCCGTAGTCGTAGCTAGGGAGAAAGGGACCAGTTAATATCTCTCATGGATATCAAAGAAAAAGTAAGTATGCCTAGGATCCTGGGATCCTAAGTTCCTGGGCATGTTAGAGTGCTTGGAAGTGGTACCCCCCTGGGAATGGTGGGGCTGTCCGCTGAGTGTGAAACCAAGTTAGACCAGTGCTAATTGGAAGGAACCTGAACTACTGGTCAGGTGGGGTTCCAGTGTCCCTGCTCCTGCTGGCCCCAGTCACTCCCTGTTCTGTTGGAAGAGATGCTGTGTTCCACTCACCAGTGATCCTAAGATCCTGGGTGTTCTAGAGTGCCTGTGGGGTGGAGAGTCCTCTGGGGACTGTGGAACTGTTGAGCATATTATCAGCATGTCAGAATTTGCATTAATTTATTCATTTTATTACTATATTAATTTGCACACTTTTGATCTGAACATTTCACCTTACATACTTTTATCCCAAATAATAATTATGTAATAGTTATGTTCTTAGGTTGATTATTATGGGAAAGTAATGAGGAGCTAGCTATAAAGTGTCAACAACTTTTCTACTGTTGTGATGAGAAACAATGGACAAGGCAAGGTAAAAATGATGTATGTATCAAGGCTTCAGCTTCTGAGGGTAAATCCATGACTGTCATGTTAGAGAGCATGGTAGCAGGCAGGCATAGTGCTTAAGTAGCTGAGATTTTTCTAATCCACAAGTAAGAGGCTTAGAGAGGTAACTGGAAATGGTGTGGGATTTGAACCTCAAACCTGGATTCCAATGACATACTTTCTCCACCAAAGTCACACCTCCTAATCTTTCCCAAACAATTTCCCCTCCTGGGGACAAGCTTTCAAATATATGATCTTATGGTATTATTCTTATTCAAACCAACTTAAAAAGAGTTTCTGACCAGCTGGAGTTAGATACAAGTTGAGACAAGTGTGGGTTTACTAGGGTTTTGTGATATATGAAGCATAATTAAATCTGTACTGTGATATAATATATACATATATACATATAAATATATATATATATATATATATATATACACACACATATGAAGCATAGTTAAATCTGTACTGTGATATATATATATATATGCATATATATATATATATATATATATATATACACACACACATATGAAGCATAGTTAAATCTGTACTGTGATATATATATATACATACATATATATATACACACACACACACACACACATATGAAGCATAGTTAAATCTGTACGTTGAATTTTTAAAATATTTGAGTAACACTCTTAAAACTTTGTGGTTTTGGTAGTAAGATAAAAATCTAATGACGTTATAGTAAACACAAACTATTTAATTTTATGAATGTTCATATCATATGTGTATGAGCTAACAGACCAGTAATACCTGTTTGAAATTTGCTGCTTTATTACCACCATCAACAAATTTAGAGTGCTCTATGTAGGTGGGGGTAAAGTACCGGATTATGTGAAAGAACAGTTAGTAAGAGTTACTGCATTAACTATTTCACACTACAAAAAAGTGTTTTTAAGCGGCTCTTAATACAATAAACAATTCTCATAGTAGTTCCATATGCACTCTATTTCAATAAGTTTAATAAAAGTGTCTTCTAGGCAAATGGGCAGCTAAGTCTGTTTTATGAATAAACAAGGTGTTATTTGCAAGGTGTTGAGCTATTTCTCAGTTGAATTGTATATATTTGTACATATGCCTTTGATAGTCAAAACATACCTTAATCTGTATGTTTTTTTCAGTGCAGTGACAATTTAACAGCATGTTCTTTGTTTCTCTCATGCCACATTCTTTTCTCCTAAAGGCTTGAGAATCTATTTAGCATCCTGGGAATTAAACCATAAGGTTCAATGCATGTCATTATAGCAACACAAGGGAGAGTTAATTGTTTTATCTGAAAAATATTCTAATAATTTATGCATCAGGATCCAGCAGTGTGTATCTTTTTTAGTGTTTATTGAATAGAAAAACAGTTCTTAGCTTCACAAAAGAAGTCTAGTTATTGTATAAACCAAACCTATTTACTAAGGGAAATCCTATATTATTTGCTGTATCAGTGGATACTATGATTCATAAAACAGGACATGTTTTACTGTTTATGGTCAGAACATAGGACAAATATTTTGTAAGAAATTTCAGGAAATGCAATTGTAAAGGTTTTTATATAAATAACAAGGCTATATTTTATTTAATGGGCCATAGCATTTGTATAACTTAGTCTATCATTTTAGCATATAATGGTGGACAAGATATACTGTACATTTTAAGTGACTAAAATCAGTTGAACTCAGAGCCTTATTCTATACCTGAGGTTGAGAGTATTTCATAAGGAATAAAATAAAACAATTATAAAATTATGAAAAACTTATTTTACAATACCTTTTAAACCATTCAAACATATATTGAGTCAAAGATTCTAACGATTCTTTAGATAGAAAGGAATTAAGGTACTTCATAACCTCTAGTGAATCAAAATGCCAGAAAGTTATGTGCCATAGTCAAACTTATAACATCTTCTATAAATATTAATATTATGTAAAAATCTGCCAACATCAATGTGTAAGTAAATAACTGCCATGACTTTGTCTCCAAAGATAGTATTGTATAAATTCACTATTTTTATAATGAAAAAGAATTGAACCTTTTGTCTCATTTATGTTAGACATACCATGCTCTAACAGTATTCTCAGGCTTTTCAATAAAAATATCCTAATGAGTATGAATCTGTATATCTATGTTTTCGAAGGATAACACTAAAAAAGAAGCATTAGAAAAAACAAGCACTTATAACTGCAAAGTAGAAAGGAAAATCCTATATATTTTATGAATCATAGTCCTACTCTGTCTCTTAACTCAGAGTGATATAGGCACTTTTTATCTTTTGTATTTATATATAACACAGACTTAAGTCACTCTTGAGTAGCAAGTTTCACACCACAATGAATATATTTTCTGCTGATATTATTTGTAATTTTCAGGTGGAGTCCGATTAAAGAAAGCATTATTATTATCATGATTATCCAAAATATCTGAAATTACAAGATAAAGCATTATTTTCATTTATTTTACATTAATTTGGTTTATATGTATGGTAGTTTTGCTTACATATAACTGGACCACTTGTATGTCTTTTGCCTTTAGAGGCTAGAACAAGGTATTAGATTCTCTTGAACTGGAGTTAAAGATGGTTCTGAGCTACCATGTGAAATCTGTAAGTTAACGGTAGATCTAAGAACACAGGCTCTCCAACCACAAACACCACTTTATTTTATAAAGAGCTAGGGCTGCTACCAGTTTTATCCATTTTCTATAGCATATACTTAAGTATCTATAAGAACATTTTTGTTTATAAACTCTCTATTATAATTTTCTTAAATAACATTTATAAATGATTCATTTATATTTCCAATTGATGCCAAGTTCTGAAAATAAATCAAAGTAGGTTAATTCTCTTTGTGTCTGTCAAACCCACAAAACATTGATTAATTTAAAAAATTTTATGTAGGTCCACGAGATTCTGTTGGGCAATTACTTTGCCAGTTGAGATATTCCTGGTATACTTAGATACCTATTGTGACAAATGGAGTATTCTTATTCGTTTTCTGTAAAAATTGGACTGGAAAACATTCATATAGAACATATTTAGCTCAAACTATTGAGAAAATAGTTTTCTTTCCCATTACTTTTGCCAATCACCAGTAGGAACTTGGTTTTGATTGCTTCAGAAACTGCTTTCCTTAATTTGGTATTTCTCTGTGTGGTAGCTACTTAAGTAGATTCAATCCGGACAATAATCTTTATTTTCATCACTGTCCCAGGTGCTCTATACTTGGGAGGATAAATTTAGGTTACAGACTGTTTCCTGTATTGCAATTTTGAAAAAAGATATCTTGGGTTGCGGACTCCCTTCTTGGATTTTGACCGATTATATTCTAACTCCTCAATATTTTTCACTTTCATTTTGACCCAATATGTTTTGAAAACATGATTTGGATAAGACATCCTTCCTACTCAAAACTTGTTAGTGCTATTTGCTTTACACACATGACAACTGCCTGACTCAGAAGTGATCTCATGATATGTGTCAGTTAAGACTGTTATCACAAAAGCCTACTTTGTGAAAATTGTATTAAGAATTTGTGAATGTTGGTTTTATTTCCTCAGATGAAGGATAAGATGATAACTGCACACAAGCTGTGGAATACATGGCTTGGGTTGACCCCAGAGCATTTCTATTTCTGTAATACCTAACCCTAGGCTTCTATACTCACCTTCATACCTAGAAAGCTTCATCTTTTGTATCCCTCTGCTAACTGCAGCCCAGAATGTTTCAGCCTTTGAGATTCAATAGCGAATAAACTCAATCTTTCTAGCTCTTTCTAGCTCAACTCTGGCTGGAAGGTTCAACTCAGCTGGCTCAAACTCCTCTCCAAGGTGACGGATTCAAATTGGTTTCTACCAGCTTCCAACTGAATTGCTTTGCTTGGAAAGACTACCTCTGAACTTCACAAATTGAACTCTGTAATCCAAACTGAACTGAGAATAACTGTTCGGTTCCAAATTGAACTCTCCTCTCTCCTCAGGGCTCTTAAGGCATCTCTGTTTCCTGTCTGTTCTCTTTAGACTTAGGTATATTCTATGTCAGACATATTCTGATAAATCTTTCTCAGATTCATCACTTTGCCTGCCCCTCAATTATATGGAATTGTCGGAATTAAATGTGTGTACTAAAGGCATGTTTGTATTCTAGCCAAATGATATTGTATGTAATCCAGGACCTGACTACACCCCAGCCAGATCACACAGACCTAGGAGGTCTTTAGATATAATGCCTTACCAAAGTAGTCATGTTACTGAATTAATATTCCTATACAAATTTTTTTCTTCATATGAAATTATACAAGGGTGAAATATTTCTTATTTATTTAAAAGTAAATGTCTATTTTTCCTTTTATTTTGACTACTAAATGAAGTTAAGAAAATTTCTATTATCTAGAAATTAAAAATAATTAGGTCAAATAATCTTGGTAATATTGAAAAAAATGAGTTATTACTTGTGCCAAACAATACTCTAAGACTTTTTCTTACAAATCTTTATACCATTCTTACTCTCAAAATTTTATGAAGCAGAAAGTATTAACTGTCCTTCAAGTAGGAAACTGAGGTACAGATTTGGATGCAGAACGGTAATTCAGGTGTATCTTCAAAGTTACATCTATAAAATATGCTGTCAGTTTGAGTGTAAAATTTATATTCTAAATCATAATGTAATTACATGTTTCCCACCTAGATACTTGGAAATAGGTCATAATCAATAAAAGCAAGTGTGTTCCTTTATATTATTCAAGACCGGAAATCTGTCATTAATCTTTTAAAATACGTTTTTCTTGATTTTATTCTACATATTTGAGTATTTTGCCTATACATATGCCAGTACACTATATGTCTAATTCTTATATAGGCTAGAAGAGGCCATTTAATCTTCTGAAGTTAAATTTACAAGTTGTTGTAAGTTTAATGTGGATGCTAGGAACTAAACCCTAATTCTCTGCAAGAGCAGCCAGTGTTCTTAAATGTTGAGCCATACTTGCAGGTGTTGCATTATTGTAAATTCTCTACTCTGTCAGATCCTTTGAAATTCAGATTTCTGTAATGCCAGGAATATTTGTTATTGTGAAGTTGGGTAGACAGGTCCACAGCAGAAGGAAAGGATTTCTTAATCCTTTTTGATGCTAAATAACTATTCTTGATTTTCAGAATAGAAGTTAATTTATTCTATTATTTTACCTTATTTTTTTTTCATTTATCCTTTCTTTCTATTTTGGGGGGAGTGTATTGTTTATCGGAAGGAATCAGGGGCTTTGCAACACTAGGCTGCTCTAGAATACGTTATATAATCCAGGCTGATCTTAAACTTACATCCAAGCAACTTCAGCCACCTGAAAATGATAGCAGGCATACATCATCATACTTTGCTAAGTTTTAAGATGAATCTTTTCTACAAAACAATAGTGACTCTCAAATTTATCCCAAATCAATAGCATCTCAGAAATTATTAGAAAAGTATGAAGTTGAGAATGGACTTGAAGTAAGGTAAACAAATTTCTACATTCTTCACCTTCATCTTATTTCTACTTGTTCATTAAGCATAGTTTTCTAATATACAGGTCATTGGGATGAATGCATAGACAGAATAAAAACCAGCTCAGTATCAGTTTTTATTAAGAGATGATAGAATTTTTAGGGACATACAAAGATTATAATGAAAAGATGACAATAGTGGGGTACATAAGACAAATTAAAGGTATATTCTACTTCTCACCATTTAGATGCAAAGTTACTAACCATTTAAAAGTCAAACATTCCATAAACTACAGCAGCCCTCTGCAAAAGCCCTGTCTATAGGATCTTTAAAATGTAAGGACCACCAATAACTTTGCAATTTAGGTGACATATTTTGTTTTCATTTACAAATATTCCAGACAATATGTATCTAATAAAACTTCATAATTAGAAAATGACTGACAACACTATCCATCTAGGCAAGGTTACAACCTAGTTATTGTCTGTCCATACCCAGATGTTATCCTTGGAGTGGATGTATTTGTTAGCACTCAAGATTTTCAAATGCATTACATCTTCCTTCTCAGTTATATTTGACATCAGTTTGAAGCTGTCTTTTAATATTCTACAGACAGAATTGTCATCAAAGACTGAAGCATATTTTAAAAATTCTTAAGAAACAGAAGGTTGCTCTCCAGGGTCAATATTAACAAAATATGCAGTGATAAGAAGAGACATTTGGGCTGTAATTGTCAAATAAGTGATCCTTTCTTTCTAAGGAATGACATCAGATGACTCTTTGTTATTTTTTGAGAGGTGATAACTTGTTTATTGTTTGAATGCTGATAGAAATGGAAACTGGCTTCCTTTCTAGGCTTTGCTCTGGCTGGTCATAAATTCAGATGGAATTTTGCCATCTGGCATTTGGGCAACAATATTTGAATCTATGCAGGTCTTCTGAAATTTTTTAAAAAATTCTTTCTGAGCACTTTTCAAATGCCTCTTTTGTAATAAATTTTTCATAATAATCACATACTAAGCCATCAATTGACTTTTGAGAAATTTTTCTTTATATCTGTATAGAACTGAACATCACAAATCTTTACATTCTTTTCTCCTGAGACAGGTTTTTCACTGCTTAGATGAACTAAGCTAACTTTCTCTAACCAGGATTTGTTTTGCTCAATGCTTTGCTTACCTGAAGTTTTCTTTTGCTAGCATCTTGTCCTATATCTTGTTTCATCAATTTGGCCTGTTGCTGTTCCATAGACACAAGTATCTGAGCTACTAAAAAAATGAACTATGGATGTAATGATATAAGGAAGCACTATGAAGCCGTTTTGGAAGAAATTGTTATCTGTTATTAGTAATTTAGAGAGTTTTGTTTAATTTTATATTTGCAAAATACTAAGTGTGGTGGCTCTGTGTCCTGTAGGCTTTGTCTGTAATTCCTGAAGTACCTCAGATTCAGGTTTCCTTCTTCTATCTTCTACCTTGCTAGATGAGGTGGCACTCATTCCTAAGGTAGCATTATCTACGGTACAGGTAGATACAGGTAGCATTATCCTTTTGGTACAGGTGAGTGACCTTGGTTGTGCCTACAGAACGGTATGGTATTCTTTTTCATCCCTCCTCCTGGACTTGAGTGTCAGGTTATGGATACGGAATCGGAGAACATTGGCATCTAAGTTATTACTATCCCCCTTTACTTCTTATTTACAGAATCTTAATTTAATTAAATAGTGGCAATTGGCTGGGCTTAGCACTTTTTGCATAGATTGTTTTGCAGTTGGACATGTCCATGAGATATAAGAAAAGAGGACTGAGTAGGTATTCAGGAGTCTTATTGATCTTTGCAGTTCCCATATTTCATATGTAAAATACAACATATAGAATATTGAGATCAAAAGGGGAGCAGTTCTTGTGACTTCAGGGTAGGAAAAAAGCAATAAGGTTTTCCAATGGAAAAAACTGAAAAGACCTATTTTCCTGATGATTTCTCACATTGTCCATACTATTTCTGATCATCTCAATCTGAACTTCTTCTGGAAGAGTACCCCGTTTAGAATATTGAATCCAAATCTGTATTCTTAACAACAAGCTGTTATTCCTAAAAGAAACACAGAGTAAGTGTATGACCAATGAACTACTGGAATGACTAAATCAACTATTCTCTCTACTCTCCACATATGTTAACCATGGTAAAAAAGAAGGAGATTTCCTATTTACTGCTGGGGAAAAAATGAATAAAAACTATCTCAAGACACAAAATGACATTATTAATGTTAGCAAAATTAAGACTAGAGAGTCTGAAAGGAAGAAAAACATTTATAGAGTAATAGCATGAGGTGAGAATTGTACTGATAATTTTATTTCATAGAACTCTCTATCTCTCTCTCTATCTATATATAAATATATACTATTTATTTTCAGAAAAGCAAATAATATCAGAGAAATTAAATCACCTTCCAGACTGCATAACATCATATTGCTGAAGCAATCAATGGTTTATAAATAACTTGACCAATCATGTATTCCATATATATCTTACTCAGACATAATGAACATATATATCATATTTGTATATTCATGATAAATAGAATAGTGAAAACTTATCAAACCTCAACACATTAGAAGAATTAGGAAATCATCTTTTGTGTTTGTGAATAAGGTGACAAGCAGCCTTTGCTGCTGCTTATTAGTTATTACTTATAAATTAGAGTTTCTCTCATTAGCAGTAATGAAATTAGATGAAGAATAAGCTGGAGTGAAATAACAAGGACATCATAGTTAGACACAAAAATTCCAGTATTTTGCAAAATTCAAAAACAAATTTTATATTTCTCAGTATTAGTAACATGGTCAGATATATATGTTGTCTTGTGGCTATGTGTAGCACTCACATTTGCCACTTATCAGGAAATACTAAAATCTTGAAGTAAACACAAACAAAATGAAATAGCACATTGTCTTAGTCAGGGTTTCTATTCCTGCACAAACATCATGACCAAGAAACAAATTGGTGAGGAAAGGGTTTATTTGGCTTACACTTCTGTACTGCTGTTCATCACCAAGGAAGTCAGGACTGGAACTCAAGCAGGTCAGGAAGCAGGAGCTGATGCAGAAGCCACGGAGGGATGTTCTTTACTGGCTTGCCTTGCCTCCTCTGGCTTGCTCAGCCTGCTCTCTTATAGAACCAAGACTGCCAGCCCAGAGATGATCCCACCCACAAGGGGCCTTTCCCCCTTGATCACTAATTCAGAAAATGCCTTACAGTTGGATCTCATGGAGGCATTTCTTCAACTGAAGCTCCTTTCTCTGTGATAACTCCAGCTGTGTCAAGTTGACATAAAACTAGCCAGTACACACATTAATCAAGTTCATTGTTGCTTTGGCTATTTCTTTGAGCATAGTTTTATTTAATTTGTTAGATGCAAGAAGGAAGAGTACTTGTTGTTTCAACACAGGTGGACTAGGGAGAACAACTTCATAGTCTTGGTAATCTGGTTGTACTGAAGTGATATAAAAGTACCAAGGGAGCAGGGTTGGGGAAATATTACATCTAGAAGTGAATAATGGTTCCATATTTAACAGAATTTTCAGAACCAGGAAGAGAAGCACAATTACTTGTGAAAATAAAGTATAGGTCCAAGCATTTCATTACACTCACAATCAAGGTCAGAAAATAGACAATTGAAAAATTCAGTGAACTGGGTAAAAAATAAAATACTGGTGGGAGGTGGGTTTTTTTTATTAGATATTTACTTTATTTACATTTTATCCCCTTTCCTCATTTCCCTGCTGAAACCCCCCTTAGCCCATCTCCCTTCCTCGTGCTCACTAACCTACCCACTCCCACTACCGTGTCCTGGCATTCCCCTACACTGGGGCCCTTCGCAAGACCAAGGACCTCTGGGAGGAGGGATTTTTATAGACAGGTTTGAATGTAAAACAGTCATACTTAGAGAACATGCTTTGAATATTTATGGTCATAACTAAGGAAAAATACTTAAGCCACCAAGCAAAGAAACTTCATTAGGACATTCTTGCCTCACAGAACCCTACATAGCATCTCATAAAAGACTCATTCTTTTAAACATTTTGACATTAACATACTGATATTGGGTGGATTCAATACCATACTCTTTCTAGAGTAGCAGGGTTAACTCAACATACATGAATTGATAAATATAATCAACTATATAAACATGACAAAAATTACATGATCATCTTTTTATATATAGAAAAGGCCTTTGACAAACTATTACATTACTTTATGATAAAAGTAATTGAGAGCCTAGGGAGAAAATAGACATACCTCAAAATATTAAAGGCATTTTACAGTAAGCTCAGAGCCAACATCAACCTAACAGAGAGAAACTTGTAGCATTTCTACTAAGTCAAAAAAATAAAATAAAAGAAAAGAAAGAAAGAAAGAAAGAAAGAAAAGAAAAGAAAAGAAAAGAAGAGAAAAGAAAAGAAAAATTTATTCACTCTCTCAAAGACTATTCAATATAACATTTAAAGTCAGCTAGAGAAATAAGATAGCCAAAGGAGATCAAAGCGGTACAAATAGAAGGGAAGGGATACACAATATCTTTATATTCATGTTGTAAGGTCCAAGGAAAACTTGGGAAAAATGGGTCTGTGTTGTCTATTAACATACTAAAGTACATGCTGGATACAGACTCCATATAATAAATAACTGCTATAGAGTATATAGGGGTATCACAACTTGTCTCAATTCTTTTAAAAATTTTTTCCAATATATTTTTTAGTTTTTTTATTCATCTTATATCCCAATTGCAGCTCCCTCCCTCCCCTCCTCCCAGACCCTCACTTACAAATCCCTTTCCACATTACTCCTTCCAGAGAAGGGGAAGCCTGACTTGGATACCTCTTCACCCTGGGATATCTAGTCCAATAGGACTAAACACATCCTATCCTATTGAGGCCCAAAGAGATAGTACAGGTAAGTAAAGGGGATCCAAAGGCAGGTAATAGAATCAGCAACAGCCCCAATCCAATTGTATGAAGACCTAGTTACACATCTGCTATAAATGTGGGAGGGGAGAGGCTAGATTCAGCCCTTGCATGCTCTTTGGTTGGTAGTTAACTCACTGATACCCTCCCAGTCCCAAGTTAGTTGACTTTGTAGGTCTTTCTGAGGTGTCCGTGACCCCTCTCACTTGCTTACTTCTTTCCCTCAGTCTTCCACAAGAGTTTCCAAGCTCGGTCTGATAATTGGCTTTAGGTCTTTCCATCTGTTTCCATCTGCTGCTAGAGGAAGCCTCTCAGGACACAGTTATTCTATGCTCTCAGGAAAGGGTTATTCTAGACTCCTGCAAGCATAGTAGAGTATCATTAATAGTGCCAGGGGTTGGCATTCTGACATGGGATAGGTCTCAAGTTTGGGCAGTCATTGGTTGGGTGTTCCTTCTGTCTCTGCTTCATCTTTATCCCTGTACATCTTGTAGGGAGGACAAATTTTGGGCTGTAGGTTTTGTAGGTGGACTGATGTCCTTCTCCTTACACTGTAAGTCATATCTGGCTACAGGAGAATGCCATTTCAGTTTCTATGTCCCCTGGTGTTTGGAATCTCAGATAAGGTCACCCCTGTAGACTCCTAGAAGCCTCCCCTGTCCTAGGCCTCCAGCTAGTCCAAGAGATGCTCCCAACAGATTTCCATTCTAACTCCAATCCTTTTCCTGCCTCCCTACACCTAATCCCAATCCTCTTTTCTCTCCTCACCCCTCCCCCACACCCAGTACTCTCTCTTCATCTACCTCTGATGGCTATTTTGTTTCTGCTTCTGATGGAGAATCATTCATCTTCCCTTGGGACATTTAACATAGTTTCTTTGTGTCTATAGATTTTATCATGCTTTTCCTGAACTTTATGGTTAATGTCCACTTATAAGTGAGGATATACCATAAATGTCTTTTCAATTCTTATCACCCTGGCTCTACCCTATACTTCTCCAGCTAATAGGCTTCCCTCTCTCAGATTCTTATTTCCTTATAACCCCACTATTGAGGCTATGCTCTTTCTCTCTCTTTTTTCTTTCTCTCATGGTCCTCTTTCACTTGTTTTCTTTTCCTTTTGAGCTCACCCACACTTCGTCTCCTCTCATGGCCCTGTCCTATCTGCTCACCTTGTTCAATGCACATCCTAAATCTGCTCTGGCCTCTTTTATATACCTCTGACTGCACTCTCTCTCATAACTATAATAAATATCTACCCTCACCCATATCTTTGTGCACTTATGTCTCAGTTTATAAATCTGGTGATGAAACTCTCAGTTTATACATCTCATGCCTAACCCTTCAGCATATACATCTGGTGCTATCACCTTAAGCTTATACATAAATGATATGGTTTTACGTATAAATGGCCCTAAAAACTCTACTAGGAAACTTCTACAGCTGATAAACTCAACAAGGTAGGATAATACATAATTAAAAATAAACCAGTGCCTTTCTATATAAAAATGATAAAAGAGAAATCAAGGAAACAATATCTTTATAGTTGTGAATATGAACATTTTAGGATAACTCTAACCAAGGGATTGAAATCTTGAATAATACAGTTTTAAAGACATTGAAGAAAAAAGTTGAAGAAGCAGTTAGAAGATGGATATATTTCCCATACTTCTGGATCAGTAGAATTAATTTAGAGAAAATGCCTATTCTATAAAAAACAATCTACAGATTCAATGCAATCTCTAATAAATTCTAAAATGATTCCTCACAGAAACCAGAAGCCAATTTTCAGCTCCATATGGAAACTTACACACACACACACACACACACACACACACACACACACATTGATTGAAAAGATCCAAAAATATATACTAAGAAAAAAAGCATCTTTTTGTCTAACTGGAGGACTGCATGTAAAATAATGTAAATAGAGTCATATATATATATATCACCTTGACCAAATGTGACTGTAAATGAAACAAGGAACTCAGTTGCAAGTCTGATATCCTTAGATTGATAGAAGCAGTGGGGAATAGTCTTGGACTTATTGCATGGGAAAAGACTTTCTGAGCAGGGCAGTAATAACCCAAGAACCAAGATCGATAACTAAGTGGGTTCTTGTGAAACTGAAAATTTCTGTACATCAAAGGATACTATCATTTGGACAAGCTGGTAGAATACAAAATGGGAAGTTACAAATTACACATCCAATAGATGGCTAAGTTCAAAATATAAAACAACAATTGAAAAATGGATATTGAAATAACCTTTTTTTAAAGGGACAAAAACCTAAATAGTTTTCAAAAGATAAAAGACAATTGGTTAAGAATCACTTAAATATAGATTCAACATCCTTAGTCATATCCTTAAACACCATTGAAGTGAAAAAACCAAAGCTACATTGATATTTCATCATATATAATTTGCAATGGTGAAGATCAATAAAACAAATGACAGCTCATGCTAGCTAGGATATGGGGTAAGGAAAATCTTAACTCACTGTTGGTGGGAGTACATACTTGTCCACACTAAGGAAATCAGTTTTGTAGCTCCTCAGGTAACTTGGAATTGATCTATATTAAGATTCAACTATATAATCTTAGGCATATACCTAAAAGATTTTAAACCCTATTGCAGAGACACCCACTGAACCATATTCATTGTTGCTGCATTCATAATAGCCAGAATTTGGGAACAGCCTACTGGTTCCCTCCAGCCCTCTTAGTCTCTTCATAACTATATGTTACTTTTCTCTTTTCTGAAATAACCATCCACCCCCAAGTCCTGTACTCTATGTCTAACCTCTGTGATTATACAAATAGTTGATTTTTCACAACGGAAACATACTCTAGTGTTAACAAATCATGAAATTTGCAGGTGAAGGAATGGAACTAGAAAAATCATCCTGAATGAGATAATTCCGATTCAATAAGAAAAGATGATGAATAAACACACACACACACACACAGAGAGAGAGAGAGAGAGAGAGAGAGACAGACAGACAGACAGACAGACAGACAGAGACAGAGACAGAGACAGAGACAGAAAGAGACAGAGACAGAGTATTGGTCCTGGCTGGACTTTTGAAGCTTCCAAGCCCATCTCCAGCAACACATCTCCTCAAACAAGGACACACCTACTCCAACAAAGACACCTCATATAGTCTTTCCAAGTAACTCATCACTTGAGGACAAAGCATCCAAAGATATGAGCATATGGAGGCAATTTTCATTCAAACCAAAATATTTCACCCCCAGCTCCTATTGGTTTGAAGCCATATCATAAAGCAAAATGCAATTAGTAAAACTTCAAATGTTCTCACTGTTTTTCACACTCTCAACACTATCTCAAAATCCAAAGTCTTTAGTCTTTTCTGAGACTGATGACAATATCTTAACTCAAACCTCCTGTATAATCAGAATAACAGTTAAAATTAATTGCATATTTCTGATATACAATGGCACAAAATAAACATTACCATTCCAAAACAGAGAAAATGCTGGACCAGAGCAAGAGAGAAAATAAGCAGGGAAAACTCCAAATTCTGTATCTCCATGTCTGATGCCAAACCACTCTTCAGGACTCCAATTCCTTCAGCTATATTGACTGCCACATAATTCTCTCTCTCTCTCTCTCTCTCTCTCTCTCTCTCTCTCTCTCTCTCTCTCTCTCTCTCTCTCTCTCTCTTTCCAAACCTTGCTAGCAGCTCTCTTTGGCAAGAATCCAACAACTCTGGCATCTCTTGCATGTTGTGGTCTCCAACACAATCCAGGCTTCACCTTCACAGCCTCCTGCAATGGCCCCTATAAGCCCAAATTCAGAGACTGTCTTGCCAAATGCCTGACCCCAGTGGCTTTCCTTAACTGCACAGGAAGATTCTATTGCCCCTTTCCTGTATCTTTCTTATTTCCAGATTCAGGACCAAGAGGATAGAGTTGCCAAGTTCTGCCACCTGCTTGAACTGAAATCTGGACCCCTTAATTACCCTTAATTACATCAGGTTCAACTTGCTGATGGTTTCCAGGCCAAGGGCACCAGGCACATTCTTTTTACAGGTTGCAGAATTATCTGGATAGGTTCTTTCCCTTAGATTACCACAACCTTTATTCCATTTAGCAACAGTTTTTCTTTACAATTTTAACTCCTTGGGAACAGGACTTGGCTCCAATATTACATTTTCTGGTTCAAATTTTCTCCCAAATTACGCATTTCTTTTTGCGTGATAGCTCGTTTTCATTATAGATCCTCATGAATCTGATTACTAATAACCAAGTGACATGGTCACTTGGCTGTCATGAAATCCCCTCTGCCAATGTAATCTAAGACTTTGCAATTTAGCCTCCATCAAAATTTTAAGACAAGGGCAAAATAGCAGCCATATTCTATCCCAAAATATTACAAAAATAGTCTCAAACACAGTAATATTCTTCCTCTAAAACATTGCATCTGGGACACAGAAGTCCACTTTGCTCTCAGCACTGCTATCTCCCAAGTTCCCACAAGTACAGCCTACTCTGACCTGCTTAAAGTGTTTAACTGTTCTTCTAGTTCAGAGAAAAAAAAAAGTGTTCTATTTTCCTCTAACCATAACATGGTTAGTCCTATTATGACAAACCTTGGTAAAGATTTATTCTTTATTTACTGTTCCATTGCTGTGAATAGGCACTATGACTATGGCAAATCTTTCAAAGAAAGAATTTAACTGGGGGCTTGCTTGTAGTTCAGAGAGTTAGTATAATATCATCTTGGCTGGAAGCAGAAAGGCATAGCATTGGGGCAGTAGTCTGAAGGGCTAGGTGCTTCCTCTCCCACTTAGGTCAGACAAGGCAGCCCACCTAGAAGAACATATCTTACATATAGGCAACAGCTTTTGGCATGACCCCTGCATTAGTTGTTCAGGACCTACATGAAGACCAAGATGTACTTCTGCTACATATGTGTGGGTTGTACTAGGTCCAGCCCACGTATGTTATTTGGTTGCTGATACACTCTGAGAGCTTGAATGGTCCAGGTTAGTTGACTTTGTTGATCTTCCTGTGGATTTTCTAACTACTCTGCAACCAGCAATCCAACCATCTATTTTTTCATAGCTTCATCCAAGGATTAGTTATAGCTCTTTGCATCTGTCTGAGTTGGCTGCTGAGTGGAACCCTGCTAGACTCCTGTCTATAAGCATTAACACTGTATCATTAATAGTGTCGGTGATTGGTGCTTGACTATGGGATCAGTCTCAAGTTAGGCTGGTTGGCCATTCCTTCAGTCTCTGACCCATCCTCTTATGCCTGTATTTCTTATATCAGGGTAAATGTGGGGTTGGAAGTTTTGTGGATGTGTCTTTATTGTTCCACTGTCTTACCCTTAATGGGTGCCCCAATGATCATCAGTAGATGGCCAACACAAAACAAATTCAATGGTAGTTTTGAATTTGTTCTGTCTCATAATGTGATTCTGGGAGCTGCATATGTAACACAGGATGACCTAGTCGGTCATCAATGGAAGGAGAGACCCTTGGTCCTGTGATTCTATGCCCCAGTATAGGGAAATGCCAGGGCCAGGAAGCAGGAGTGAATGGGTTGTGTGGGGAGCCGCCCTCACATTCGCCATTACAAGATGGAGCTGACATCCTGTGTTCTAAGTAGTAAACAAATAATCTGCGCATGTGCCAGGGTAATTTTCCACTCCATGTTCTCTGCCTTCCCCGTGACGACAACTCAGTCGATGGGCTGCAGCCAATCAGGGAGCGACACGTCCGAGGCGGAGGACAATCCTCCATAAAAGGGACGGGGTTTTGCCATTCGCTCCTCTTCTCCTCTTGCTCCTGAAGAAGTAAGCAATAAAGCTTTTGCCGCAGAAGATTCCGGTTGTCCTGAGCGTGTTCTTGCCGGTGGGGACAAAAGCTCGGGATAGGTTTGGTGAATAGCAGGAGGGGAGAGAGGATAGGGGATTTTTGGAAGGGAAACTAGGAAAGGGGATAGCATTTGAAATGTAAATAAAGAATCTAATAAAAATACATATTTAAGTAAAATAAAAAAAGAAAAACTTATTCAAGATACTAAAATCAACTTTTAACAGAACTATTAAGATTTTACATATAAGAGAAAGTAATTACTTGAAATCTTGGAAAAGTCACTTAACAGCTATGGGGAGCTGGCAGTCTGAGGCTATTGACAATACTGACTACAACATATTACCTTTACAAATGAAGCAGAAACTTCTAGACAACATTTCTAAAACATTTCAGGAAAAATAGTCCATAAGAATAAGCACTACTTGGCTGTTGAGATGAATCAGTGGTTTAGAGCACACACACAGAGAGACTCTAGTTCAGTAACTAGCTGTCATATAATTTGTTTCAAATCTGTCTTTAAGTTATGCTACAAGGGACCCAAAGCATTTAATTCTCATTGGCCACCATGCAGAAACACACACAAACATATAAAAGTTCATCACACTCTCCAAATATGCATAATTCAAAATAATAAAGAAGAATCGAATCTACACACAGACTAGCATATGGGGCTAAGGAGGAGAACATGTGGTTCTTCTGCCCAAGGTCCTTTGTTCTATCCTCAACAGAGTGGCTAAAAAATAATCACATAGAAGAACTTGAGAATATTATTCACAACATAAGAAAATAAATCAATGAACACATTTCAGCAAAAAAAAAATGAATTTTAACATAGAGGTAAGTAGGAATATACTGAAAATTAAGGTTGAAGGGATCAGATAGAAGTTTTAAAGTATTTAAAGAAAATGGGAAAGTAGAGAAAGGATTATCAAATAAGTTATCTTTTAGTATAAAACTAGAAATAACTGTGGAACTGGAAAATAGGTCAGTAGTTAAGAACACTTATTGTTCTTACGGGGGACCTGAATTATATCCCACCATTTACCTCTTATTTCTAATCTGTATGTTCAAAGCTATTTCTTTCTCCCTTTCTTCCTTTCTTCCTTTTTCCTTCCTTCCTTCCTTCCTTCCTTCCTTCCTTCCTTCCTTCCTTCCTTCCTTCCTCTCTCTCTCTCTCTCTCTCTCTCCCTCTCTCTCTATCTCTCTCTCTCTCTCTCTCTCTCTCTCTCTTTCTTTTTTTTTCCCCGAGACAGGGTTTCATTTCTAACATCAGGCCCAGTGGATACAACATCCATTTCTGACTTCTTGCAGGTAATAGAATGGATGTGCACAAACATACAGACAGGTACAATACTTATATACAAAGAATAAAATAAATAAATCTTGGTTTATAAAAATATAACCAATAACTGAGATATTGTTATTCAACTGTAGCAGAAATGCTGGTCTTTGTGCTTACAAATGCACACTAGGGAAAGCAGGAATCTTAAGCAGGAATGGCTGTCTCTTCAAAAGAAGAGATGTGTAACCGATTCTCTGAACAGAAGGTTGGGAGAAGAGATGATGAATGACCTGGTGACTTCTGCTCTATCTGTATGGCCAGATCTCACTGGCTTCTGCAGACCCTTATTTTGAACCTTTTTATCTCAATTTATAAGAGGTCATTATCATGAGCCGTGTTTAACTTGAGCCTGTTTCCTTAGTTAATCTATAGAACCTATCATTATGAAAGATGTTATTTGAACTTTGTAAGAGTTTAAACGAAACCATGTCTCACATTTTGTTCTGCACACAGGATAGAGATAATTATCACCATAACATTTTCCCCAAATCATGTTGTGCTTACATATATCTAAAATAAACTACTGAGTGTTAGACTCCGGAAGTTTGAAACAACATTAGCTACTGAGTTGTGTTCAGATGAACTACCTTCTTATCTCATGTGGATTGACATTCTGCTAGATCTGCTGGTCCCAGAAACATTCAAATCGACTACATGAAATAAGTGACTCTTGGGTATTGTGTAGCTAAATGTGTGCTTGCTGAGTATCTACAAATCTTGGAACTCATTCTCCAGCACTATATAACCAGACATCGTGACCTTTAACTGGAATTGCAGAATGCAGTAGATGAGGCAGAACCACCAGAGGTCCAAAGCTATTCTTTGCTATCTAGTAGGTTGTATGATAGCCTGGTCTATTAGACAAGAGAACTTGCCTAAATTTAAAAAATAAATAAATAAACATAGAAGATTAGATATGAGGGGAAATATTATAATATTATATCTAAAATGAGTTATTTAGGTCAGAATATTTCTATTATAATAAAATTGGACAAAACTGAAATTAGCCTTAACAGAAAGTAATCACCCACTAAAAGTGAAAAAAAACTAGTGAAAAATACACATGATGATTAAGAGAGAGACAGAGAGAGAGAGAGAAAGAGAGAGAGAGAATGAGAGAGAGAGCAGATGGTTTGAGTTTATATATTCAGGAACACACATACATGTGTATAAATACATATACACATGAATATGTAATGACAATGAAAAATATAGACTAGGAATCTGAGAGATAAAAGGGAGCTGTCTAGAAAGGGAGGAGATGGAAAGGAAAAATGAGAATGACTGGAGTATTTCTTTAAATTAAAAATATAAAATATGTCCAATTTTATGTTGAGATGTTTGATCCATTTGGGATTGAGTTTTGTGCAAGGTGATAAATGTGTCTATCTACAATCTTCTATATGCAGACATTCAGTTGTACCAGCACCATTTGTTGAAGATGATTTTGTTTTCCATTGTATGATTTTGGTTTCTTTGTCAAATACCAAGTGTCCATAGGTATATGCATTAATTTCTAGTCTTTGGTTCAATTCCATTGGTCAAGGTGTCTGTTCTTATGTCAATAGCATGTCATTTAGATAACTAGTGCTCTGTAGTATAGCTTGAACTCAGGGGTGGTAATACTACCAGAAGTTCCTTTATTGTACAACTTTGTTTCAGTTATCATAGGGTTCTTTTGTTTTCCCATATCAAGTTAAGAATTGCTCTTTTGCCAGGCGTGGTGGTGCACGCCTTTAATCCCAGCACTCGGGAGGCAGAGGCAGGTAAATTTCTGAGTTTGAGGTCAGCCTGGTCTACAAAGTGTGTTCCAGGACAGCCAGGGCTATACAGAGAAACCCTGTCTCGAAAAACGAACGAACGAACAAACAAACAAACAAACAAAAAAGAAGAATTGCTCTTTCAAGGTCTATAAACAATTGTTTAGGAATTTTAAAGGGAATTTAATTGAATATGTGGATTGTTTTTGATAAGATGGCCACTTTTACTATATTTATCCTACTGAATTATGTTCATGGGAGATTTTTTCCATCTTCTGATAACTTCTTTAATTTCTTTTTTCAGAAACTTGAAGTTCTTGACATACAAGTTATTCACTAGCTTGGATAGAATTAGACCAAGACATTTTATATTATTTGAGGCTATTGTAAAGGGTCTTGTTTTCTTAGTTCATTTTTCTCAACAAATCTCACTAAATGTAATAGAGGAGGAAGTTGAGAACTGCCTTGAACATATTGGCACAGCAGAAAATTCCTGAACAGAAAACCTATACCTCAGGCACAAATATCAAAAATTAATAAATGGATCCTCATAAAACTAAAAAAGCCTTTGCGGGGATAATGATATAATCAATAGTACAAAATGGCAACCTACAGAATGGGAAAAGATCTTTACCAACCCTATATCCTACAGAAAAATGATGTTCAAAATATGTAAAAAAAAAAAAAAAAAAGCTGAAGAAATGAGACACCAACAAACTAAAGAGCCTAATTAAAAATGTGATAGAGAGCTAAATAGAGACTTCTCAACAGAGGAATCTCTAATGATCAAGAAACACTTAGGGAAATATTCAACACCCTTAGTCATCAGGGAACTACAAATCATAACAATGCTGAGACCCCATCTTTTTCCTGCCTAAATGGCTAAGATCAAAACCTCATGTGATAGCACATGCTGGTGAGGATGTGCAGCAAGGGGAACACATAACATTGCTCGTGCACATGGACTGAGAAATATATTAACTAATGCACCAAAACTTGTAAATGCCATGGTCTGGGTTTGGTGGTTGTTATGGGATGGATTCCGGGATGGGGCAGTCTCTGGATGGTCCTTCCTTCTGTCTCAGCTCTCAACTTTGTCTCTGTATCTCATTCCTTGGGCGTTTTGTTGCCCATTCTAAATAGGAATGAAGTATCCACACTTTGGTCTACCTTCTTCTTGAGTTTCATATGTTTTGCAAATTGTATCTTGGGTATTCTAAGTTTCTGGGCTAATATCCACTTATCAGTGAGTGCATATCATGTGTGTTCTTCTGTGACTGGGTTACCTCACTTAGGACGATATCCTCCAGATCCATCCATTTGCCTAAGAGTTTCATAAATTCATTGTTTTTAATAGCTGCATGGTACGCCATTTTGTAAATGTACCACATTTTCTGTATCCATTGCTCTGTTGAGGGACCTCTGGGTTCTCTCCAGCTTCTGGCTATTATAAATAAGGCTGCTGGAAACATAGTGGAGCATTTGTCCTTATTAAAAGTTGGAACTTCTTCTGAGAATATGCCCAGGAGAGGTATTTCTGGAACTTCTGGTAGTACTAATGTCCAATTTTCTGAGGAACCACCAGACTGACTTCTAGAGTAGTTGTACCAGCTTGCAATCCCACCAGCAATGGAGGAGTGGTCCTTTTTCTCCACATCCTTGCCAGCCTCTGCTGTCTCCTGAACTTTTGATATTAGCCATTCTGACTGCTGTGAGGTGGAATCTCAGAGTTGTTCTGATTTGCATTTCCCTGATGATTAAGGATGTTGAACATTTTTTCAGGTGTAGCTAGCTGTACTTCTTAAGAATGCAAATGGGGTATATTGTTAGGACAAAATAAAAACCTAACTAAAAAGTTTGAAAACATATCCATGTTAAGAAAGCACGAACTTAAATAATTTCCATATGATTAATACTAACTTGGCATTAATCATAATCAGATCACAAATGAATTTTAGTTTCTAGAATTTTTTTTCTTATTTATTTATGGAGTCACTTTTATCTTCCAATATCAGTAAATACTCACAGTACCTTCTCAAACTTACCCCAATTAACCACCTCCCTTATTCTCTAAAAAGTGGATCCCCCCCACCATCTGACTTATCAAGTCAATGCAGGACTAGGTGCATTCTCTTCCACTGATGCCAGACAAGGCAACTCAGTTAGGAGAATGGGATCTACAGACAGACAACAGAATCAGGGTCTACTCCAACTCAAGTTGTTAGGAGACCCCCATGAAGACCAAGATGAACTTCTGATATATATGTGTAGAAGGTCTAGGTCCAGCCCATCAGCCCTTGTTAAATCTTTTGTTGGTGGACAACTCTCTGGAAATTCCCTAGGGTCTGGGTTAGTTGACTCTGTTGGTCTTCCTATAGAGTCCTTGTTCTCTTCAACTCTTTCAATATGCACTGGTCCAGCCAGTGGAAAGTCAAACAGTCCTCTGAAGTGGAAATGAGGATGATTATAGAAAACACAGAAAGAAGAGTCAGAGGCAAAAGTTAGAAATTGGGAGGCCTGCAGGTCTATACCATGCCAGTCCTGAATGTATTTCTTATAACCTTTATATATTTTATAGTGTTATGAAAAATAAAGTCACAAACTAGCAGACACATGGCTGATGCACATTAGATATCTATTCTCATACAGAGGCCTCCCTGTTCCTTAACCAAGATTAATTGAACATTCAGCTCTTTGCCTTGAGTTTATCCTTCCATGTGTCAGCAGGCCGGGAACTATGTCAGCAGACACTGACCTGCCTTGACTTTGCCTGACAGGCAGACTTTCATAAAAGAAGGAAAAAATGGCTCCTGACATCTATCTTTCCCCCAACTCTTTCACAAAACTCTGTGAGCTCAATCTAATGTTTGGTTGTGGGTCTTTGCATCAGTTTTCATTGGCTGATGGTTATAGCCTCTTAGAGCACCATTATGATAGCCTCCTGTCTGCAAGCATAAAAGAGTATCATTGATAGTATGAAGGCTTTTTTCTTGTCCATGGCACGTGTCTCAATATAGGCCAGTCAATGTTTTGCTAATCCTTCTGTTTCTGCTCTATCTTTGTCCTTGCAAAATGAGACATTTGAATTCATGGGTGCAGATAAAACTGTGAAATTCACAATACTGAATAATTATATAAATAATATTTAAAATATGTAAATGAATTACCTATTTTTAAAACATGGAAAGCATTTTAAAATGACTAACACAAAGGATAAAATAGATTAGTACAGGGCATTAATAAGAAATAACTATGAAATTAGCACATAGGAATAGACAGAGGCAGAACTAATGAATCAAAGCATCACCATTTGCAAATTTCTACATATCCATGCAAATGTGAAGTAACTTCTGAGCAATTTTGAAATGAAATCCTATTAAGGAGAGACAATGAGAATGTACCAGTTCCTCTGAGAAGGAACCCTTTAGGTTCAACTTTGTTAAAAAAATTTCTATGAAATATTAAAATAAAACTAACTCAAACTTTAAAAACACTGTGAAAAGGTTGAATCAAATATATGGTAGATGATGTCATATATTAATATAATACTCTGAAATATGTTGTACTATGATAACACAGAAAATATAGTCTAAATAACTCTAAATAAAATGACCTTAGCCCTTCTTTCAGTTTAATTAAACTTTCTATAGATTTAATTTTCCATTAGCATCTAACTTTCATTACTTTCCAGCATGTATTTTGAAAAACTTGTAACCAAAGCTCCTAAGAAATATAAATTATTCTACAGCTTTTTCCAGTTACATGCCAAGAGTGTCATTCACAATTACCTGGGAAGTTACCTTCTGAAACACAATCATCAGTAATGACAGGGATACTCTACTCTGTGCTATAGGAACCTTATTTCTTTTAGCAGTAATTATCAGTTGGCCTCAAAACACCTCATTGCAGATTGGTCAAAGAAATTCTAACCAGAAATTTTTAACATTCACCAGTACTTTTCATTACCTGATTCAAGTGCTTTTACTGCTTTAGTTTCTTTTACTCTCTACTTTATTCAGTATCCTTGAATAAAGCCAGTCTGAACAATTACATTTTCCTTTTATATTAAAAGATTAATAAGCTCTTATCTATAGGCAATTTCCATTCACAATTAAACTGAAAGAATATTTCTTATAGAAAAAAATAACCACAAGCAATTCTGCAAACTTACTGATGGGAAAAAAAAAGTTGAAAATTTCAAATTGAATAAATGTGAAAAAAAAAATCTACCACCTTGAAAAGAATCAGTAAGCATATGTTAATTTTCTCCACTTTGACAAATTTTTTTATGATCAAAATATATGAGGAATCCATATTTGTATAACTCGAACTAAAGGTATTTTGTTTAATATTCTATGGAAATTAAAGATAAATAATTATTATATGTAAGTAAACACAAAAATATTTATACAATATTTGAATGTCATGTGGTTTTCATGCCTAATATAGTAAATGTACATAGACTTTATAAAAATTATATTTAATAGACATGTCATATAAGTTTCATAACTTAAAAACCAATTTGACAAAAAAAAACAAGTTAATCTTTGAATCATTGGATTAGCACAGAATTATTTGTGAAAAAGACATATATACAAACTATTATCTTCTATTGCATGAAGATGTAATTTCTAAATGGATCAGATATGTAACTATGGAAAAATTATGTCACAATAAGTACTCAGAGATAGCATAGACAACTATTTTGTGATAAGTAGTAAAACTTTCCTAGATATAATTTAAAATAGATGATATAATGTAAACAGTATAATATGTAGTTATAGATAACTGAATAATTAGACTATGTCTTGATAAATATTCCCATAGACTATCTCATCATCCAGGAGACATCATAAAGGGTACTTACACAACCTGGGTAGAATAGAGTAGTCTACACATATTATTTAAGTAGAAAATATATTACAATAAGTATGTTTATATAAATAAATAGCATGATCACTACTATGTATAATCTATAAAATTATATGTAACATGTTTTAAATACTGGTATATAAACTTAGGGTTTGTTTAGAACATTATTATCACAACATTATTAAAGCAACAAGATGATTATCTGACAGAACTTTGCCAGACTTATTATCATAATCAAGAAGTCTATCACAAACAAAACATAAAATGGGCAATTCACTGTATATGAGTAATACACATTAAAACTCAAAAGTCAAAGATAAGTGAATGACCCTACTATTATAATACCCAGAGGATAACAAATGGTCTATGTTTCCATCTTCTTTATTAGATATTTTCTTTATATACATTTCAAATGCTATCCCGAAAGTTCCCTATACCCTCCCTCAACCCTGCTCTCCTAACCACTCACTCCTGCTTCTTGGCCCTGGCATTCCCCTGTATTGGGACATAAAAAGTTTGCAACACCAAGGGGCCTCTCTTCCCAATGATGGCCGACTAGACCATCTTCTGCTAAATATGCAGCTAGAGATATGAGCTCTGGGGTTACTGGTTAGTTCATATTGTTGTTCCACCTATATAGGGTTGCAGACACCTTCAGCTCCTTGGGTGGTTTCTCTAACTCCTCCATTGGGGGCCCTGTGTTCCATCTTATAGATGACTGTGAGCATTCACTTCTGTATTTGCCAGGCAAAGGCATAGCCTCATATGAAACAGCTATAACAGGGTCCCTTCATCAAAATATTTCTGGCATTGCGCAATAGTGTCTGGGATTGGTGGCTGATTATGGGATGGATCCCCAGGTGGGATAGTCTCAGGAAAGTCCATACTTTTGTCTTAGCTCCAAACTTTGTCTCTGTAACTCCTTACGTGGGTATTTTGTTCCCTATTCTAAGGAGGAATGATGTATCCACCCATTGGTCTTACTTCTTGATTTTCTTGTGTTTTGCAAATTGTATCTTGGGTGTTCTATGTTTCTGGGCTAATATCCACTTATCAGTGAGTGCATAGCTAATGACTTCTTTTGTGATTGGGTTACCTCACTAAGGATGATATCCTCCAGGTACCTCCATTTGTCCAAGGATTTCATAATCCATTGTTTTTTAATTGCTGAATAGTACTCCATTATGTAAATGTACCACATTTTCTGTATCCATTCTTCTGTTGAGGGACATCTGGGTTCTTTCCAGCTTCTGGCTATTATAAATAAGGCTGCTATGAACATAGTGGAGCAGGTGTCCTTATTACAAGTTGGAACATCATCTAGGTATATGTTCAGTGTTGGGAGCTATTAAGACAACACTATTGTCCTGATCTCTGAATTGGGCCTCTACCCCTGAGAAGAAAAGGGGGCCAAAAGGGGGCCACCAACACACTGTTCCAAGAACAACCACAGAATGTTCCAGCCCTAAGTCAGCGCCAGATATCCTGACCACAAGATGTACCCTGATACCACCAAGTTCCTGCTTCCCCGTGTAGTTGCCAAAAGAAAAATTTCCCCTGCCCCATCCCTCCTGCTGAGAAGTACTTCCTCTTTCGTGTGTGCATTTCCGCTGCCCCATTCCTCCTGCTGAGAAGTACTTCCCCTTTTGCTTGTTCATTTAAGCCTTGAGCCTTGCCGAATACAGAGACCTTGATGCTACTCAGACTGCTTCCGTGTTGTTCTTGTACTTGGTTCTCATCTCTCCCTCCCCCCATTTGGTTCTTAGGAGAAGGTCCCCTCGAGACCCTTGAATAACTGGACCTGCTGGACGGTTCAAGTGGCACCTGACGTGGGGCACAAGGTATGACCACCCTCCGGACAAAGGATTCAAGAGGTAGCATAGACAGTGAGATGGTTCCCTGTCACTTCATTCGAGTGTTGCAGACATTGAGAGGTAAGCCTAGGCATAAAATTGTTGTCCCATTGACCATGAGGAACGTTCTGTCCAAAGAGACAGTTTTTATTCAAGAGATGAAGGGGTCTCTTAAGGAGAGAGGGATAAGAATTAAGAAAAAAGGATTTATTTTTTTTTGTTTTGTTTTGTTTTGTTTTGTGGACAAGAGATGACCATGGCTGCTATTGAATGGTCCTGAAATACACCCTTTAACTTGGAATAAAGTAGGCAAAGATATCAATGCTTTGATAAAACAAGGAGAAAGTGTTCCTGAGTCCTTTTTTAGTTATTGGGGAATCATCACAGACCTCCTTGAGCAGGCAGAAAAGGGCGGAAAGGGTGCTCACCTTCTAGCCCTTACTGAAGATTTTTTTAGAAGACTCCTGATCACCATCTTGAAAAAGTGAACTAAGCCACTGGCTAATAGTCAGTCTTGGCCATCATCAATTATCGATGCCCCAGTCCATACGGACTCCCTGCCCTCCCCTCTTTCTCCCCAAATTACATTAGATTCTAGAAAAGGGGCTATTGCTCGACCCCCTGTTAAACCAAAAAGGATTTACCCCATTTTGTATAAGGAGTTGTCAGATGAACCCCTCGATCCTGCCTCGGAGGCAGAATTGGATGAGGAAGCCTTTAAATATGAACAAGACCACTATGGTCCCAGGCCTGGTGCCTATCTTACCATCGAGCCCTTCAATTTCCACCCTCCTCCTTATTTTTCCCCCTTTCCCCTCAATCCTCAGCCTAATCCTCGGCCTGTATCGCTGGCCCCTTCATCTGTTCAGTGATTACTTCAAACTAAGAGAGAGCTTCAGACTCAGATTACCAATCTTAAAGATGTTCTAGGGCTTCAAAAGGAGCTACAAGACCTCAGTCTAGAGACTCAGAGTCTACAAAGAGCCCTCATGGGGAACCTTCAGGGTCCCATCTCAAAAAATCCTCAAACTGGCCGCAAAGGTCCCTCTCAGAAACAAGGTAATAAAAAATTGGCTTTTCCTGTCCTCACACGAGCTCAAGCCCATCAGGCTGCTCTATGTCATGAGGACCCCCCCCCCCACTGGCTCCTCCGCAAAAGATCAGGGGGAACCAGAGAGTGATAAGGAGGAGGATCAAGCAAACTCTGATTCTGATGAGGGTGGCATGTCTCCCGATGAAGGGTTGGACACCAACAACCAACCAGTCTACAAAAAGCTAAAACTGAGACATGTAAAAGATCTTCATTCAGCAGTCAAAAATTATGGGGTTAATGCCTGTTCACAGTATCTATATTAGAAGGTTTAGCAGGAGAAGGCGACTTGATACCCAATGAATGGAATAAAGTTGTTCAGTCTGTCCTCACTAGAGGCCAATATTTAACTTGGAAGTCAGAGTTTGTGGACAGAGGAGAAAATTTGGATGCAAATAATAGAAAGAATTCTACTAGTAAGACAGCGTCCTGGACTGCTGATAAAATCTGCGGTAAAGGCAATTTCACTGCAGACAAAAAACAATTAGGATTCTCCCCTGGTGTCCTCACCCAGACTGCTCAGGGGGCCCTGGGAGCTTGGTGCGCTGTCCCTGCTGCAGGGGCGCTGACTAGGCCCCTAACCAAGATTATACAAGGGCCCCAAGAGTCCTATGCGCAGTTCATTGCCAGATTACAGGAAGCAGCTGAGAGAATTTTGGGACCTGAGGAAAGTAAGGGTCTATTTGTCTGACAACTTACTCTTGAAAACACCAATTCAGCATGTAGGGCTGCCCTGAGAGGTAAAACCAAGAGTTTAGATATAAATGGTATGATCAAGCTTTGTAATGAGGTAGATGTGTTTTCTCAACAAGTTTCTAAGTCTATTAACTTGGCCATTGGGGCTGCTCTAACTCCAGCTCCAAGATTGGGGCTCCAGCCCTATTGGCCCGAGTTAGAAGTAGACATCTGTGTCCCTGCATTGTGTGCAGACGCTGCCTGGGGCACCTCTGATTATTATATGCCTCAATGAACAGCAGTTAACACAGGTGATAAAAAGATTGAGCCAGGTTGCAGCAGTGATATACGTCGTGCTGCCCTGGCCTTACATGTCTGTCCGGGAACTCATCGAGATAGATCTCTAAATTATAAATGTGGCTATGAAAATGATTTTTACTGCGCCTCTTGGGGCTGTGAAACCACTGGGGATACCTATTGGACCCCATCCTCCTCTTAGGATTATGTCACAGTTAAACGACTTTACCCCAATTCCAAAGTCACCTCCCCTGGAAAACAACCCCTTAATAGCTATTGTTCCCCCAATTCTTCTAGACAAGGGTGGTGCAACCCATTACAAATTTGCTTTACAACAGCCACAAGGACTGCTGACTGGACCAAGAGAGGATTCTCTTGGGGGTTGTGCATATATAAAGAGGGCACAGATTGGGGATTGACATTCAAGATTAAACTACAAAAGGAAATCCCCAACAAATATAAAGCATCTATAGGGCCTAATCCTCAGTTACACCACCCTATATTCCCCCAAACAATCCTCAACTTCCAGGTACCCGCCCCCCTGTTCCTGCCCCAGGGCATGCTATTTCAGCCCTCTCTCCCTGCGGGGGCCCCCCTCTTCCACTGATTTACTGTGGTCTATATTGAATGCTTCTGCTTTAGCCTTGATAGATAAGTCACAAAGAGATAATGCATCAGAATTTGAAGATTGTTGGATATGCTTTTCTGCTTCCCCGCCCTTTTATGAGGCCATAGCCTTATTTGGAAAATTTACCCTGCTTTCAGATGCCAACCAGCTCCCCTTTGAGTCAGTACAGCTTACCTTGACAGAACTCTCTGGGATAGGAAGTTGTGTGTTGGGCCCAGGCATGCTTCCGCCGCGGCCCTTGCTAGAGATTTGCAATAACACGTTTAGAGTAAATAAAAATGGGTTTTCTTATCTTCTTGCCCCAAATGATACCTTTTTGGCATGTTCCACGGGCCTTACACAGTACATTATTATACAAGATTTTATAAATAATAGAGAGTATTTGTCTTGATACAGCTTTTTCCAAATTTTAGTATTCATGAGTCAGATGACTTACTGAAGTTTTGGGATCGAGGTGCCTCCTTGTCATCCCGCCACAGAAGAGAGCCTATCTCGGTGGTGACCCTTGTGGTCCTTCTTGGCCTGGGTGCTACTGGGACTGGTACCAGAATTGCAGCCCTTGGGTTGTCTCAACAGAATGTGTGCAATTACCATTTGCTCAATGAGGCTATTAGCCAAGATATAGAGAATATAAAAAGGGGCCTAGATGATCTTACTGATTTCTTGGTCTCCCTTTCAGAAGTTGCCCTTCAAAATAGAAAGGGATTAGATTTGCTCTTTCTACAACAAGGAGGCTTATGCACTTCACTTAAGGAAGAATGCTGCGTATATGTTGATAAAACTGGATTGGTTAAAGATTGTATTGCCAAGGTTACTGCCCGTTTAGAAAAAAGAAAAAGAGAGAGAGAGAACAACAAGAGTCATGGTACCAAAATTGGTTTTCAACCTCCCCCTGGCTTTCGACCTTGTTGCCCTCCCTTTTGGGGCCCCTATTGGGAGTCCTACTATTGATTTCCTTCGGTCCTTGGGCATTTCAGAAATTAACCCGATTTGTTAAATCTCAAATTGATACATCTCTTTCAAGCACATCTGTATCAGTTCATTACCATCAGCTGGACGTTGGCAATAACAAGCAGGTTACTGGAGAAGAGTCAGATGTGGATACCGCATCATCACCCTCGTCTCAGGGAGAGAGACTCAATTTCCATAAAATGCTTAAGTAAGATCATTCCCCTCCCCCTAAATTCGGCCATCAGTCTCATGCCACGAATCATTTATAGATTGCTGTAGTCTGTGCTTTTAACATGGTAATATACATTCTCACCACATTGGAAACTAAACAGTCATCCCAGGCTAGACACATAGAAAAATTGGAACTTGAAGCTGTCACCCGTGAGAGTTGTAAGGCTAAGCACTGCACAGAGATTAGTCTGGAAGCTGTTAGACAGTCTCTGAGAGGCATGTCTGATTGCATGAAGGTTGAGTGCCCTAGGGTCCTTCCCTCAGGAAAAACGTCACGGGAGCAGGTCAGGGTTACTCTGGGTAAAAATCTGTGGGCCTGAGAGTCAATCCTGTACATGGCCCCTAACATTGCACACTGGGGATCAGACCTCTACCTCTACCCATGGACCTTGCTTCGTTCCTAAATCCCTTGGCTAGCCCAGGTTATACCCAACAGACTGGAACCGTTCATTCAAGCCTCATAGATGACTTGTCCTTGTGTCCTTCATGGTTTTAGAGAATCACCCAGTGAGCAAACAGACGTTTAGGCAGTCGTTAAAAACGTGGCTACAAATTTATTATACAATATGCCCTTATAAAAATATTAAAACAGGGGAGATGTTGGGAGCTATTAAGACAACACTATTGTCCTGATCTCTGAATTGGGCCTCTCCCCCCGAGAAGAAAAGGGGGTCAAAAGCAGGCCACCTACACACCATTCCTAGAACTACCACAGAATGTTCCAGCCCTAAGTCGGCACCAGATGTCCTGACCACAACATGTACCCTGATACCACCAAGTTCCTGCTTCCCAGTGTAGTTGCCAAAAGAAAAATTTCCACTGCCTCATCCCTCCTCCTGAGAAGTACTTCCTCTTTTGATTGTGCATTTAAGCCTTGAGCCTTGCTGAATACAGAGAGACCTTGATGGTACTCAGGCTGCTTCCATGTCGTTCTTGCACTTGGTTCTCGTCTCTCCCTCCCCCCATTTGGTTCTTAGGAGAAGTTCCCCTTGAGACCGTTGAATAACTGGACCTGCTGGATGGGTCAGCTCAGGAGAGGTATTGCTGGATCTTCTGGTAGTATTATGTAACACTATGTTCCACAGCTAAGAGATGGTGACACTTTCAGTGTCCACCAACTGATAAATGAGGAAAGAAATTGGGATATATTGGAATGCAGAGAGGTAGATGGAGAAATGGAGAAGAAAGGAAGGAGAGGAAGAGATAAAATGGAACTTATAGGAGGAAAGAGGAGACAAAACTACACAGTGCTCAAAGCCATAACTAATGGGGATTTCTTAGATAGATGATTAAATAATAATTAGGTTGTGTCTGCCCCATCTAAGTGTGTAGCCTGTGTTTATATCAATTGAGTTTTGAGTTCATTGTGTGGACATTTTGTGGGTTGGGAATTTACTAATATAAATCTGGCTGATAAATTTCAAGACTTTAGAGTTTTGATTTTACCAGGTTACTGGGATTTGTGACTGCTAAGCACAGGGGGTAGATGGCTGAAAATGTGAGTAGAATTTGCAGTAAGAGAAACAGGCAAGATGGTGGTCACTGCATGGGGTTGTTATTCATGGAGATTGTGAGGTCACTAGAGCCAGAGAATAGTCAATGATAGCACATGATGGTGATTTTTTAAATATTTCATGCTCCAAAGGATGATAGGAAATTCATGAAACACAATAAAATGTTACATTAAGAACTCAATAAGACACTGTGGCTATTTAAAGAATATTATGTGTAAACCAGTATTAACACTGAATCTAAAAGAAAATGAACTCTTCTGGATTAATAATAAAGGTCCTAGATAGGGGCCAGAAATGAATCATGTCTTACCAGGAGCCCAGCTTGAACAAGTTGGTTGCATCAGAATAATTTTTCTCATTCTGAGTTATGGTACTGTATATATTAGATAATATTTAAGGATAGTGTAAACCTTAAGAGTGATTTTAATTCTGAGTTTTTAAAAATACTTGCACTTGAGATACATATTAACTATGAGAGATTTGTCATGGTAAGTGAATTTTACTTTAAAAGACTCTGATAAAATAATTACAAAAATAATGTTGAAATTTGATGGAGAATAGAATTATCAATAATGCAAAATACTCCTCACATGTAGCTTTTAAAATTAGTAACACTTTCCTATGTGTATTTTAGAAGCCCTTTACTTTCATTTTTATCATATTGAGAATTCCAATATGTCCATACTTTAAGAATATTTGCATATTTCCCTAACTTCTGCTTTGTGCACACTCAGTAAATAATTTAGATTGTCAAAATTCAATGTGAATTATTCAAGTATTGACTTCTAAACACATTATAATAGATTAAATAAGCAGACCTAGGTCATAATATAGTCAGGTATGCTTATGAGACCCAGCAAATGAAGGAACACCCACACCACTGTCCAATGATACATTTAAATTGAGACTGTTTGAAACATTTGAAATAAAATACTAAGAACAAGTAATTATGGACAAGAAGTGTGTTGTGATGAGGATTTTATCTAGTGCTAACAAATCATGATTTTGTTCTCTTCTACAAGCTAGTTCAATGTCACCTTCTCTATCACCATTTTGATGAGTGCACACACACACACACTTACACACACACACACACACACACACACACACACACACTATCCTGAAACACAAAGATTACTGGAAGAACAAGTGACCAGAGAGAATCATTAATCATGCGCATGTTTCCTAACAGGAAAACACATTCCCTCTATTCTTCTTGTGAAATATTTGTCTTATGGACTGTCAACAAACTAATAGAGGTACCATTTCAAATCTTCATAAAACCATGGTAAAAGAGTGACAAGTTTGCATTGACGTGGTATAGTTTAATATGTAGGGTAAAATTTTCTCATTTCATATGATTTAAGAAACATATATGTGTAAATATTTTCTTCATATAGTTATTACCCATTAAGCTATTTCAATATTTGAATATAATGGAGGTATTTAGTACTGTTTTAGAAAACTCAATGAATACAATATAAGACAAATGACTTTGGGGAAGGAGCATGGCTTATGAGACCTTTCATCCAAAATAATATGCTTAATAGTTGATTTCATATTTGTATAATTAATATCTAGCATTTATATCTTATACTGTACTAAGAAATTCTCATACATATTCTCAGATAACATAGAAATCCTGGAAGTGATATCTTATTTATGACCTGTTCCCTTCACTAAGCCTTGCATTTCCATTGCTAGTCAATAGTTAGAGAAAAATGAAGGGACACATGCCTAGAAATAATCGTAATTTTTTTTTTAGTTTCCAGAAAATAGTTTGTTTTCCTAAACAGTGCAATTTTCCTATCACTTGCCTGAATTTACAGAAGCTCAGGCTCCTGAAACTGCAATGTAATGTACTGCAGTAGCAGTATTTTGTTTTGCATTTCTGTGAAAATTCACAATTGAAAAACACACCAGTGAGCTTTGCTAGGATGGAAATGTATCAATGCCATATACTTAAGTTACCTGTCTTCACATTACATTCACTGTTCTACTATCAAAATCATGGGATCCTGGTTATGCAGAATTTTGATAAGGGCTTATTCTCCTGTGTTTTCTTTTTTGTCCTCTCTGTGATGCTAGGAGATTTGGATTCAAATTTCTGATTATTTACAATTGCTAAGGAGAGATATCTGATGCAATAAACGTATGGTCTAGATGTAAAATGGACTCTTTTTTGAAAACTTGAAGTAAATTGATCCAGCTTAATTAAGTTACATAGACATACTCTACCTGCTCTCTGTCTTGGAAGCCTTTGGTTCATTATTTCCAACACTGTTGCTACAGCTTTGGGAATTTATTCTTGCATCTATTTTGCTTTACAGCTGCCATCAACATTGCTCTGCTGTGATTATTATAAACTATTATTGGCAGGTATGCAGTTTAAATAAAGTTTTAAATACCAGTATATTATTCTTTGACTTTCCTTACTCATACTAAATTAACACATTTTAAAAATTTATAATTAGAAAACTCACGGTATTAAATTTAAATTTCTAGAACTGAAGACTGCAAAGATGGCTCAATAATTAAGAGCACATGAATATGTAATTCTGGGCACTTTTCTTTGCACCCTTTTCTCCCAAGCAATGACTGTTCATTTCTATGTCCACTCTAGTCCATTTTAGATCCCATAAGTAAATAATACAAACACCTAATAAATTTATTAACTAGCTGCTGACATTATGCTGGGCAAATAATTACCTATTCTAGTCCTCTGTTGCTCCTGACTTCCCAGATATATGATTCTTTACCTCCAATCTTAGTCTTGCCCTGGCTTTCTATGTTCTATGTGTGTCTTCATTGCAACTCCCCTGAAGATTTGCCAACGGGGAATACTCCTATTCCTCCCTCTCTTCCTTCCTTGTCTTTTCTCTCTGTTCAGGACCCCCTGACTGAGATCATAAGTCCTGCCTTGTTTTCTTCTACTCAGATATTGGCTGATCAGAGGCAATGGGAAACAATTTTTACACAACATTGAGACTGGAGGTGTTTGGCAATGCCAATATCCAGACTGGATCCAAATCTCTGGGCAAAGAAATCAGCATCTGAATACACAGTACAAAAAAAAAAAATCCACAACAAGCACATATTGTATTGATGAAGAGTTTGTTCAATTCCTAACTCCCATGTTGAATAGCTTACAACCATCTGTAATTCCAGCCCTAATGGATCCAATGTCTTCTTTTGGACTCTACAGTGATTAGATCTATGTATAGACCAAGACAGAAACACAGACACATGCACATAAATAAAATAAAATATTTTAAAATATCTCAACGATTTTTACACTCCAACCAATTAATATTACTCTATGGTTGCCTAGACTTCTTAATTTGTCTAATATGTGGATAGGTCTGTGATGACATTGGTAAAAGATCACAATGCACATATTATTTCTGAATTGTATATGTAATGGTAAGCATTTCCTATTTTGAAAATTAATCTTGCACATCATGCTTTTTTATTTTTTTAATTTACTTTATTTACATTTCAAACATTATCCCTCTTCCTAGTTTTCCCTCTGAAAACCCCCTAACACTTCCCCCAATTTTCACCAACTTACCCCCTCCTGCTTCCTAATCCTGACATTCCACGACACTGGGGCATTGAACCTTCACAAAACCAAAAGCCTCTTCTCCCATTGATGATGGACAAGAACATCCTCTGCAATCTATGCGGCTTGAGACATGGGTCCCTGTATGTGTACTCTTGGTTGGTAGCTTAGTCCCTAGGAACTCTGGGGGTACTGGTTGGTTCATATCATTGTTCCTCCTATGGGGCTGCAAACCCCTTCAGCTACTTGGGTCCTTTCTCTAGCCCCTTTATTGGGGACCCCATGCTCAGTACAATGGTTGGCTGAGGATATCCACCTCTGTATTTATCAAGCACTAGCAAAGCCTCTCAGGAGACAGCTATATAAGGCTCCTATCAGAAAGCACCTGATGACATCCACAATTGTGTCTGAGTTTGGTGACTGTATATGGGATAGTTACCCAGGTGAGGCAGTATCTGGATGGCCTTTCCTTCAGTCTCTTATCCACACACTGAATCTGTATTTCTTTCTATGGGTATTTTGTTCCTCCTTCAAAGAAGGACCTAAGTACTCACACTTTGATCTTCCTACTTTTTGAGTTTCATGTGGTCTGTGAATTGTATCTTAGGTATTTCGAACTTCTAGGATAATAGCCACTTATCAGTGAGTGCATACCATGTGTGTTCTTTTGTGATTGGGTTACAGCACTTGGGATGATATTTTCATTTACCTAAGAATTTCATGAAGACATTGTTTTTAATAGCTGAGTAGTATTACCTTGTGTAAAAGTACCAGAGCTTCTGTATCCATTCCTCTGTTGAGGGGCATCTGGGTTCTTTCCAGCTTCTGGCTATTATAAATAAGGGTACTATGAACATAGTGGAGCCTGTGTCCTTATTACATATTGGAGCATCTTCTGGTTATATGCCCAGGAGTGGTATTGCTGGGTCCTCAGGTAGTACTATGCCTAATATTCTGAGGAATCGTTAAAATGATTTTCAGAATGATTGTAACAGCATAAAATCCCACCAGCAATATAGGAATGTTACTCTTTCTCCATATCCTCACCAACATCTGCTGTCATCTGAGATTTTGATATTAGCCATTCTGACTGGTGTGAGGTGGACACTCAGGGTTGCATTTCCCTGATGACTGAGGATGTTAAACATTTCTTTAGGTGCTTCTCAGCCATTCGGTATTCCTCAGTTGAGAATTCCTTGTTTAGCTCTTTACCCCATTTTTAACAGGGTTATTTGGTTCTCTGGAGTCCAACCTCCCGAGTTCTTTATATATATTGGATATTAGCCCTTTATTAGACGTAGAGTTCACAAAGATCCTTTCCCAATCTATTGCATGTCATTTTGTCCTATTGACAGTGTTTTTTGCCCTACAGAATCTTTGTAATTTTATGAGTTCCCATTTGTCAATTCATCATCTTTCACCAGAAGCTACTGGTGTTCTGTTCAGGAAATTTTCCCCTGTGCCCATGTGCTTGAGGTTCTTCCCCACTTTCTTTTGTATTCGTTTCAGTGTATCAGATTTTCTGTGTAGGTCCTTGATCCATTTGGACTTGAGCTTTGTACAAGTAGATAAAAATGCATCTATTTTCATTTTTCTACATGCTAACTGTCACTTGAACCAGCACCATTTATTGAAAATGCTGTCTTTTTTTTTTTTTTCAAAGTTTTAGCTCCTTTGTCAAAGATCAAGTGACCATAGGTGTGTGAATTCATTTTTGGGTCTTCAATTCTATTCCATTGATCTTACTGCCTGTCTCTGTACCAAGACCATGCAGTTTTATCACTATTGCTCTGTAGTACAACTTGAGGCCAGGGATCATAAATCCCCAAGAAGTTCTTTTATTGATGAGAATAGTTTTTGCTGTATAGTGTTGTTGTTGTTATTCCAGATGAATTTGTAAATTGCCCTTTACAAATTCATACAAACTCTATGAAGAATTGAGTTGGAATTTTGATGTGGATTGTATTCAATCTGTGTATTACTTCCAGAAAGATGGCCATTTTTACTATAATAATTATGCTAACCCATGGGTATGGGAGATCTTTCCATCTTCTGAGATCTTCTTCAAATTCTTTCTTCAGAGACTTGAAGTTCTTATACAGATCTTTCACTTCCTTAGTTAAAGTCACACAAAGGTATTTTATATTTTTTGTGACTATTGTGAATGGCATTGTTTCCCTAGTTACTTTCTCAGCCTGTTCATCCTTTGGGTAGAGAAAGGCCACTGATTTGTTTGAGTTAATTTTATATCCAGCTACTTCACTGACATTGTTTATCAAGTTTAGGGTTCTCTTGTCATATTTTTGGTGTCACTTATTTATGTATACAATCATATATAATCCTCAAATAGTGATACTTTGACTTCTTCCTTTCCAATTTGTATCCCTTTGACTTTCTTTTGTTATCTAATTTCTCTGGGTAGAACTTTGAGTACTATATTGAATAGGTAGGAAGAGAGTGGGCAGCCTTGTCTAATCCCTGATTTTAGTGGGATTGCTTCAAGTTTCTCTCCATTTAGTTTGATGTTGGCTACTGGTTTGCTGTACTTTGCTTTTTCTTTACATTTAGGTATGTGCCTTGAATTCCTGATCTTTCCAAGACTTTTATCATGTGTGGATATTGGATTTTGTCAATGTTTTTCTCAGCATCTAATGTGATAATCATGTGCTTTTTTTCCCCTTAGAGTTTGTTTATATAGTGAATTACACAGATGTATATTGAGCCATGCCTGCATCCCTGGGATCAAGCCTACTTGATCATGATGAATGATTGTTTTGATGTGTTCTTTGATTGAGTTTGTAAGAATGTTATTGAGTATTTTTGCATAGATATTCATAAGAGAAATAGGTCTGAAGTTCTTTTTCTTTGTTGGGTCTTTGTGTAGATTAGGTATCAGAGTAATTGTGGCTTCATAGAACTAATTTGGTAGAGTTGCTTCTGTTTCTATTTTATTTAATACTTTGAAGAGTATTGGTATTATGTCTTCTTTGAAGGTCTGATGGAACTCTGCACTAAACCCATCTGTTCCTGGACTTTTTTGGTTGGGAGACTATTAATGACTGTTTCTATTTCTTTAGGGGATATGGGACTTTTTAGATGGTTTATCTGATACTGATTTATCTTTGATATTTGGTATCTATCTAGAAAATTGTCCATTTCACCCACATTTTGCAGTTTTGTTGAATATTGGCTTTTATAGTAGGATCTGATGTGTTTTGTTTTGTTTTTGTTGTTTTTGTTTTGTTTTTGTTTTTGTTTTTTCTTTTTTTATTTCCTCGATTTCTGTTGTTATGTCTCCCTTTTCATTTCAGATTTTTGTTAATTTGGATACTGTCTTTGTGCCTTCTGCTTAGTCTCATTATGGGTTTATCTATCTTGTTGAATTTCTCAAAGAACCATATCCTATTTTGGTTGATTATTTGTATAGTTCTTTTTGTTTCTACTTGGTTGATTTCAGCATTGAATTTGATTATCATCTGCCATCTACTCCTTTTGGGTGTATTTGCTTCTTTTTGTTCTAGAGCTTTCAGATGTGCTATTAATTTGCTGGTGTGTGCTCTCTCCAGTTTCTTTTTGTAGGCACTCAGAGCTATGAGTTTTCTTCTTAGAACTACTTCATTGTGCCCCATAAGTTTTTGTTGCTTCATTGTTTTTTTAAACTCTAAGAAGTCTTTAATTTCTTTCTTTATTCTTTCCTTGACCAAGTTATCATTGAGCAGAGTATTGTTCAGCTTCCACATGTACGTGGGATTACTATTGTTTGTGTTATTATTGAAGACCAGCCTTAGTTCATTTTGATATGATAAGATGCATGGG
Source organism: Mus musculus (assembly GCF_000001635.26). Taxonomy (NCBI): domain Eukaryota; kingdom Metazoa; phylum Chordata; class Mammalia; order Rodentia; family Muridae; genus Mus; species Mus musculus. Next base: position 35,162,364 of record NC_000076.6, on the reverse strand, counting down.
AGTATCTCAATTTTCTTATATCTGTTGAGGCCTGGCTTTTGACTTATTATGTGGTCAATTTTGGCAAACGTACCATAGGTGCAGAGAGGAAGATATATTCTTTTCTTTTAGGATAAAATGTTCTATAGATATCTGTTAAATATATTTGGGTCATAACTTCTACCAGTTTCACTGTTTCTCTGTTTAGTTTCTGTTTCCATGATCTGTCCATTGATGAAAGTGTAGTGTTGAAGTCTCTCACTATTATTGTGTGAGGTACAATGTGTGCTTTGAGCTCTAGTAACATTTCTTTTATGAATGTGGATGCCCTCCTATTAGGAGCATAGATGTTTAAAATTGAGAGTTCCTCTTGGTAGATTTTTCCTTTGATGAGGATAAAGTGTCCTTCCTTATCTTTTCTGATAACTTTAGGTTGAATGTGGATTTTATTTGATATTAGAATGGATACTTCAGCTGGTTTCCTGGGACTATTTGTTTGGAGCATTGTTTTCCAGCTTTTTACTCTGAGGTATTGTTGTGTCTGGCCAGCAGACCACAACCTGGGTTCTAGCCTGGAAAGGCATTTTGGAAACCTGGAAGAGAAGAGGGGCTAGGTGGCGAGAGAAAGAAATGTAGCTAAGACAGTCATTCTGATCAAAGCTCAAATTTTACTGTTGCGACACTCAATTATGAAGGAAAGGGGAGGGGACCCGATTCCTGCCAAATAATCTCAGGTCCAGTAGTAGGGTGAGCATGTGATGGCTTCCGAACAGCAAAGCGGCAGTGGGCGTGGCAGAACGAATGAGCAGGAAGCTCCACCCCTGAGCAAGCAGGTTTCAGGCTGGGGGAGGGGAGACTACATTTCCTCCCTTTTATTAACAAAATTTAAAAAAAGAAAAAGCTGGCCTGAGGAAAAAAATTTTATCTATGTTCAATAGTTCTGCCTAAATTATAGTGCTAAGGAAAAAAACCTGTCTCCGTGGGATTCTCTAACTTTTCTTATGGTAAACTGTATCTGGCTAAGACTGTCCTTTCTTATCCTAGTAAACAACTAACTGAAAAGCCTGGAGCTGCAGGCTCTGACTTTATAAGGTATTATCTGTCTTTGTCACTGAGGTGGGTTTCCAGTATAGAGCAAAACGCTGGGTCCCATTTATGTATCCAGTGTGTTAGTCTATGCCTTTTTATTGAGGAATTAAGTCCATCGATTTTAAGAGATATTAAGGAAAATGATTGCTGCTTTCAGTTATTTTTGTTGGTAGAGGTGGAATTACGTTTATCTGGTTTTCTTCTTCTTCTTCTTCTTTTTTGTTAAAACAATATTATTTTCCTGCTTTTCCCCAATGTTTGTTGGAGTTTTCGATTTGTTTTCCTTTGAAGTGCTGGATTTGTGGAATGATATTGTGTAAATTTGTTTTTCTTGGTTTCCGCATATATGGTAATTTAGAATTTTGCTAGGTATAGTAGCATGGGCTGGCATTTGTCTTCTCTTAGGTTCTATATGATATTTGTCCAGTATCTTCTGTCATTTATAGATTCTTGAGAGAAGTCTTGTGTAGGTCTGATAGGTTTGCCTTTATATGTTACTTGACCTTTTTCCCTTACTGCTTTTAATATTATTTCTTTCTTTAGTCCATTTGGTGTTTTGCTTATTATGTAACTTGAAGAATTTCTTTTCTGGTCCAATCTATTTGGTGTTTTGTCAGCTTCTTGTGTGTTCATGGGCATCTTTTTCTTTAGGTTAGGGAAGTTTTCTTCTATAATTTTGTTGAAGATATTTACTGGTCCTTTAAGTTATGAATTTTCACTCTCTTCTATACCTATGTCCCTTAAGTTTGGTCTTCTCATTGTGTCCTGGATTTCCTGGATGTTTTAGATTTGTATCTTTTTGCATTTTGCATTTTCTTTGATTGTTGTGTGCATGTTTTCTATGTTATCTTATACACCTGAGATTCTCTCTTCTATCTCTTGTATTCTGTTGGTGATGCTTGCATCTATGACTCCTGATCTCTTTCCAGCTCCTCTTTTCTATCTCCAGATTTTTGTCTCCCTTTGTGATTTCTTTATTTTTTTCTATTTCCATTTTTAGATCCTTGATGGTTTTGTTCAATTCCTTCACCTATTTGTTTGTGTTTTCCTGTAATTCTTTAAGAGATTTTTGTGTTTCTTCTTTAAGGGCCTCTGCCTGTTTCCTGTCTACTGTATTTTTTTAAGGGACTTATTTGTTTTCTTCTTAAAATCTTCTATCAGTATTATGAGTTTTGATTTTAAATCCAAATCTTGCTTTTCTGTTGTGTTTGGGTTTCCATGGCTTCCTGTGATAGGAGAACTGTTTTCTGATAATGCCAAGTAGCCTTGCTTTTTGTTGGTAAAGTTGTTGCACTTGCATTTCTCCATCTGGTTATCTCTGATGTTATTTGGTCTTTCTGTGACTGGCAGGATCTTGTCCCTCCTGTGGACCTGTAAGCCTGTGCCAGTACTCCTGGGAGACAGGCTCTCTCCTGGCAGAACTTGTGCACAGTGGCCTGTAGAAGAGCCTCATCTCCTGGGTGCTGATGATGACCCGAAGGATCATGCCCCTTCTGCTCCCTTGTTTCTATGCCCAGTGCACTCCTTGTTGGTCCAGCCCTGGACAGTTATTGGAGAGAAAGTGGCTATCTCACCTCCAAGTCCAGGAGTAAGAGCACTTCTGGCAAAACAGCTCTCTCCTGGCAGGAACTGTGTATAGATGGCTGTACATCAGCATTAACCCCTGGGTGCAGATGGTATCCAGAAGGATCCTGTCCCAGCTGCTCCTCTTCTTTACCTCCATTTTAAAGATCCTAATTAGCCTCATAAACCCTCTGATTCATAACCCTCTCACTGAAGTCTAACATCTCTTTTTAAGAAATCATTTTATGAGTCAAAGTATGAGGGTATGTTCAATGCACTTACATAAATAAAATACAAATGCTACATTCAAACATATTATATGCTTGATCAGTTCTTGATGTTTGGATTGGTGTTTAGGATGAGGATCTTTTTCCTGCATATTCTGAGAGAATTCCTTTTATGTTCTTTTCTTTCATCATTTGTAGAATATTTAATCTGAAGTCAAATTCTCCAATTTTCTTTTGGATTGTTGAAAAGTTCTATTTTATTACTCTATCTCTTTGTTCTTGTATTTTTTTCAATAGGAGAAAATTTATATTATTAGGTCAGCTATCTACCATATTATTCCATAAGATTATTTATTGCTCAGATGTTTAACTTCATGAAAAACTTAAAATAACACTGAACATATGAATGCAGATGTCTCTTTATTGGATATTCTTGCTTTTTAGTCCAATTATTTTCCCATACTATTAAGTACAGAAAAAATCAAGTCTACCTATTAGGAATCCATAGATAAGTGATGTACAGTGCATACAAGAGTGTGACAAATCCTATTCTAATTCTTTATGGCTGCTGACTTCCCAGACATATGGTCCTTTACCTACAATATAAGTTTTGCCCTGGCTCTATCTGTTCCATGTGTATGTGCTATCCTAGCTCTTACATCTTAACTTGTAGATGCATATTAGTCAATTTTTATAAGTCAAGTTTAGGATTGTGAATTATCTAGTATATCTGCACAGTGTTAAGCCACCCTCATGACAATTTCAGAACTTTGTTCACTCAATAATTCAAAACCTTAAGTCAGTGTTGTTAAAGTTCTATTGTGACCAGGCTAGCAAATAATACAATTTAAAATAAACATTTTACATTATCCCGATGTGCAAAGACAAGCTTTGTTTTATCTTCTTTGCCAAAGAGAACATGAATCCCAGTCAGGTTAGTTAATTTGCAACCATTACAAATAATAAAGTATACAAGTTGGGTTTGAGTTTCTGCCTTCCAAATATGATAAAATTGCTATTCTCTCCATTGTTATTTATGCATTTTTAAATTCAACTATAGTTAATTTTCAATAAAAATGTATTGAATTTTTCCTTCTTATAGATCCCGATCTTAGTACATGAAACCTCAGGTATGATAAGCAAGTGAATAAATTATATATAAGTAAAATATATTTTTTTAGTTTCTCAAAGTTACCAGTCTAGTGAGGGAACAAAATGAATCAATATGAAGCATAATTAGTACTCACAAAGAGAGAAATAGTATAAATAAGAAATTTAAATTTATTATATAATAAATTATTTAAAATTAGAATTTTTCTGTCATTATAATTACTTTCTTGTGAATTTTATATACCATATTTTAATCATTTCATTCTCTCTGTCCTAAATTCCTTATGATTCTACTGCCACTTCTGTAAAATCTTGGTGTTCTCTTTATTTTTCAAATCCCATCATGTTCAGTTTGTACTGTTCATGCAAGAGCACATAGGACCCTCAAGCCGAACAAGATCAATTTACCTGTGAGGCCATCATGCAGAAATTCTACTGATTTATTTATCTTGCAAAAGTGAAATATAAAGTTTTTGTCATCTGTTTTGTAATGACCACCTAGACAACTCCTGACTACAAAACCCACCTAAGAAAATTAAAAGAGTAGAAATCACACAGTGTCTGCTGCCAGATCATAGAAAAATTAAACATGAAATCAATAATAAAAGATAGATGATTCCAGAACACTTAGAAAATTAAAAGCACATCTATAAATCACACAAGGATCAAAATATAATTCTGTGAGACACTGAAATATACTTATGAATATAGAAAATAAAAACACAATTTATCAAAATAAGGGAAATGCAACTAAAGAAAAGTTTACAGGGAAATTCTGGAATGAAATGTGTATATTAGAAATAAAAGACTATAGTCAATCTTCCAAACTTCCACCCTAGGGAATTAGAAAAGCAAAGTAATCAAAGGAAAAGACAAGAAATAATACATGTCAGAGCAGAAATCAATGAAGTTTAAAATATGAAATTGATGAAAAGAAATCAGCAAAAAAGCTGGAATTTGGAAAAGATCAATGTGTCTTTATATGTTTAACTAAGAAAGAACACAAACTTAACATCAGAGATGAAAGGGGATTGTCATTAGAGATCCCAGGGATATTAATTGGATAAAAAGTTATTATTCTTAACAACTCTGTGGCTACACATTTAACAACCTGGATGAAATGCAAACGTCTTTGAAAGATACATTCTGCTTCACTCACAGAAGACAGATGAATTCTTGCAGAGTTTTCCACTGTTCAAAGATGTAAGAGTTGAAATATTACAAAAAATATAATATTTATCTAGTTTCTTAAATTGTATAATAGATACTTTGACCATATATAAACAATGTAAAGTCTTTTTTTTTTCTTAAGTGTCTAGGAGGCTAGATGTCCTTAATAGTAAGAATGGCATGGTAGCAGGATATGAAGATAAAAATATCAGATCTCAACTGTACACTGAAAGAAGAGAAATAGAATTGGAACAAGACTATACCATTCAAAAAAGATGACTGCGCATGGCAATCTTTCTCCAGCATGACTCCATATCCTAATAAACATCCTTATCTCCTGAAAAATCAATATTCAAATTCAAATTTCTATAAAGGACATTTCTCATTCAGATGGCCATATGGGTTAGACAGTAACAAAAGCATGACAAATATTTCCAAGTTCATACTAAAAGAAAAGAAGAAGAAAAGAAACATTGGTGTCATTTATATAAGATAACAGAAAATCATCACATTATTCTACAAACTGGCCAGTAAGGAGAAAGGAGCAAGCACCAATGTACCAGAAATGTACTTCATGATAGATAGTTACTATAGAGGAATCTTTACTGTTAATAAAATTTTCAGATAAAAAGAAAGAAGAAATAGCATATGAAAATGCAACTGTTCTCTGAACTAAATGAGGGATGACAGCCAATGATTGTCAACTGTAGGCTCCCCCAGCCTGAAAGAGGCTGATCCAGACTTTGACCTTGCTGCCACTAAGAAGGAGATTACCTAGAGTGGAGCCTTCTGACCTAGATGACTCTTTTGTTCTGTCACCTGCCACTGCTCTCTCCAAGACACTGCTACCTGCTGAGAGGCCCATGAGATATTCCCGAGGAACATCCTATCCTGCCTGTCGCCTGCAGGCTCCAAACACCAAGAATGGACTGGTGAGGGATGGGTCTTCCCTCTTATAAGCATACTCTCTTAGTAAACTGGCAGGCCTTGAACAGAATTGTGTCTTGGTCTCCATTAATCTCTTGCCATCTAAATCTCTTTCAGCCCCAGCCTGCCTCCCAGGGGTACCTGGTTCAAGTAGGCCACAGACCTGTATATAACAGATTGGCATCTGAGTCAGGAACCTTGGGAACGGAGGGAAAACACTGAGGGAAGAGCTGTCTTGTATGGAGCTCCAAGGGAAGGAAAGAATCAGAGGATCGTATTAGGCACAGTGAGCAACAGGTGTTTATTCTAGTGCTGGCTTTAAACTTCATTTTTTAAAAGTATTGCTGGAGGTGCGGAAGGATACGGGCTAAGTTTGGAACAGTGCTAACCCGGAACTTTTTCCACTTAGGATTTGACAGCGAAATATGTGTGGGACTAGAAACTGTGAATCAGGTGGTTGTCCACAGTCAAGAACTGCATCAGGCTAGAGGAATAGGGCTTAAAATGATGGCGTAAAATATATAGAGGAAAATGGATTTTGAAACTCTTCCAGAGACAGAGAGAAATCAGGGGACGCCCTGCTCTATTCTCTCTGGCTCTACAGCAGAAGTTCTCTGCCCTCTTTGTGTTGTCTAATGTCTGGTGCACAGTCCGTTCACATGTCAATCCATGTGTGTTTATGTCTAGTTGTCTGAATGACTGAATATTCTGTGTTTCATGTTGGAAAATAAAGATGGCTAAAACTTTATCTACTGGTTCAGCAAAACTCAAGAGTGGCCACACACTTTAGCCAAGGATCAGGCACAGCAGGGTAGCCATTGCTGGAAAAGCTGCTTTCAAAGAAAGGGAGTCTGCAGCATCTTATTTTTAAAGCAAAAAGAGCTGATAGTTGATTCCTTCCTAGAAAATGCTCTGTAATCATGATTAATGTGTTTAGCAAATGACAAAGTGTTTTTTATCTTATAATTATAGCTAGAAAAATTAAAATTCTTTGATTGGTCTAAATTTATAAGACTCTTGTAGCCACTTTATTTGGTGTTTTACTGGTCTTAGAGGTGTAATATGCTCTGCGTGTCTTCATCATAGAGTATTAACTTATAAGTTATTGGGTATGATCAAAAATGTGTAACACGTTACTAGAAAGTTAGCTTTAAATTGGTAACTCAGGCTTGGATTCTTTCAAACATGTGGCATAATGCAGGTCAAAAAACTAGGCCTCCTAAGGATACTTCCAGTTGAGATAATATTTAATGTGATTTTTATCCTAGAAAGTAGAATTAAAGATAAGATTTAAAGCAATGTCTCTTTAATGAAGCATTAAAATTTGCACTGTCATGCATTCATAAGTATAAATTAGCAGCCAAACTTGGTAACATGATACTAATGCCTCTAACATTTATTCTAAGGTGATAAATGGTTTTGAAATTGGGTTTTGCTTTCCCAGAGTTGTAGTTATAGTCTAATATTGCAAAAGAAACTTAAAAATTCTAAAATCGGTCCTCATGGCAAGAGGAACAAAGCACAGAGCAGCCTCTGCAGGTCTTGTGTGACTTTCTTTTGTCTTGCAAATGGTGCCTAAGGAAGCTCTTGAAACTTGCCTCTCCTTGCCTTCAGGGAAATTTCCTTTTAGCTAAAAGAACACTGTTGCACATCTATCCAGGTGTTGTTCTAAATAAAGTTCAAATTCAAAGTTTATAAAGGGTCAATCAGACTGTAGAACTTATAAAGTCATTACAATCGGGCTTGCCTACTTCATGTAAAGTTATTATAGGTTTAAAGGTTTCTTTTTTTCCCTTGCATGGTAAAGGGTTTGCTTCTAGTGAACTGGTAATCACTGGAAAATTTTGCATCCAAGTATGGCTAATATAACTTTACATTATGTAAGAAAAATTTGTATTGTCTCTGCTTCTATACAAGAAGCTAAGAGTTTGAATCTTTCAGTGTAAATTGTTTCCTAAGTGGAAAGTATTTTATTAGCTAATGCCTCTCAAGGGAAGTTTACTTTAAATCCTTGCTCTCACACAAGGAGCTTTTAATTTCTAGGGAGTAGCTGTTGCTCCAGAAAAGATTCAGAGGCAATATCTTTTTAATACTTAGGGGTTTAGCTATACTATAAAATTGTGGTACAGAAAAATCTAAGAACGAAAAATTTATTTGCTTCAAAATTTTACTTTCAAGAGATTCCAGGAGATGCTAATTGGCTAAGACCTCACATTAAACTCACCACAGGACAACTTAAGCCTTTGTTAGGTGCTATTAAGTGAGACACAAATTAACTGACAAACAACAAAAGGCTTTTCAGAAAATAAGAAAGCTTTTATAATTGTTATCAATTATAATCAATGGTAATTAAATATTATCTGCTTATTTTAGTTATGTGCCCACAGCAATTCCTTGGCAAGAGAAAACATTGTTGTAAAATCACCCTTCTTCACCTCAAAGTAAAGTTTTAATAACCTATTAAGGCTGCTGTTGTGCTAATAAGGAATTGCAAGATAAATTCAAAGAAATCAGCTAAGTGTCTGTTCCTTGTTCAAAACAACAATTAATTTTGTTATTACAGAATATCAATATTTTATCTATTGCACACCATCATTTTAAATAGAATTGGTAATCATTATCCTAAAGATAAGTTAGAAATTGTTTTTATGCATGTTTCTGTATCTTCTATAAATTCATGCATGCATGCATACCATCTACTGTGTTTAAAAACAGCCTTTCTATGGGAGAAAAGTATATGTGAATTGAATCACATGCTTATTCTTTTGAATTTCCTCCTGCTTCAACACAGATAATTAAATTGTGTGCGGTAGATGGTGTTTTAAAATGTTGAATAATCAAGCTTTAATTTGTATATTTATCAATATATATCTCAGAGCTTACAATAGCTTAAAATTGTTCATCCCTCAGATACTATAAATTATCAAATTTGCAATTGTTTATACATATAAAACCCATAAGAAAAAATACTGTTCCTTTAAGAAGACTGTGGATAGTTAAGAATTTGTCCTGGGTTGCCTGGAAAAGACCCCCAGGATTTGCTTTTGTGTTATAGAGATTTACAAAAAGCTTTAACTGATGAAGGATTACAGATATCTCCTGAAACGATACAAACTCAGTATCCTTATAATTATTTGGGTTTTAGACATACAAATCAAGCTATTTTCCCCCAGAAGATAGTTATTCGCAGGGACAATTTGAAACCTTTAAATGCTTTTCAAAAATTGTTAGGTGATATTAATTAGCTTCACCCTTATTTAAAGCTTACTTCAGGGGAATTGAAACCTTTATTTGATATTCTTAAAGGGAGTCCTGATCCTACCTCCCCTAGATCTTTAACCTCAGAAGGATTTCTGGCCTTACAACAAGTGGAAAAAGCTATTGAAGAACAATTTGTCACTTATATAGATTACTCTTTGCCTTTACATCTGTTAATTTTTAATACTATTCATATGTCTACAGGATTGTTATGGCAAAAGTCTCCTCTAATGTGGATACATTTGAGGATTTCTCCTAAATGTAATATCCTGCCATATCATGAAGCAGTAGCTCAGATGATCATACTTGGAAGGAAACAGGCACTAACTTATTTAGGCAAAGAGCCAAATATCATTGTTCAGCCTTACAGCGCAGAACAAGATACTTGGCTGAAGCAGAACAGTACGGATCGATAGCTTGCTCAAATACAATTTATAGGAACTATCAATAATCATTATCCTCAAGATAGGTTGATAAAATTTTTAAATGTACATGTCAAATTAAAAAAAAAAAAATTGTTCTTGGTGTCCTCAGATTCTACCTGTTTTCACATAATGGTATTAATTCTTGAGGACCTATACTTAATCATTTGCTGCAAATGAATGCTCTTATTTCTGAGTAATAAATAAATAAATTATGCACATGTGACTATTAATAACTTTTCAAGCTTTCTAGTTACAACCACTCTTCAAGAGAAACAAATGAAAGTGTAGTAAGTCACTGCCCATGTTATATTAAAACTGACTATAACAGTCAAGTTTTTGAGATGTTTTTTCAACAGTTTAATAATTCTCTAAGACAAGGTATTAAAGTATAGCTTCTTAAAAAACAAAGAAGAGGAGGGTTTATATCCCCATGCACATTACTTAAATCATATATTTATTTTAAGAATTTTGAAATTTGGATGTCAAAGAACTTAATAAATGCCTTATAGTATCATAAAACTAGACACAATCATTTCTAGGTCAGATGAAAAGGATCTACTTATTGGCATATGGCTTGTTCCTGAACAGCTAACCTACTGGGGAAAGGGGAAAGCTTAGGTTCTCTCCACAGAATGCTGCAGAAGTATGACAACTGTCAGAAGGATCCGTGTGACAAGCTGACCTATGAGTTCGCTGAGTGCCCTGACATTGGTGACAAGAAAGCTGAATTGGTTATATGTTTTGACCCACCTTTGCTTGCCTCTGTCCCAGATTTTTAATCTTATGGGACATAGAACGTTAAAGACTGTGGAATCTGACTTAGAAAGATTAGTCATTAGAAAGGGTTATAATGATGCTTCTCTTTCCTTCAATGTGACCAGTTATTCTAACTCAATCTTGGACTGGTCTAGTAATAATTCCAATATTAGAGATTCCTATTGAAGATAGCTAAAAATCTTAATTACCTAGCAAAGTTAATTTGGATCACAGCCTCCACTTCCAGAGAATCTCTGGCCTTTCTGCTAATTCTCAAAGCCAGCTCCCTGACACCTGGGGGCCAGAGCCTGAGCTTGATCGTTGCTAATTTGCAACTGAATAAAGTACCTGGGCTTCCACAAAGAAGCTTTTATCCTGTTGTTTTTCACTGTCACAGCTTTGTTTTTCAAGCAGGTCAGTTAATGCCTCACAGTCTGATTTCAACAAGCATGCAGCCTTGCCTCCAACAAGCCCGGGTGGCAGAAATTAATCAACATGAAGAAGCATATTGTGGCTTTGGTCTGATTTGAGAATAAGATGTGCTATGTGGGCCAGTTAGTCAATGACAGGCAACCAGATTTCGGAGCCATATCAATCTAAGACAGAGGTATATGCCAAGAGACAGTGGTTTATTAATAATACACCACAGAGCCATGCTTGTGCAAAATAAACAGAAACAAACTGAATATAATCCTCTTTGATGGATCTGAATAGTTCAGGAAAATCTGAGAATTCCTAAGACAGGCACAGCCACCAGCCACCATAATTCCCAAACAGGACTATGGAGCATAAATAAATTTTATGCCTCGGTCCTGCTATTTTTTATTATATAATCAGCGAGGAATCGTAGGTTCCCCCAGCCTGAAGCAGGCTGATCCAGACTTTGACCTTGCTGCCACTAAGAAGGAGATTACTTTGGGTGGAGCCTTCTGACCTAGATAGATCTTTTGTTCTGTCATCTGCCACTACTCTCTCCAAGACACTGCTACCTGCTTAGAGACCCCTGAGATATTCCCGAGGAACATCCTATCCTGCATGTCACCTGCAGGTTCCAGACACCAAGAATGGACTGGTGGGGGATGGGCCTTCCCCCTTATAAGCACACTCTCTTAGTAAACTGGTGGGCCTTGATCAGTACCTTTCTCTTGACTCCATTATCTTTCTCGCCATCTAAGTCTTTTTCAGCACCAGCTTGCCTCCCAGGTGTACCCGGTCCTTGTAAGCCGCGGTCCGGGTATCTAGCTTCATAGATGTTTAATAATGTATCTTTATATTTTTTATCATGCTACCAAGTTAAAAAAAAAAAACAACTCAAATGTAATGAAGGTATATATTATGGTTATAATATAATATAATATATAAATTACATATTACATGTATATATATATATATATATTTACCTTAGATCTTGGGAAAATATTTTGACTATCACTATCACATGCAATACTTTTAGAACTTGAAAAAATAAATGCAATTATTATATGCTTCTTATAGACTTATCAAAGGAAAAAACAGAAGAAATGTTTGTTTTAACATCAGTCTAATTATAAAAATGGTATGGCAATTGTTCATCATGCATTTTTTGAAATGGTCATGCAAGTAACTAGGAACTGGATTCATTTTGTCTGGTGATTTTGAAGTAATATTATCCTATAAATCGAAAACATTCATTTCAAATAAGAACACTACTTCTCATAAAATTTTACTTTTACAATTTCATTTATAAACTAATTTCTCTCCAAGACAGTTACCATAACTGATTCCAAAGAATTAATATTTTGTACCCCTTTGTGTTTTTAGTATCCTACATAGAGTAATAGTAGAGTGTTAGTATCTACTGAATATTTGTAAAGTTCAGGGTAGGCTTTGAAATTAGTATCAACCATTTTAAATCAGAAATTCAATGTCACTATGTTGATTATCTGAAATTTTGAGTTGTCTATAGTTCAATACAAATGAATGAGTCATTCTAGAATGGGAGAGACAGTGCACTATGCAGCTCAACATATCTTCTTTATTCAACACTATTTTTGTAAATTAAAATATAATCACATTATCTTCCCTTTCCATTTTGTGATGGTTTGCATATGCTTGGCTCAGGGAGTTACAGTATTGGGGGGTATTAGGCTATGCACAGACAGGCTGGTCTCCAGTTGAACTGAGATGCTGAACCCCGGGACCCAGTGGTCATAATTTTCCTACATAGGACAGAAGAAGTTCTCTCATGTCTCCTAGAACTCTGGCTTCTGTCTAAGTTACCACCCTCCTCAGCCCACACAAAAAAAGCATGGCTAGGTTGCCTAGGCAATGTTCCAAGCTTCTGACCTTCAGGCTAAACTCCTCCCCAGTAACCTAGCAGCAGAAGAGATAGCAGTTCACTTTAAAAGGAGCTGTTTGGCTCCTCCTTGCTCTCTCACTCTTTTGTTCTCTTGTTCTTACTCTCCTCTCTCTCTCTTCTCACTCTCTACTTCTTACTCTCTCTTTCTCTCTAGCCTTTCCTCTCTCTCTCCTTTCCTCCTTTGTCTCCTCTTGTTCATGGCCAGCCTCTCTCTCTCTTTTACCTTCTCTCTTCCCAACCCCCCCCCCTGCCTTTCTATAATAAAGCTCTAAAACCATAGACAGTCTCTGCTCATCAAGGCTGTGCTCACTCTCGAATGTGTGGGAACCTCTCTTCCCTCTTCCTTCTCTCCAATAACCCTGGGGCTACAGGGTTTGTCCCCAGGGTCCCCAAGTTGGGCTGCCCCCTCTCCATCCCCTGTTGAGTGGGTCAGAGGCTTGGATGCCCACCCGGGGCTGAGTGGAAAGCGTCTGTTAGCCCTCCCATGTCTGCCTGTCCAGAGCATAAGTGGAACTCTGGCAGGATGTGGGTCCTCCCCACCCCTTGCCCTAGGCCCCTTTTTAGTCCCCATACACTGTATGGAGGTGTGACCTTGTTTGAGTAGGTAGTATCATTGTGGGAGTGGTCTTTAATACCCTAGTCCTAGATTTCTGGAAGTCAATATTCTGCTAGCAGCCTTCAGATGAAGATGTAGAACTCTCAGCTCCTCCTGCACCATGACTGCCTGGATGCTGTCATGGTACCACATTGAAGATAATGGACTGAACTTTTGAAACTGTAGGCTATCCCCAATTAAATATACTTCTGAGAGTTGCCTTGGTCAGAGTGTCTATTCACAGCAGTAAAATCCTAAGTAAGATACCCTTCTTCCTTTTATTCCCTTCTCAGTACATATGTTATTTGTATGCATGTATGTATATGATTTCAGGGTCCACCATTTGGTTTTGGGTACCCATTGGGGCTCTTTTCCCTGGGGAGGATTATTTTTCATACTCTCAGTATTCCGTAGTTCCCTATAGTCATTTTTCTAAAGTTAGAGACCTCATGAGATTTTCACCTTCCATGTTGACACATCTATTATTGTCATCCTCATTCAGGTTTTGTTTTGGAAGTCATGATAATAAGATGTTACCTGTGTATATTTTCAGACATTTCTAGGAGGTGCAATCTCACCGTATGCATTTTGCTCCTCGGACTTTTATAAATATTACACTCCACAATACAATGGCATTTCCTGAGTCTTGGATATAGGAGTTCTCCTGTTGATGGATCAGTTGGGGCTGGATACCACATGTTTACTTGGGATTGGTTTTCTATGGTCTCTGAGACAAAGTGAGTTGCTTTATTGATTGATAAGTATTACACTCACATATGTTTATAATGTAAATATTTAGAATGCAATTAGGGATTGTGTTTATTTAGTAAAGTAGAATTTGCTGCATGTCCATGAAATAACATGCATGATTAACATGTTTTTTTACATTCTCTCAATAAAACCTTCTTCTCATATATTTTGAAATGGATAGTATCACAGAAATTTCTAAGTTAATTTAACATGTAACATTTTATCACATACACTAAAAGAATCAGAATGCTTTTGTTTTATCAAATTCAGGTGAGGTTAATCTTACAAGTTATTTGATCTTCTCATACTTAAATTCAATTAGCACTTATCAATATATTGTCTACAAATACACATATTCAACTAACTTTTAAAGAACTTATTATTTATATATCCAAATTTTCAAGACAATTTTAATTCATATGGTTATATAGGGATCATTAAGAATGAAATTTGTCTTTTGTTATATTTTCTTTAGCTTCCAGTTTTTTTTTCTGAGAATAGTCCTTCCTTCTTTTCTTTCTTTTTTGAATTTTTATTAGATATTTTCATAATTTACATTTCAAATATTGTCCCCTTAACTAGTTTCCCCTCTGAAACCCCCTTATCACCTCCCCCTCCACCTGCTCACCAATGTACCCACTCCCACTTCCTGGCCCTGGCATTTCCCTATACTGGGACATATAACCTTCACAGGATGGAGGGCCTCTCCTCCCATTGATGACCAACTAGGCTATCCTCTGATCCATATTCATCTAGAGCCATGAGTCCTACCATGTGTTTTTTCTTTGATTGGTGGTTAAGTCCTGGAGAGCTATAGGGATACTGGTTAGTTCATATTGTTGCTTTGGCGCTACAAACCTCTGGAGCTCCTTGGGTACTTTCATCTGGAGCATGTGTCCAGATGAATTTGCAAATTGCCCTTTCATGCATGTTTTATTATATAGTTGTTTCGTGTTCCCATGATAATTATCATGGTTATTGTGAGGATTAATATTGATTTCCAATTTTACAAAATCAATAATCACCTAAGAAACAAGGCTCCAGCTATGTTCATGAGGGCATATCTAGATTGAATAAACAGGAATTGGAAGACTCAGCCAAATTTTGGGTGGCATTATTCATGATCTACTATAATAAACTAAATAAAATGAAAAAAAGAGACCTGAGTGCCAGGACTCATCTCTCTCTGCAGCCTGAGGGTACCTGTTATGTAACAAGTTGTCTTACACTCTTGTCATCATGACTTCTGGACATAATAGAATGTACCCTCAAGTTATTTCTTTTTTTTTTTTTGTCTAGTACTGATTAAAAAGTAACAAACATTTAAAATGAGATATTTATGCTTTGCTTTAAGATGATCATAATTTAAGAAAATACAAAATATTAATTAGTATAACAGTGAATATATATCATGATTTGAGGAGCACTGATACTTTTATATGTAGACTTAATCTAAGAAAAAGAAAAATTCTTCTACCTGTAGTGGCTGTGTATTGCATCTCTGAGAAGTCCATGACTTCCCAATTGCATCTTTTGCTCTTGAGCATTTTACATATTTCACTAAAATCATCAGTTCCATTTTTAATTTGATGAATACCACTTTCCATGTTCTTATTTATGGATTTACTTTCTATTTACTTATCTTTTGCATATACACAAACACACACACACACACACACACACACACACACACACACACACACACACACACATATATATATATATATATATATATATATATATATATATATATATAACGGCTTTATTTTCTGGTACCTCTCACACTGGTGAACTGGAGATCTCCAGGGATTTCTCCTGACTGGTTCTGAACACACTGTCCCCAATTGGGTTGTGGGTCACTTTCAAATAAACATTGTATCAAAGGAAATGGCCTTGCCTGGTAGTGATGGAGCTGGATGGAGGTGGACACTGTTCCCTAGCTCCAACTCTGAGAAGGTTTGAGTCATCCAAATTCCTATCTTAGGACCCCCAAAATGTCCATAGTCACTCCAAAACTTTTCATGTGTTTTCTTTAGTAGTGCTGAACCATTAATATGCTATGTAAGCTCTCTATCACTCTACCTATGCCCCTAGCCCTGACCTCAAATTAGCCTTTCCTGATCAACTCCAGCACAACCTACATACAACCATAGTGACACTGTTGCTTGTCAGGAAACCAGCAAGTATACACTGACATTTCCCAAGCTACAGACCCAAAGAACAAAATTAACAAGAGTTCTAAGCAGACACCACTCACACCTGTAATCTGAGCAATTGGGAGACAGAGGAGAATTACTGTGGGGTTCAAGCTAGAAACTCAATTGAGAGTGGTTATAAAGTGAGATCCTGCCTCAAACAAAACCAGATGGGGCTTGGGTGTGGCCAGGCTGGCAGCATGTTCTAGGACCTGGGCTTGATCCCTAGTGCTGCATAAACCAATTGTGGTACCCCACACCTGTAATCTCAGCACTGAGGAGACAATGGCAGGAGGATCAGAAGTTTAAAGCTAGCATAGAATAGAGAGAGAGATTCTGTTTCAAAAACTGTAACAAAGTAAACAATAGCCAAAAGCAGGTTGCTGGAAGGATGACTTAGTGATTTAGTGTTTTGCTTGCAGTCATAAGGACTAGAACTCAGATCCCAGCATCCATGGAACAAGCTGAGTAAGCTGCAAACACCTGTAACCCAAGCTCTGATGTAAAGAAAACAGGATTGCAGGGGCTGGCTAGCTTTCAGACTAAAGAAGATGCAAGTACTGTTTCAGAGAGTGAGCCTGCCTCAAAGGAATAAGTAGAAAATTGCCACAGATTCTCTAGGTCCCTGGTCTGTGAAGAACGGGATTTTTTAGGCAGATGGGCAAAGAATTTGGATGAAAATGACAGACAGATACACGAAAGATGTGTTGAATCTGAATGTATTGTTCTGGTTGAGCTTCAGACTTATATAACAACGAATTATCAGAGGATACAAATCACAAAAAGACAAGATACACTGAAATTCACCAGTTACAGCAGAAAGGAATTTACAGGGACTAATTAAATGTTTACATTAGGGATAACAAGCCCTGCCTAGGATCAGCCTAATGCCAGGCAAGAATTTCACACTTTAAGGTTAAAAGCATCAGGGGGTTGTTAACTCTTGACAGGCCTTAAGAGTAATGCGCTATCACAGAGCTCTAAATTCTTAGGTCTAATAAAACTTATCTTGTCTGGAGAGTTTCCCCTTATCAGGGTAGTATATCAACTTATACTTGACATGGAAGTAGCCTGTAGTAAAAGATTTCTATCTCAGTGAGACTTTTAGTCTCTATCTGTAAACAGCTGAGTAAAATGGCAAGTGCTTAATTGTTTACTGAATGGGTTAAGCTCCTTGCTGCTATCTGGAATCTAAGAACACTGGAAAAAGGCTTTAGCTATGTTAGAATACAATCTTAAAAGGCATTTACTATAAGGTAATATTATATAGAGTGCACGTGGATCTATACACTAGACTAATGTGGGAATGGAAAAATTAATTTTATGGTTTATATAGATTAGGGAGAAAATGCCAGGCCCCCGGGAAGGGAGTTTCCTTGAAACTCTTTGCTTCATGAACCAGCTTCCCAGCTTTCACTTTGTCAAGCTGACTCCACCAGAGTCCCTGGCAGAAAATGACAGAAGACAGATACCTGACGGGCCTCTTCTGGCCTCCACACATGTATACAGACATGTATACACCTGCATGCAAAAACACTCACACATACACACAAGAAAAAGTAAATCTTAGGCTGGAGACCTAGCTCAGCAGTTAAGAGCACATGCTGCTTCTTCTAGAGGTCCAGAGTTCCGATCCCAACATCTACAATGCCTTTAGTCTCAGCACTCTGAGAGCAGAGGCAGACAGGTCTCTGCATTTCAGGGCAGTCATGGCTACATAGAGTGTCCTCGTCTCAAAAAAACAAAACAAAAACTAAAGGAAAAAACAAAACAAAACAAAACAAAAACTTGACAAAACAGACTATGTTCCATAGGCCAAACAGAAATAAGGAGATAGTCTGACTCTGGGATGAAACATGGAGCATGGAGGAGGGTAAAATTTAGGTGAAGGGCAGTTCCAGAACTTGGTCTAAGTCTCCCTACTCCCTCCTTCATTCCAAGCATTCTGCTGGCTCAGAGAATTACCTGTGGGTTTCAGAGAACTTGGCCTCTGAGGAAGACAGGAAGGAATAGATCTCTTAAACCCTATCTGCAGGAGTAAGGTGTTTGTTTTTGTGTATTAGGATGCTCCACATAGCCCATGATGGTTGTGAACACCTGATACTTCTGTCTCAACCTTTCAAGTCATAATTCCTGGTTTATACCATACTGAAGACTGAATCTGGGACTTCTGGTTGCTAGGCAAGCACTGACAACTAGCTATATGAATGCATGGTTTTTAGAGTATTCTCAATATGAGAGCAGCTTTTGGTGCCTGATTGGTGGGAGACTCTAGAGCTAGAATGACACAGAGCAGTTCTAGAGGGTACCATAGCTAAATTCATACAATGCAGAGAACACTCAAGACCCCACCCTGAGCCCTTTCCCTTTCAACACACCATGGAGTTATCTGGGTTTAGAGAATGGCAAATTGTGCCTGCTCACTTTTGTTTCACTCTGACAGGACAAGTGGTCCTGGGCAAGTCCCTTCTCCCTATAAAGTGGAGGAAGGCCATCATCGGGGAGTGAAGAGGCCAGTCCTCTGGGGATACAGGAGAGACTACTCTGCATCTTTCCTGTCCACTTTTGGGGTCCTTGTGAGTATACTGAATCACTTGTTCTCCAGAGGAACTGAAAATGTTCAGGAAATGATGCCTGGGATGGAGAAGACATGAGCACCAACTACTATGACTCCAGCTTGACCAATCTCTTTGATGGAAGCAAGAGGAGGTAGAGGCAGAGCAAACTGGGTGGCAGGAACAAGCCTTGACAATATGGGAAGGGCTGAACATGGTGCTGGACATCTGTAGCCATAGCTGCATAGAGGACTAAACCAAAGGATAATCTGAACATAAGAGTTTACAAACAGCCTGGAAAACATGTTGGGACCCTATATGTTACAAAACCAAACCAAAGATGCACAGTGGAGAGGAATTAGTCATAGAGGAGCTAGACTGAACATCTTTGTGCACATTAGTATGCACTCTGCCCATGCTCCCTCTTGAGAGCACGTCTGTGAAGAGACTGACAACCTAACAGAAATTCTGTTATCTTGTCTCTGCTACCTCCAGGGACCTGGACAGAGGGAACGTGGGAGAATGCTCAAGGTTTTTGGTCCTGAGGTCTGGCAGAGCAGGAACACCCTTTTTGAGGGCTGATCTTGGTGACAGTAGAAACCACAGGGATAGACAGTGAAGCCTTACAAGGCAGCTTTGGCAGAGACTTTAAGAACAAAACTTTCATCTGTTTAAGTTGTGACCTAGAGGGCTCAGGAAAGAAATCCATCCTAATTCGCCAAAACTATGGTCGTAGGAGAGTCAGGGAAAAGCCATGTCATTGACTCAGCTTCTGAGTGTTCAAGCAGCACACTGAAACCAGCTGGGTCAGGTTTAAAGTTTAATGGCTACTGACTCCTGGGTCCCTCATTCTCGCAGCTGTCGGGTTCACTGCTCTGGGGACAGAGTTTTCTGCTTAAAGGCATGGATGTGAGGGAGCTCTTCCTCTAAGCACCCGTTCCCCAGCCGGTGTCTTTGGAGCAGTGTCTTTCCCTCAAACTTAGCAGACACCGCCAGGACTCAGAAGCTGGTCGCACAATGGTTCAGAGTCGTGCCCTCCACTTCCTCCACTTCCACATGCCCTGTTTCCAGGTCCTGTTGCAGCTTTCGCTGAGGTATTGGGGGCCGTGCTCCATGACCACAGCCTGGCAGGCCACAGTCAGGTGTGCACAGAACTTCACCTCTGGTCACCACCTTGTTTTCTGCCCTCATTGCAGCCACTTCCTCCACTCCCCTCACTTCTGCCCTTCCAAGGGCGCCCTCAAAGGCCTTAACTTATCTTTCAGATTAATATAATTAGTCCTAATATTTTGAATTCATTTTAAATGTTCTCAGTTAAAATTTTAAAACCAAACTAATAAGTGCAGTATTTTAACTCAACAAGAAATGAATAAACATTTTAGCATGGTTGGCTAGAAGGATGAGTAAATAGGACTGGGGTCAGCATTTTGTCTTTGAGCATTTTCTTTCTCTAGCTATGCTCAGCTCCTGACAGGGAGTTAATATTCTATAACCAAACTCTGTGTTTTCCATTGACTAGTCTATGTTCTTAAGTGTCAATATTTTTAAGTGGTTCTAAAATTATCTTCTGTCTACAAAATGTGCATAGAGTGTATGCCCAGATAAGTAAAAGCTGATGATGCTACTTCTTTGACATCACTTTCTTCCCTATGAATCAATCCTTGTACCTAAACTTTCATTTTAATGTCCACTCTCTTAATTCTACTAGATGTAATAGATTCAGAGTACCTTACTTTGATACTGTCATTATGAACTATACAGTAGTTGTAACCTGATTTTCAAGAAGTGGATGTCTGACACCCAGCTCTAAATATAAGAGAGGATGAAATTATCCTTATTTGGGCCAATGTATCCTTGTTATTAATATACAAATAGAGTAACATGTTGAGTTGCACCTATGTTCCTTAAACCACACGGTCTATAGTTGGTGAAATTTCTCTTATCCAACATCTATTTCTATAGACTAGCTTTTTTCTAAATCTCACCATCTAATTTTTCCATGTTTCAGATGATTCAAGGAACATTTCTGTAGGTTATAGTTTCTATTTTTTTAATTAGGTATTTTCTTCCTTTACATTTCCAATGCTATCCCAAAAGTCCCTAATGCCCTCCCCCACACACACACTCCCCTATCCACCCACTCCCATTTGTGGCCCTGGTGTTCCCCTGTACTGAGGCGTATAAAGTTTGTAAGACCAAGGGACCTCTCTTCCCAATGATGGTCGACTAGGCCATCTTCTGATACATATGCAGCTAGAGACACTAGCTCCTGGGGTATTGGTTAGTTCATATTGTTGTTCCACCTATAGGTTTGCAGAACTCTTTAGCTCCTTGGGTACTTCCTCTAGCTCCTCCATTGGGGGCCCTGTGATCCATCAAATAGCTGTCTGTGAGCATCCACTTCTGTGTTTGATAGGCCCTGGCATAGCCTCACAAGAGACAGCTATATCTGGGTCCTTTCAGCAAAATCTTGTTAGTGTATGCAATGGTGTCAGCGTTTGGAGGCTGATTATGGGATGGATCCCTGGATATGGCAGTCTCTAGATGGTCCATCCTTTTGTCTCAGCTCCAAACTTTGTCTCTGTAACTCCTTCCATGGGTGTTTTATTCCCAATTCTAAGAAGGGGTAAAGTGTCCACACTTTGGTCTTCATTCTTCTTGAGTTTCATGTGTTTTGCAAATTGTATCTTCTAGAGACTGCCAACCATTCTGTCATTAAGCTTTACATATAGACCATATGTTCTTCATTAAATATGGTTTTTCACAGACATCTTACTGAAATAATTCTTCGGAAACCCTTTCCTATTTGGAGTTTAATAAGCAGTATCATGACTACATGATCAGCACCTTTTGTAAGACCCAGCCTTGGAAAGTTGATGGGAAAAGAAGTACAATGATCACAAAAGACTGAACTCAACCAAGTTTTAGGGCCAACATGGACAACGTGGAGCCCTCTCCTTTTGGGCAATCTTCCCTGGATCACTGGAAAGGTACACAAATAGCTTCACAAATAAAAGATCTTCTATGTGAATTTAAGAGTGAAATGGTCAAGAAACTGATATCATTTGTGAGTCATTCTTAACATTTAGAATTTAGTTCATTCTCATTTTATAAACATGCCTTTATTCATTAATTTGACAGCCTACTGTTGGCTGCCATGGTCACCTAGTGCCAGTGGATCTTTTTTTCCAGTGTTCTTCGTGAGCAATGGCCATCGATTCTCAATTTGGTTCAATACCCCTTTTTCATGGAGCTATCTTTTCCAAGGGGATGTGCAGCTTTCATTAACATTTCTCTGGTGACTGAAGATGACCCTATTTTTTTAAAAAGTATTCATTGAAAATTAGCATTTTCTTCTTTAGAGAAGTTCCTTCCATCCATTTGTTCTTTCATGAGATGACTCTGTGTGTGTACACTTCTCTCTCTCTCTCTCTCCCTCTCTCTCTCTCTCTCTCTCCCTCACTCCCTCTCTTTCTCTCTCTGTGTTTGATTAGGCTTATAAATGAAAGTGTTAACAAATTTTAAAGACTAAGCATGTGTCTCTCAGGAGAAATAAAAACACTATATATGCTATGAATTGCAGATAGGTGGGAAGTGAGTCTGGCAAGTGATAATGGGAATGATCACATGTGTTGAGGAAAACGAAGAGCTTAATGTACAGAAGCTCCAAGCAGTTTTTAATGAACAGAGTAGCATTGTCTGTGCCAGCAACAATATGCTGCCTGTGCATAGACAACATCTATGTGCATAGACATGTGAAAGTGGCATATCCCCCAAATGTGGATTTGCACAACAGGTAGTTTGATTATATCAACTCTTTAATTTAGATGATCCATCAGAAAAATACGGGGTAGACCACTTTCTGATGAAAAACTAATATCCCAGTTAATGGATTTAGAAGTAACAACCATTCCAAGGAAAACCCTGAAAAACTAATCATGCTATGACTTGTCCTTATCTTGAATTATCATATTTCCATGTCATTCAGAGGTTCATTCACAAGACATTCAATGAAAGCAGAGTTGGGGTCACTCAAGTGATGGGCAAACATGGTATGTGTGTTAAAGGAGCCAGCCACTCAGTGAGAGCATAGTTCACTGGAAACTTTCTAGAGTCACCTTATACCCTTTTGAGCCCACTAAATTTCTTTGTGTATTTCATATATTTTTGCCCAAGGGAATGAGAAAAAAACTGATATTTAGAAGTAATTTTTAAGTTTATATTTGGTTTCCTTCAATTTAGCATCTAAGGTATATTTGTAATATAACCTTCTGCCACTGAAAATAAATATTCACAATAAAAATAGAACCATTTGAAGTAAAATACATTTTAGGCTAAATAAACATGCCTGATTCTCTTTTCTCAGTGTTAAGAACATCTCTAATCACTTTCACATTACCTCTGAGAAAATTCTATATAGTTTCAAAGTGAGTATTAAATGTATCAAAGGATACTATAAAATCTTTTATTCATGTAACTGTTGATTTAATAAAAATAACTATTTTGTTTTAATTGAATGAAGCATCACTGTTATCTTCTTTGCTCTCTAAAGGACATTTTACACAGTGGGAAGTTGTGGCTGTTGATATTTATAAAAGTCACTATTGCAAACATTGGATAAGAAAGTAAATACTCACTTTAAATGAGGCAACTTAATGAGAAGTATGATTAATATGTACTGTAATAAAATTTACTTTTGGAAAATTTTACTAGAGCTAGAGTCTGTGGTTAGAGATTTGCCCAATTACTAACCAATCAGGTGCACAGCTCAAAGAATAAAGTAATTTGTGTTCACATATTTCCTTTTACTTCCTTTGTCTTCTGAAGATAGCGCTAACATTGCAGCATTTAAGACAATCTTTCACTATAACGTGTGCAATATAAACCTTAGATTTTAAATGCACTTATGTTTCACAAACAAACCACAGGAATTGGCTTTGTGTTTTATTTTTGAAACTGATTTAGAATCTGACTTTAAATAAACAGAGTCAGCCACAAGTCTCTGCATGCTTAAATTCTGTTGCTGTGACCTTGGGAAAATTGCTAATCTCACGTAGCCTGGTTTTCCTCAAATTAAAGTAAGTTTGTGCTTAATGATTTTATTATGATGCTTAATCCATTAAATATGAAGCAAAAGCTTAATTAAATGGGTTGCACACAAAACAATGTTACCTAAATGACAGTCATTAGTTTTTAGGTTTGTCAATGCATTTACTTAATTAGTTTAAAGTCTATTCAGCTAAAAATTATATGAATAAAAAGAAAATAGAGAATGAATTACCTCTAACACTTCTGCTTCTGATTTAATGTTGTAAACCAAGCTAAAGAACTCTGATTAAAAAGAAGTGGGGACATATAGATGGGTTTGGAGGGAGGAAATGGAAGCAAGAAGTGATGCAAATATAATCTCAAAAATAAAAGAATGATATAAAAACCACAAGTACTGGAGAACTTTAAAATATCAACATTGTAATCAGACAACTGTTATATGTAATAGATTATGATGAGGCAGCATTGTCTATAATCAGTTTCTACAATATGGACAGGATCAATATGACAAGCAAGAGCCATTGTATTGGGAATATTTTCATGGTTAACATGTATACAGCATACATAAAACTCTGGTTCTGATTTCTATAAAGCCAAGTGACTAAATAAAATATTTTTTCAATATTTGAAATTGTGGTGCATTAAATAAGCATGACCCTCAAAGGCACACATATTTAAATCTTGTCTTCAGAGCAAAGTACTACTTGAAAAGGATTAGGAGATGTGGCCTTGTTAGAAGTATGTCAGTGGGGGTTAGCTTTGAGGTTTCAAAAGCCCAAATTAAGCCATTGTCTTTCTCCTTTCCTGCTGCTATCTTCCTTCCTAGATCCTGTGGATCCATATATAGAGCTTTTAGCTACGTCTCAGGCACTATGTCTGCTTGCATGCCACCATGTTCTGCTCCATAAAGACAGTAGACTAAACTTATGAATCTGTAAGCAAGTACCAAATGCTGTTTTTTATAAGAGATGCTGTGGTCATGCTGTGGTCATGGTGTCTCTTCATAGCTATGGAAGAGTTGACTAATATGGAAATTTAGTACAAAGGACCAGGGAACTGAATACATAATTTAATTAAATAGCACCTAATTTAAAGATAGCCAAATGTGGTGAATAGCAGTCATAGTGAATGAAGAATGATTTAGTTTATTTTTTATAAGTTAAGAATAAATAGCCACCCAAATGGCAGATGAAATATCAATGTTATTATTTTTATATTTATCACATTTTATTTATTTACTCTGTGTGTGTGTGTGTGTGTGTGTGTGTGTGTGTGTGTGTGTGTGTATTCCTGGAGAACAGAAGACATTTCAGTGGAATCATTTCTTTTCTTCAATGATATTGGTCAAGGGGATATAACTCAAGTTTGATGTCCAGAGGTTTTTCCTACTAAGATATCTTGTTATTACCTGTACTAGTATTTTAAAATGATGTTTGTGTATTTTATCTTTTAACAATTGAAACTACAATTGGAAAATATTCAATTCATTGCTGCATTAAAATGCCAAATCTTATCTTATGTAAATTGAATAAAATGAATACTTTCTTTAATGCTATTTAAAATTTTTAATCTTTTCTGAAAAGTTGAGAATAAAATTAGATTCAAAGAAGAGAAATATTGCCAGTGCAAAAAAAGAATAAATATTGTTAGCAAGCCATTTCCAGTTAAATTAATTTCTGCCTTTAAAGCATTTCAGCCTGAGATGGGGTAGACTTTCCTGACATGTAATTATTTTTTAAAAATGGATTTGATGCAGATCATCATAAGTTAGTGATCCCTGTTCCCCTCACTTGAAGAATAGTAGAGACCTGGGGCGCTGGCTCCATACCCACTCCTACAGCAGCCAGAGGGAGCCTGACTCCCACATACTCTGAAATGCCTGGGATCACAAGATCCCAGGTGCTCTGAAACACCCAGGATCACAGGTGTTCTAACAAGTCCAAGTTCACATGATCACAGGATCACAGAGAAAGTTTGACTCTCAGGAGATTGGACACACCCAGGATCACTGGAGCTCTAACACAATCAAGATCACAGTTGACTCCACAACATCCTCCCCAACACCTGGCATAGATGGGACCCCTCCCCTCACCCCAGGAACCAGGGAAACAGTAACCCCTGCCCAGCCAGCAGCACAGGTCCCTTTCAGCTTGTACCTGTCCTTGGTGCAGACTCAGGACTCTGGCTCTGAACCCACATCTGAAAGACTCAGAGAAAGCTTGACACCCAGGAGCTCTGACACAACAGTATCTCAGGATCCTGTTCATACCAGGAGGTAAAGATCCCAGAGGCAGCTTGACTCCTAGGAGCTCTGACACACCCAGGATCTCAGGAACACAGGATCACAGAATGGCAGATTCACAGAGACAGTTGTACTCAAAGGAGCTTGGACACAACCAGAATAAAAGGAGGGACAGACTGCAGTCAGAATCAGCAAGGACAGTTAGCACTAGAGGTATCCAGATGGCAAGATGCAAGCACAAGAACATAAGCAACAGAAACCAATGCTACTTGACAACATAAGAACCCAGTTCTCCCACCACAAAAAGCCCTGGATACCCTAACACACCTGAAAAGCAAGATTCAGATATAAAATCCCATCTAATGAGTATCATAGAGGAATTTAAGAAGGACATAAATAACTCCCTGAAAAAAATACACAGGCAAACAAGTAGAAGTCCTTAAAAGGAAACAAATCTCTTAAAGAAATATAGGAAAACACAGTCAAACAGATTAAGGAATTAAACAAAACAATCCAGGATCTAAAACTGGAAATAGACGTACTAAACAAAAAGGGAGACAACCCTGGAGATCGAAAACCTAGGAAAGAAAACAAATGCAAGCATCACCAACAGAATACAAGAGATAGTAGAGAGAATCTCAGGCATAGAAGACACCCTAGAAGATACCCTAGAAGACATTGACACAACAGTCAAAAAACTGCAAAACGCAAAAAGCTCCTAACATAAAACATCCAGGAAACACAGGACACAATGAGAAGACCAAATGTAAGAATAATAGATATAGAAGAGAGTGAAGATTCCCAACTTAAAGGCCCAGTAAATATCTTCAACAAAATTATAGAAAACACTTCCCTAACTTAAAGAAAGAAATGGCCATGAACATATAAGAAGCCAACAGACACCAAATAGGTTGGACCAGAAAAAAATTTTTCCCTTTACATAATAATCAAAAAACCAAATGCACAAAACAAAGACAGAATATTAAAAGCGGTAAGGGAAAAAGATCAAGTAACACATAAATGCAGACCAATCAGAGCTACACAAGACTTCTCACTAGAGTCTATGAAGGCCATAAGATCCTGGGCAGATGTCATACAGATCCTAAGAGAACACAAATGCCAGCCTAGACTACTATACCCAGCCAAACTCTCAGTTACCATAGATGGAGAAACCAAGATATTATATAACAAGAACAAATTTATACAATATCTTTCCAGGAATCCAGCCCTTAAAAAGATAACAACTAGAAAAGTCCAAGAAAAGGAGAGAAACTATACACTAGAAAAAAAGCTAGAAAATATGATGCTTTTAACAAACCATAATGAAGATAACCACAAAACATAATTCTACCTCTAACAACAAAAATAACAAAAAGCAGCATTCATTTTTCCTTAATATCTCTTAATATCAATGGACTCAATTCCCCAATAAAAAGACATAGACTAACAAACTAGATACGTAAAGAGGACCTAGCATTTTGCTGCATAGAGGAAGCCCACCTCAATGACAAAGACAGATACTACCTTGGAGTAAAAACTTGAAAACAATGCTCCAAACAAATAGTCCTAGCTGAAGTATGCATTCTAATATCAAATAAAATCCACGTTCAATCTACAGTTATCAGAAAAGATAAAGAAGGACACTTTATCCTCATCAAAGGAAAAATCTATCAAGAGGAACTCTTAATTCTGAAGATCTATGCTCCTAATGGGAGGATACCCACATACATAAAAGAAACATTACTAGAGCTCAAAGCACATATTGTACCTCACACAATAATAGTGAGAGACTTCAGCACTCCACTTTCATCATGGACAGATCATGGAAACAAAAAACTAAACAGAGAAACAGTAAAACTGAAAGAAGTTATGAACCAAATACATTCAACAAATATCTATAGAACAGTTTGTTCTGAAAAAGAATGTACCTTCTTCTCTGTAACTCACAGTACGTTCTCAAAAAATGACCATATAGTCAGTCAAAACACAGATCTCAACAGATATAAGAAGATTGAAATAATCCCATGAATCCTATCAGATCTCAACGAAATGAGGCTGATTTTCAATAACAAAATGAAAAATAGAAAACCCACATACACCTGGAAGCTGAACAACTCTGTACTCAATCATAACTTGGTCAAGGAAGAAACAAAGAAAGAAATAAAAGCCTATTTAGAGTTTAATGAAAACGAAGCCACAACATACCCAAACTTATGGGACACAATGAAAGCAGTCCTAAGAGGAAAATTCATACCTCTGAGTGCCTCCAAAGAGAATCTGGAGAAAACATACAGGAGCAGCTTGACAGCACATCTGAAAGGTCTAGAACAAAACGAAGCAAATAGACTAAAGAAGAGTGGATGGCAGGAAATAATCTCAGGGCTAAAATGAACCAAGTAAAAACAAAAAGAACTATACAAAGAATCAACCAAACGAGGAGCTGATTCTTTGAGAAAATCAACAAGGTAGATAAACCCTTAGCCAGGCTAACTAGAGAGAAGAGAGACAATATCCTATTTAACAAATGAAATGAAAAGGGAGACATAACAGTAAAATCTGAGGAAATTTAAAAAATTAGCAGATCCTACTACAAAAGCCTATACTCAACAAAATGAAAAATTTGGATGAAATGGACAAATTTCTAGACAGATACCAGGTACCAAAGTTAAATCAGGATAAGCTTAATGATCTAAACAGTCCCATATCCCCTAAAGAATTAGAAACAGTCATTAATAGTCTCCCAACCAAAAAAAGCCCAGGGCCAGATGGGTTTAGTGCAGAGTTCTATCAGACCTTCAAAGAAGACATAATACCAATACTTCTCAAACTATTCCACAAAATAAAAACAGAAGGTACCCTACACAATTCATTCTATGAAGTCACAATTACTCTGATACTTAAACCACACAAAGATTCAACAAACAAATAGAACTTCAGACCACTATCCCTTATGAATATCGATGTAAAAATACTCAATAACATCCAAGAACACATCAAAGTGATCATCCATCATGATAATGTAGGCTTCATCCCAGGGATTCATGGATAGTTCAATATACAGAAATCCATCAACGTAATCCACTATATAAACAAACTCAAAGGGAAAAAAACAAACAAACATGTAATCACCTCATTATATGCTGAGAAAGACTTTGACAAAATCCAACATCAATTCATGATAAAAATCTTGGAAAGATCTGGAATTCAAGGCACTTACCTAAACATAAAAAAGCAATATATAGCAAACCAGTAGCCAACATCAAACTAAATGGAGAGAAACTGGAAGCAATTCCACTAAAACCAGGGACGAGACAAGACTGTGCATTCTCTCCCTACCTATTCAATATAGTACTTGAAATCCTGGCCAGAGCAATTAGACAACAAAAGGAGATCAAAGGGATACAAATTGGAAAAGAAGAATTCAAAAAATCACTATTTGCAGATGATATGATAATATACATAAGTGACCCAAAAAATTCCACTCCTAAACCTTATATACAACTTAAGCAAATGGCAAAATTTACTCAAACCAATCAGTGATCTTCCTCTACTCAAAGAATAAGCATGTGTAGCCAGCTGTGGAGCAATGGGCTATGCACAGACAGGCTAGTCTCCAGTTGAGTTGAGGTCTGAACCCCGTAAAACATGGTGGTGGTAATTCCCACCTACATGTGACTGAAGGTGTTCCTCATGTCTCCTGGACCCCTGGCTCCTGTCGAAGTTACTGCCCTCACAGCCCCCATAAGAGAAGCATGTGGCTAGTAGTCACATAGACACTGTCCCAAGCTTTTGACCTTCAGGCTAGACTCCTCCCAGTTACCTAGCAACAACAAGAAAACAATCCCACTATAAGAGGGGCTGCCTGGCCCCTCCTCATTTTCTTACTCTCTCTCCTCGCTCGCTCTCTCTTTAACCTCTTACTCTCTAGCCTTTCCTCTTTCTCTCTTTTTTCCTCCTTCCCTCCTCTTGGCCATGGCTAGTCTCCTTCTCTTCTACCGTTTCTCTTTTCCCCTGCCTTTCTACAACAAAGCTCTAAAAACATAGACTATCTCTGTTCATCAAGGCCCACTGTGCTTGGACAATGGAATAGGGTTTCTCCTAAAGAGCCATGCATAATCTCTCATCAGAAGGC
This sequence comes from Mus musculus, assembly GCF_000001635.26. NCBI lineage: Eukaryota > Metazoa > Chordata > Mammalia > Rodentia > Muridae > Mus > Mus musculus. The sequence goes on along the minus strand of NC_000076.6, from coordinate 35,132,004 downwards.
CTTCCTGTGCTCCAGTCATGGACCAGACTAAGAACTCTTGTCTGTGCAGGAATCTCTTTCCCTCTGCCCTCTCTCCCATATCTCTGGGAGGAGTGTCGCCCTGTGGCCCCTTGTCCACCCCCCCTCGAGTGGGGTCCAGTGGCTTCACACAGCCAGATGTCCACCAGGGGCCGAGTGAAAAGCGTCCAGCAGTCCTCCCACATCCACCTGCCCAGAGTATCCTTCTGCCCAGAGCACAGGAACTCTGGCCAGACTCGGGCTCTCTTCCTCCCTGCTCCTTCCCCTAAACCCACAGCCCCACAGCCAGCTACAGCTACACAAACTGGGTTCCTGAGAGGGAGGCTGGGGCTGTATGGGAGATAAGGTAAGAGAGAAATGAGACCAAGACAAAGATACTGATTAAAGCCCAAAGTTTATTTTTTGAGTCTGAACTTTAAAAGGGGAAGGCCCATCCCCCACCATGCCAGGCTCTAGTTGCTTTGTCTTTAGGCTCTTTTCACTCCATCACTAGGCTGTTGCTTAGTCAGGATTGCCTCAGGAACACAGGTTCAGCCTCTCAGCTGGTAGTGGTGTCTTGGAGAAAACCTCAGTAGTGGCAGAACAATAGACCTTATCCAAGTCGGAAGACTCCACCCTAGGTGGGCTAGCTGACAGTGGCAGAACAGGTCTGAGCCAGCCTGGTTCAAGGCTGTGGGAGGCTACAAACAGGCTGAGAAAGAAACTATGGAAACATCCTTCACAATACTCACAAAAAGTATAAAATACCTTGGTGTGACCCTTACTGAGCAATAAAACATTTGTATGACAAGAACTTCAAGTCTATGAAGAAAGAAATTGAAGAAGATCTCAGAAAATAGAAAGATCTCCCATGCTCATGGATTGACAGGATTAATATAGTAAAAATGGCCATCTTGCCTAAAGTAAGCTACAGATTCAATGCAATCCCCATCAAAATTCCAACTCAATCTTTCATAGAGTTAGAAAGAGCAATTTGCAAATTCATCTGGAATAACAAAAAACCCAAGATATCGAAATCTATTCTCAGCAATAAAAGAACTTCTGGTGGAATCACCATCCCTGACCTAAAGCTGTACTACAGAGCAATTGGGGAAAAACTGCATGGTTTTGGTACAGTGGTAGGCAGGTAGATCAATGGAATAGAATTGAGGACTCAGAAATGAACCCATACACCTGTGGTCACTTGATCTTTGACAAAGGAGCTAAAACCAGGCAGTGGAAAAAAAAAAAGAGTGTTTTCAACAAATGGTGCTGGCACAACAGGTTGTCAATGTGTAGAAGAATGCAAAGTGATTTATTCTCATCTCCTTGTATAAAGCTCATGTCCAAATGGATCAAGGACCTCCACAGAAAATCAGATACAGTGAAACGGATACAAAAGAAAGTGGGGAAGAACCTTGAGTATCTGGCCACAGGAGAAATTTTCCTGAACAGAACACCATTCTTATAGAATGAAGAACTGACAAATGGGACCTCAGAAAATTGCAAAGCTTCTGTAGGGCAAAGGACACTGTCAAGAGGACAAATCAGCAAACAACAGGTTGGGAAAAGATCTTTACAGATCCTACACCAGATAGAGGGCTAATATTCAATATATATAACTCAAGAAATTAGATGCCATACAATCAAATAACCCTATTCAAAAATCGGGTGCAGGGCTAACCAAAGAATTCTCAACTGGGGAAAACCAAAGAAATATTCAAGAACCTTAGTCATCAGGGAAATGCAAATCAAAATAACCCTGAGATTCTACCTCACACCAATCAGAATGGCTGAGATCAAAAACTCAGGTGACAGCAGATGCTGGCAAGGATGTAGAGAAAGGGAACAGTCCTCCATTATTGGTGGAATTGCAATTGGTGGAATTGGTGGACCACTCTGGAAATCAGTCTGGAAATAGTTCTCCCTGAGTACCCAGCTATACCAACCATGAGCATATACCCATAGGTACCTGCTCCATTATATTTATAGCAGCCTTATTTATAATAGCCTGAAATGGGAAACAACTCACATGCCGCTCAACAGAAGAATAAATACAGAAAATATTGTACCTTTATACAATGGAGTACTATTCAGCTATTAAAAATAATGATTTCATGAAATTTGCAGGCAAATGGATTGAACTAGAAAGTATCATCCTGAGTGGATAGTCCAGTCACAAAAGAACATTAATGGTATGTTCTCACTCTTTTGTGGATATTAGCCCAAAAGAAGCTTGGAATATCCACAATATAACTCACAGACAATAAGAAACCCAAGAAGAAAGGTCACACAAAAGTTTGAGAGCCACAATGCTACTCAGCATGGGGAAGATAATCTCTGGGAAGGAGAGGGAGCTAGAGATCTGGGAGGGTGGGGGTAAGGGAGCCAGTTCAGATACAGGAAGAAATGGGGGAGAAGTACAGAGGGTCAGAAATTTGAAAGTAAGTGTGTAGCAGTGGGGCACAGGGAACTGGTGGTAGGCACTACAAAGTCCCAGGTTCCAGGAAGTTTCCAGGACCCAACAAAGAGGACTTTAGCCAAAATACTCTACAAAGGGGCAATAGAACCTGTAGAGACCATATCTAGTGGATACATATGGCCACCATTGAGGCATGGAGCCACACACCCACCCAAAAATATTTATCCAGAATTCCTCCTGTCAAAAGGAAATACAGGGACAGAGTGGAGCAGAAACTGAAGGAAAGGCCATCCAGAGACTGGCCCATCTAGGAATCCATCCCATCTGCTAACCCCAAACCTGGACACTGTTGCTGATGCCACAAAGTGCTCACTGACAGGAGCCAAGTATAGCTGTCCCCTGAGAGGCTCTGCCAGAGCCAGACCAATACAGATGCAGATGTACACAGCCAACATTGGAGTGAGTACAGGAATACCTATGAGGAAGTTAGGGCAAGGACTATAGGAGTTCAAGGGGTTTGCAACCTCATAAGAAGAAAAAGAGCTCCAAGGGAATAAACCACCAACCAAAGAGTACACAGGGGGTACCCATGGCTCTAGATGGATATGTAGCAGAGGTTTGCCTTATCTGGCATCACTGGGAGGGGAGCCCCCTTGGTTCTGTGGAGGCTTGATGACCCAGGATAGGGGAATTCTTGACCACTGGTGGGCAGTTGGGGGAGCATCCTCATAAAGGAAGGGGTGGTTGAGGAGAAGATTGGGGGCTTATAGGGGGGAAACGGGGAAGTAGAATAACATTTGAAATGCAAATAAATAAAACAACCAATAATAATAATAATAATGATAATAATAATAATAATAGAATAGCAGAGCCTGATATCACCAACAGATAATACTGAGTAAATAAAAATGGATGGAGAAACCAGGTGATTATGCCTCCAACACTCACAAGAGCTTCCTCACAGAGGATGGCCACATAAAGAGTATGAAGCAGAACTTGGACACAGTATCAGAGATGAATGAATGTGCTCATCAGTATTTTAAATTCCATCCACTTTGGAAGTACAGAAGTATACTCTTTGACCAAACATTACTATGGTCTGACCTTTGCATAAGAATCAGCAACCTGGTTATTAGAGCAGAATTTGGAGGTCATTTCACATCAAGTTAAATTTTTTAGAGACTAAAAACATGCTAACAGCAAAAGACATAAAAGCCAAGATAAAACTGGAGGGAAAACTTAAATAAGCTAATATAAAGCAAAACTGAATACATTTAAAAATAATTTTTATGAAAATGTTTTTTTAATATTTTAATTTTATCATTTATTTACATTCTAAATCTTGCCTCCTTTCCTGGTCTCCCCTCCAACAGTTCTTTGCTCTCTCCCCCTCCCCTTTGTTTCAAAGAGGGTACTACCCACCCCACCCCTCACCCACCCACCCAGCAGCTCACCTCCCCACACACATCTTCCTTCCCTGAGGCACCAAGTCTCTACAGGATTAGGTGAATCCTCTCTCATTGAGGCCAGACCAGTCAGTCCTTGGCCACATATGTGCCAGGGGCCATGGACCAGCCCATGTATGCTCTTTGATTGGTGGCTTAGTCTCTGGGAGCTCTCAGTCAGGGGTGTTGTGGATTTGGTTTAATGCTTGCATTATGAGTTCCCCAAATTGTACGAGAATTCCTCATGTGAAATGCTGAGGGTCCCTGCCCCCGAGCTGGTTCTAACTGGGAAATAAAATTGCCAGCAGCCAATGATTGGTCAGGGGTACAGAGGTCAGAATTGAGGATTAGTGGGCAAGAGGATCCAAGAAGAAGCAGAACGATCCTCAGGGAAGCAGAAAGATCAGGTCTGAGAAGTGCAGAACAGAGAGACAGCCAACATGTAAGAGTCGGGGATCATGGCAGAGGTGGGCTGCAGACTGGGTAGCCTGGAGGGGAGAGTGTGCTGGCCACATGGAGGTTTGGGCCTTGTTATTGAGCTGCTTAGGGCACACTAAATATAAGGCTGTCTGAGTGTCTTTCAATTGAGAATCCAGAACACTGGAGTGGAGCGGTAGCAACAAACTTGTACATTTGCCTGGCAATTAGGGAGGCCTGATCAGCTACAGCTACAAAGGGTTCAGGTAAGTTGATACTATTGATTTTCCTATGGGATTCTCATCCCCTTCAGTCCACCAATCCTTCCCCTAACTCTTACAGAGGGGTCCTCAACCTCAGCCCAATAGTTGGCTGTTTGTATCTGCATCTGTCTCTGTCAGCTGCTGAGTTTCTCAGAGGTCAGTCATGCTAGGATCCTGTCTACAAGCACAACATGGCATAAATAGTAGTGTCAGCATTTGGTGCCTGCTCATGGGATAAATCCCATGTTGTATCAGTCACTCGATGGCCTTGCCTTCAATACCTGCTCCATTTTTGTTCCTTTACCATCAAACAAAGCCTGATTTCCTATATAGATAAATGAATAGCTAGATGAAGTAATATTGCCAGTGTTATATACAGGTAAAACCCAGTTTCAAGAAAAACTTCCAAATGATTGAAACAATGTTACTTATTATACTGCCATAGTCTTAAAGATTTGTCTCTTTTATTTCAACATTTTAAATCCTTAAAGATGTTTTTGAAAGGTAAGACACAAAGCTAAAGATTGCTTACCAACATAAGAAATCCCACACCATCATAAAATGTAACCAAAATGATATTTCTTTATATATTAAGAGCCATAAAATATTGATAAGACTTTGTATCAGTAATTATTACATTCCTAGAAATCAGTGACAAAGAAGTTTGTAATCAAGAATTATGTCTAGAACTCCACTATAACATTTTTACAGGAAAGAGCAAACAATAAAATCCCTAAATATGTGGTGAGGGACACAGATACTGAGAGGATATTGTTTATGTCATTATGATAGGGGTTCTAAAGTATGAGTTATTAAGATAGAATTATTCACTTTTTATTTATGTGTATGTGCATGTTTGCAGTAGTTTTGTATACAAGGAATGTACAGGCGCCTATAAAGGCTGAAGGGCATCAGATCCCCAGGAACTAGAATTGTAGGCAGATATGAACTACATAATGTGAATGTTGACACTAGACATGAGTTATCTAGTAAAACAACAAGTTCTTTTAACAATGGGGCTGTCTCTCCATCCCTATTTGAAAGAATTTGTATCACAAGAAATTTTTGAAATGAAATAAACAATGAGAAAACATTACTTAGTGCATATTAAATCTCAAGCAAACATGCTTATAGAACAAAGGAATTTTAAAATATGAAATGTATTTACTCTTGTTTTTTATTTGATTGAACCTATTTGCTGTTTTCTAGCCATAGCTGTTCAGAGATGATGCCATTGGTTTTATAAGAACAAAGAGGATACTTGAATGCAGTAATAAATATATTTGATTTATTACTAGGTTATTGAATTATTCAAAATGAATTTTTTTTTTTTGGTTTTTCGAGACAGGGTTTCTCTGTATAGCCCTGGCTGTCCTGGAACTCACTTTGTAGACCAGGCTGGCCTCAAACTCAGAAATCTGCCTGCCTCTGCCTCCCGAGTGCTGGGATTAAAGGCATGTGCCACCACGCCCGGCCAAAATGATTTTTGTCTCCAGTATATTTCTTCTTAGAATCTTTGAAAATCAACTTTTGTTAAAAACATGACTGTCTAAACATGAGTTAACAAGGACAACTATATATATATATATATATATATATATATATATATATATATATATACATATATACATATATATACATACACACACACACACACACACTAAAGTAGGTAGGAAAAACCTAAGAGGTTTAAAACTACACACAAACACACACACACACACACACACACACACACACACACACACCTATAGGAAACAAACGATGTTTATACTAGGAGAAATATTCTTCCCAAGGGATGAACACAACTGATTAACTAATACAAAATAGTTGACACCAAAATACATTATACAGACTGACCATGCTTTGTTTATGTATTTAGAGATAGATATATAAATACATACATATATGTGTGTGAATATACATAAATACTAATAAACATATATATTAGTGCTCTTAATGAATAAGCGTACATGAATTTGAAAGAAAACAATGAAGGATAAAATGTATATGGGAAGGTTGAAGGAAGAAAAAGAAAAGGTGAAATCCTATAATTAAAATCTTATAAAATAAAAATTTTAAATTATAAAAAATGTTACCCTAATGGTTATATTTAATTTGGTTACTGGAAATTTTGATTTATTATATAGTGTGTTTATGTTGGACTTGGTTATTTTAATTATTTTAATGGAAATTTAATTAAAGCAAGGCCTATTATGTCTGTTTTTGAAATTTAACAAAAATTGTCAAATTACTTAAAAAAAAAGTTCACTCTGTAACCACTATAGAGTAGACTGATAATATTTATAGATTATAGACACAACTTTTTAGTTAACTCTTGGAGTTTACAAATGGGAAAGACCCACCTTGTTAGTCACAATGGAGGTCTAAAACATCAGAGATGTGAAGGTATTTGGGAGACAGTGACCATTTTGCAATATGTTGCTTTTAGAGCCAGGAATTACAGTGAAGAACGTGAGAAACAAAATTTAAACTGCCTTGGTTTTGATCCATTCCCCCTCACACTGCATTAGCTTGTGAGGCAGCCAAGCTATGAGACATCTGCCACTGTGTGTTCCCCCTCAATCCAGAGCACAGATATTTTACCTGAAAATGCCATTAGCCTGAGAGAACTGTGTCCTCCAGATTTTCCAGGTCAGCTGTTGTTCAAATTTTATCAAATTAACACAGACAAAAGAAACTTCATCCACCCAAGAGGATTAGAAAATTGAGTATGAGGTCTGTGGGAGAGACAAGAGAGCTCAGTCTTAGAGTTTTAAAATAACATCCACTGGTGAATTAACATACTTTCTTTAGTTTTAAACATGGCATATTGATAATTGTTACTTGGATAATTGCATATTATTTTTATTATTATTTCATCTTAATGATGTTCTATGGTGATATTTTATTAAGAATGGGTTTTGTTTTGCCTCTCCAATTTTCTCAGTGAGAACCCATTTTCTCCTAATATCTCTTATTGTATGAAAGATTCTATCATCACAAACACACTTGTAGGCTTCAGTGAGAGCTGCTAAACTCTTAAATAGGAACATTGTCGCATACAAAAATTGCTAAAATTCAAGGGTGATTGTCCTACCAGCTGTGATAGCAGCCAGATAATCCATCACATGGTCATCAGGTATGGTATATCAGGTAAGGAGCCAAGATGATACCGTATGAGAGAAAATTTCAAACTGACTCTTAAGACATCAAATTAAATGGGATGGGAGAGTACAGATTAAATCCTTTCTCCATCAAAATAAGACCACTGTATGCAGAGTTAATACTATCAATAGGCAGAATGTGCTAAGGTGCTAGGCAAGTTTCTTGCCATGGGTGTGCTAGTGCTTTAATGGTAATAGAGAATATAAACGATAAACAGTAATCATGAATACAGAATACTTTAGTTATATTTAGAATGCCTGACCAACCTCACAGGCTGGCTATTTCATAAACTTCAGCTAAAGTGAGTAAAGTACCCAGCAAATATATTTCTAGTTGATAAAAAATTGATAGGTGTAGGCACTTGTCTTTAATTTCAGCACTTTGTAGGTAGAGGAAGGCCAAACTTTTTAAATTCAAGGCTAGCCTAATCTACAGAGTGAGGTTCACAACAGCCAAGGTGCCACAAAGAGACATTGACTCAAAAAACAAACAAAGAGACAGATAAACAAACCAACAATCAGGCAAACAAAAAAATCTTAATGGTCAGAAGATACTGATAGAATCTGCCATGATTACTTTCATAAGAGATGGTTACCTTGAGTGTGAATTGCTATGCTCAAGAATTCTTACAGGGAAGGCATTGTGAAATGTGATCAGCCATGGGGAATACTAAATTTGCCAAATGTACTCTAAGTATATGAACTTCATTAATTCATTTGATTAGTAAGATTTGAAAAAAATGATATTTTTGTATTATAATTAATGAGATGTAGTGTAGTAAAGATCTTGAATGCTCTTAAAGGTGTCTGTGTTAAAAGGTTTGGTCTCCTGCGTGGACAAAACTGCTTGCCTTCTAGAAGCCTCCAGCACAAATTAGTATATTAATGATTTCAGTACTATTTGTTTTTATAATGAAAGGAAACTGAGTAGCACTGGATAAGATTTTGATTGCTGAGCAGTGACATGGGTATTATTTGAGGATCAGTATGTCATGGATTTGAAATCCGTGTTTTTAGCTGTATACCATGATCTGTAAAAGCCAGTTTGCAGAGAAGGGTTCAGGTGAATATTCCCAGCATCCTTTCACGTGCATGTCATTTGACTAAAGGAAATGCTATGAAATGAGTTGGAAAGTCTTTGTTCCTTTATGGAATTATAATGAGTAGATTGCTGAGCCATTTTGTGTGGTCAGATAGCTAGAGGAAGAGCCAATGTTCAGTCTTACATACCCTTCAGAGATATCAGAGTTGATTTCTTTTGACTCAATGTGGGAGGCAAGCTGTATTACATGGATTTCTCTTTTAGTCTGACCATTCCAAAATGATATGTTTATGGAATTAGATTTAAATATGTGACTGTGGGGAAAAAAACCACTAAAACTTAAAGAACTTTGGAAAGCAACTTAAGAGTCACTGTAACCTTAAGTTACAGTGAAAGTATGCATGGCTCTTTGAAGGCATTAGGTTGTGTCATAGTGTGCTGCCAGCCAGTGTGAAATGAGGACAACAGGAAAATTAATTTGTCAGCCTGAATATAGTTTCAGCTGTTATGGGAAAATCTTGTACTAGTGAACACTGTTTGTTTGATCTTTTCAAGTCTAGATGTCTTTAAATAGCAAGGAAGCTCTAGTGTTCCACTTCCTTGTTGAGCTAAGAAGAGTTAGATAACTGAATAAGCCTTCTTTGGTTGTTGTGTTTGCTTGCTTGTTTTTTGCATGCTTAACATTTATGTAAAGATTTCCACCAAAATATTTCAAGAACAATTAAAATTAAACTAAGGCTGTTGAGTGGCAGAAAAGCAAAGAAAAAAGAACCACTCTGTAATTGATAGCTATATACTAAGAGAGTCTGTGTTGAATATCAGCATAATCACTATAATATCCACTATCGGTGCCTTTGTTGACCGTTCACTGTATTTTAGCAGTTCTGTCCAGAACAAGGAGCAAAAGGCAACTGGTGCTTTTTATGTGATGTCAAAAGTTTGAATGATCAGAAAAGGCGTATCCAAAGAAGACAGTCACTTTACTCCTAGCTCTTTAGGACTACGAATGCATAGTAATGTGGAAATAATGAGGAGAAGAACAGGTCTTCCACTGTGCAGAATAGTTTGTGCAAAGTTTCCTGATGGGGAAAACAAACTGCTCAAATGTCTAGGACTGAATTAGAGAGAAGAATACAGCAGACTTAGGACAACAAAATGGTGGCTATAGAAGAAGTCATGAATTCAAGAAGGAAAAGGGGAGAAGAAAAGAGAGGTGAAAAGGAAGTTATTAGTGTACTCATGAACAAAATTTTCAAGAAAATATTAAGTAATGGTGGAGAGTAAAATACACAACAATTAAACAATTGTTTTTCATAATCAGCAATTAAACATGTGTGTGTGTGTGTGTTGAACTCCACATACTCTAAAGAGAGGTTTCTTAGATGAGGGATAATTTCTATATGTATTTGTGAGTATATAGATAAAACTGAGAATGTAGCAGTGGATTAACAAAGTGTCAGGAAAAGATTCTTATTTAAGGCTTAAGAAATCAGGTTCCAGATGATACTGACTAGGTTTTCAGTGGCAGGCAAGATTTCCTTTTGATGCAGGATGACTTAAGTCTAATTTGGTAACTGTTGGTTTCCACCACCATACAAACACCAGTTATGCAGCTTTGTGCCTATCCTGCCACGTAGGCAATCATGGTTCACAGGCGTTGCAGCTGAGTATGACTGTTAATTAGCAACTTGCATAATATCATTTGAAAACACGAAAGTTAGACCACAGCCTTTCCTATCTATGTATCGCAAATCAACATGACTTTTTGTCCAAAATGTGGCATGTCTTCAGCAATGGGGGGCCCATATTTATTCCCTGAGAAGCAGTCAAGATCTATACTGTAAGCTAGTCTCTTGGACTACTCTATTTAAACCTTCAAAAGTAGAGTTCTCATGTTCATATTGGGAGTTTTGTTAGTCTATGGTATGTATGTAGAAAAAAGCCAGCACAAGCTACCGAAGCAGTTTAATTTCCTTTAAATATATACATACATCTAATTTACATATATATTTAATTACCTTCATGTATACACATACATATATATACCTATATATATTATTTTTATTATGATCTATTTTTGTAATTGTTTATAATAAGAGCTATTGGGTTATTTGAATCTGAATTTAAATTAGTTCATTTTAAATAAAACTATGAATTCAGCTCTTTGGTTGAGGCAGGTGTTTTCAAAAGATTCATGACCCATCGGCTAGTATGTTGGAAAAGTCAGAGAATATTTTCATTATTGTACATAGTTCTAATACCACTATTTTGAATACTAACTTTTTTGTACAGAGTAGTCAAGAGGATTTTTAAAAACATAATTGATATTATTGACATGAATTTTAGGAAGAGCCCAATAGGTGTAGAATAAAAATCATAACCTGGGGAAAGGCAGTGTCCATATAACTAAAGCACTTAAGAAAAGTGTAACCTTCTGCCAAGAAGATGTAAGTAGATGGAAATGGCAAGAATGGGAGATTTAGATGATTATAGAAGAGAAAATCTCAAGACTTAGCAATTGATTCATTCTATGAGTTTTAGGGATTTCAGCTTCCAGAGTTTAAGCAAAGCTTTTAGGGACAGAAACAAAGGAATGAAAGGCTTTATCTCTAGAGAGGAATGAGAAGTACCTCTAAAAAATGCTGTCTGACGTGCCTGAACACAGGATAGAATACACACCTTAGCCAGATCTGCAATAGGGCCGCTCAAAGAATCTTAATGGCTGCTTTTGAAGAAACATATCGATATATAAAGAAAATGTCTTCTTTCTTCCCACTTACATTTCCTTTTGTTTGCCTTCTGACTTTTCATTTTTTCCTCATTGCATAGTTACTGGAAGATTGTTTCTTGTAACAGGCTCTTCAGGTAAGAGAAAGAGAGTGCATAATTTGGGGTCACATTCTTTGCAATAAAAATGTGGCTTCCAGCAATATAGCCAATCCATACATCTGAATGTTATAAGAAAACACTATGTCAGTCCCTTTTTGCTTGTTTATACCAGATGTTAGAGTAAGTTAAAAGTATGAAGATTCCCTTTTATACAGGTTGTTCTTTTCCTCTATTTTTTTTTTCATGTTGCTTCCTTAGTGTGTAAATCAACAGCTTGCTGGGTTAAAAACTCCTGCTGTAAATGGTTGCATGAGGAATATCTTCCAAGCTGCTCAGTGAAGGGGCAGGCAGTGTAGAAGACTGCTGGGTAATTGGATCAGAAGCCTAGTTATGCTTTCAGGCATGACTTTAAAGGCATAATTCTCCAACACTTTTCTTTATTATTGCAGTGTCTTTGGTGGTATCTATGAACCACTAAGGGGATTTCAAGTTAGCTGTGAAATTCCTTACTCAATAAAAGCAATTAGGCACTACTGATTGACAAATGAGCAAGCAAACATTGTTGGTGAATCCCTGTTCAGAGCATTTTTTTTAAAAAAATGACTTATTTTCATTATTTTTTAGTTTTACTTTTGTGTCTGTGTGTGTGTTGGTGAGGCACATATGGATGAATATGCCTGAAGAATCCAGAAAAGGGAAGCAGATTCCCTAGAACTCGAGTTGCAGGTGTTTGTAAACTTTTCATAGGTACTGAGAAATTAACTCAGACACAGCAAATGCTCTCAAGTGCTGAGTTAATGCCCTTGCCCTATTATATTGCACTTATTATCTGCTTATCAATGTATACTCTCAAGGTCTGCTAGATGACACTTTAGTTGCCATGAGCAGAAGGTACAATTTACTTATCTGAATAATAATTTATTATGAGTGTAATTCTGAAAAATGTACAAACCTAATTGAAATTAGAGGAAATCTACACTGGAATTATACTTTTATTTGTCATCTTATTCATTTACATTTCAAATTATATCACCCTTTCCAGTTACCTCTCCATAGACTCCCATCCTAGCCTGTCTCCTCCCCTTTGCCTCTGTGGATATATATTTTACTTTAAGATATAGAAATTAAAAATTCCATTTTATATGAAATATACACTGAGTATTTTTTAGAAGACAGATTCTTTTATTTATTTGTATAAGGGCTCATATCATTTGTTCTTTTTCTCTTTTTTAATTTTTAAAATTTTATTTATTTATTTATTTATTTATTTATTTATTTATTTATTTATTTTTGAGACAGGATTCCTCTGTATAGCCCTGGCTGTCCTGGAACTCACTTTGTAGACCAGGCTGGCCTCGAACTAAAAAATCCACCTGCCTCTGCCACCCAAGTGCTGAGATTAAAGGAATGCACCACCACCACCTGGCTGTTCTTTTTCTCTTATGTAATCTGGTTGACACTCAAAACATTAGTACCCCTTTATAGAAATCAAAAGGACAAAATACAGCTATGTTTTATTCATATTATCTTAAGAAATTAGTTGAAAAATGTTAAAAGAAGAATTCAAATTTCTATTTAATGTTCATTGAGATTAAGACTAAAGGCACTGATAACTGCGTCAATACCAATAACATTTTCATAACTGCAAATGTATAAACACTGTTTTAAATATTTAGCATGGTAGAAGATTGGTGCACTTGCTGGAGTAATTAACAATGAACATTGTTTCTGATAAATTAGGATTCATCTCAAACCTTTTACTTCTAAACCACAGCAAGGCAAGAACTTATCCTACTTTGATTTAATTTCTATATTTAAAAAGAACTTGAGACTTTAAGTGGCATTAGTGTGCAAATGCAGAAACAATGATAAACACTTTTGTGTATTTATACAGTGATGTATGTTATGCACAGGATGTAGCAGTTTGATGGTAGCAATTTGTGAGATTTCAACCTTTCTTGCAAATCTTGCCTAGGTGAATGCAAGTTCTTTTATGCCACTAATATTACTAATATTAACTCTCATATTATAAACCACATAGTAAATCTATCACCTACCTGTCTATCTATTATCTATCTCTCTATCTCTCTATATCTATCTATCTATCTATCTATCTATCTATCTATCTATCTATCTATCTATCTATCTATCTATCTCATCTATCTACCCATTTATCATCTACTTATTTATCATCTATTTATCTATCACCCATTTCTGTCTCTCTCTATCCAAATATCTGTCTCTATTTGTATATGGTTCACCAAATAAATAGAAGTGAGAGGCTATAGCAAAATTCAAAACATTTCAAAAGTTTTCTGATAGAAATGCAAATAGACTTTGCACTAATAAAAAGAAAACCCTAAAATCAACTGAAGAGAAAAAAACAGCTGTTGTGGCCTCAGGACAGAGTTGGGAAACAAAGTCACAGAGTTTATAATAGCTGAGAATCGAATGCATAGAACCGGGTCAGAATAGAAACAGTGGATGGTTTCATGCCCAAAAGGATAAACAGATGAACAGGAAAAAAAAAATTCAAGAAGGTTGCAAGACAAGCAGAAGACTAAAGAGAGTTTAAACCCTTGGGACACTATTGAGTTCTTTTTTTTTTCTTTTTAAAAAAAATTTATTAGGTATTTTCTTCATTTACATTTCCAATGCTATCCGAAAAGTCCCCTATACCCTCCCCCACCCTTGCTAGTCTTTAGGAGCATTGAGTCTGACAGGTCAATGAGAGCCATAGGTGTTTTAGTGCTAGGTATCTATTACTCTGTGAAGGAGTTACCTGATTTATTTTGTTTCCTGTGTCCAATAAGTTCTAAGGCCTGGTTTCCCTATACTATTTTAATATGCCTACATATGCCTATAGTTTCAGCTCATCTCACTAAATGCATACAAAAGTACTCTTATCAGTCTGTGATGCTTGCAAAATGCTTTGACAGATGTGTTAGCAGGTGCCTGGGCTCACAATTATCCTCCACCCTAAAAATGAAGTAAAATGCTGTTTTGTAAAGGTATTTCAAGTCAAGTCACATCCTTAAAGCTTACTGATGTAGAATATAAACTAACTTACAGTAGAGCCTGATCTGAACACCAAAAAATTAATTCTAAGGCTAAAATAAATATCTTTGTCCTAATCACACAGCCAAATCCAAGATAATTAACATTTCCTTCCCTTTTAATTCACCATTAAAAATGTATATATTTATGGCATACAGCATGATGTTTTAAAATATGTTTTCAATGTAGACATTGGTAAATCAAGCTCATCAATATTTATGACAGCTCACTATAAATTTTTGTGGTAATCTTCAAAGTATAATATTAGCAAATTTTATTTGTACAATAGAATTATTAACTATAGTCACTATGTTTACAATATATCTTTGAACTTACTCTTGGAGTTTAAATATCTGTTCTTTGGTCAAAAATAACCTCAAGCCCCTCTCCTTAACTCTTTAATAATAATCATATGAATCTCTGCTTCTAAGAGATCTACTTTAAAAAATGTTATATAAATGAAATGGTCTGGTGTTTGTCATTCTATGTCTGGCACATTTCACTTAATGCTCACCAGATTTATCCATGTTACAGATTAATTTTTCCATTTTATTGGTTTTATTTTAATTTGAACTTATTTTATTTCAGTATGGCAGAGTGTTCATATGACAAAACACACACTCACAAGGGAGGTAGTTCAGCTTTTGGTATAGATGGTGATATACCCTATGTCATTGAATCTTGTTTAATTTGATTTAAATGAGACAAAAACGTAGTCAGAAAATTAGTTACTTTTATATCAATTTTAAGCAGACTTGACCTTGTCCAAAGAAATGTGTTTCAAAAGTTTAAATATGCTGAGCTAAGTAGTATACATTACTCATTAACATTAACTCAATTTTCAGATAAATAATAAATCTCATTTGATTTTATTGCTAGGAGTTAATCCAGTAGAGTGGTTATCATCAAGTCCAAACCTTTGGGGCTTTTTAATTGTTCTGTTCAAATGAAGAACATTATGGAAGCTTTTGTTAACACCCAATTAATTCTCAAACCAATTAAGATAAAATCATACATAATAATCTTCTACTTATTACTAAGTGTATAAAATTTGCCTTCATCATTTAGTCCTTTTGACCCAACGTTGACAACTCCTGATTAGTGGAACTCTGGTATTCTAGTTTTCTTTGCTTATTAGCATTAATGGACATTTGGAAAAAATATCCCCTTCAACTCATTAATTCAAATTGACATTGAACAATTCCTATAAATTGAATGTTCTGTAACAATTTGTCTTTGAATACTGTACTGAAGTTCATGTAATACATATACATATAATTTTTAAACATATCCTTGCTTGAGAACATGATTTAAAGCAATGTGATGTAATTTATTTGATGCTTTGCTGGTTATCCCATTTTTGTTTGTAATACCATTTAAAAGCAAAAATGTAAATACTAGAAGCAAATATGTAGTTTTTGTTAAGATTGAAAACCAATTTATGAATATCTTTTCTTAAGTTTTATTTCAGTAATTTACTATTATATTTAAAAATTCTAAGTAACCGGGCAGTTGTGGCACACCCCTTTAATCCCAGCACTCGGGAGGCAGAGGCAGGTGGATTTCTGAGTTCCAGGCCAGCCTGGTCTACAGAGTGAGTTCCAGGACAGCCAGGGCTATACAGAGAAACCCTGCCTCGAAAAACAAAACAAAACAAAACAAAACAAAAAAATTCTAAGTAACATTCAACATATTGTAAAAATATCTTCAACCATGCTTCTTTCTTTAAAGTAAATATACTTTAGTAAAAACACAAAAAAGTTACAAAATATTCACACTTAATTGGTATAACTTGAAGTGTAATACAAGTAAGTAGCTTGGATGAATACCACAAAAAATTGTAATTGATTATTTTATTCTCTTATAGATAAAATTTAGTAATATATTAATTTATTTGTTTTAATGTCATTTTAAATTTTTGTACCCAAATACTTTAGCCATCTGAATTTGAAAATAACTAGAGAAAATAATTATGACCCAAATTCATTTTTCTGTTTTACCTTTGCAAGTGGTTTTTGAAAGCATTTTTTAAAATTACATATATATTCTAAAATATGTAACAAAATAATCTTTTCATGCAAAATTGTGAGCCAGCCCATACATGGCATTATTGAAAGTAATTAACCTGTACTGACATCTAAAACAGCAACAAATTAATGATTTCTTTACACATTCTATAATTCTCCATTGACATGACAATTTAATTGGAATTTAATTTAATTTAAATGGAATAGATTCATGTACAAACCATATCTCACCTATCCAATTACCAAATATAGTTTTCCTAACAAACAGTGGTATCAGCTACAATGCTGTGACTTTCTATTATGGTTTAAAGATCAAATAGAAACTCCTTAAATTTTCTAAAGAAGTTGGTTTTGGATATTTTTTTATGGCGATTATGTACTGAAACAAGATCAGATCTTTTAAAAACATCTTCTTCGAAGCTATAACATTCTTTCTTCATATTATATACAAAATTTCCACATAATTTTACTGTTACAGTTAGCAGTAAAAATGTCTTGATTGATAGAATGAAACTGAACTCTTATTCCAACTCTAAAACAATTTAAAGGTAAAATTTGATTGTTTTTTAAGAATGTATTTTGGTTCTTTGTGAATTTTACATCATGCATCCCAATCCTGTTCGTCTCCTCCTACTCTTGTACCTTCCCTCCATCCTTCTCTGGACAACAAGGGAAAAAAATCTCATTGTGGAAGCTGTAGTGTGTCATAGTGTGTCCCACAGTATTCCCTTTTGTCCATACACTTCTTTGCTTGCAAATATTCATTTTAATGAGTCACTGGTCTGGTAAGATGCCTCTGGCTTCTGGTACCTTATCAATATTCAAACCTCACTGGGGATCCTATTGAATATCCTGTTGTTGCCCAAGGTCATGAAGATCCTGTAGTTTTGGATCTATATAACTAGCCCCTTCATGCATAGCAACAGTTCATCCATGCAGTAGATGTTGGGGTAAGCCATTCGAAAGCCCTGGAGCTGGGCCTTCGAGGTATTATAGATAGCCAGCCCTTCTGTTCCCATGCCCTCATGTCCTTGGAACCTGCTTACTTGCAACCCCTGCCACCAGGGTTTTCTCTACCCTGCTTCTCAGGTTAGGTACAGTGCTGCTCTCCTAAGTGCTACACTAAGTAAGAGGCAGGGGCAGCTCTCCTGTTCTAGTGACCCTGTTTGGCAAGTTCGTTCAGTGGTGAGGGCATAAAGAATTGGCAGGAATTTCTCTCTCTCTCTCATGACACTGCACAGTAGATAAGAGGCAGAACCACATTTCCCACACTCAGACCTTCAGGAATAGCTTAACCACAATCGAGGGTGTGCTCTACTGTGCTGCCCAGGTGAGGTGAAATATTGCATGTAGTTTTAAAATGAACCCATGCTAAATATGGCTATGGACCAGCATCGTGGTTTCGCCCACTGCTCCCCCCCATGAGACCATCTTGTCCTGTTTTTGTTGTTGGTGTTATTGTTTGTTTGTTTTGATTTTGGGAGGAAGGGGGTGGCTTGCTAAGCTAATCAAACCATTTTTTCCTATAATGCCCAGAGCTACTGCTCACATTTCTCAGGCCATCAAACCCCTGTGGCTGGCAAGCAGAACACCAACTACTATGCACTCAGCTCCCCCTAGTATCGTGAAATGAAAACATTAGAAACTTATACCAGCCACATTTATAATGGTAGATCTCCAACCGCAAAATGTCCATGCAAAGAACATACAACTCAATAATATAATTACAAGCTGCACGCTTAGATTGGGCAAATATATCCTACACTACTCTATTGAATCTATGAAATCCTTAGCTACTTGAGGATCCTCCAGGCCATGTGGGTTTGCTTCATCTTCAACCTCTTCTTCTCCCATCTTCTCCCTCTGTCCTCTGTCTTGCCTTTCCTCTTCTTCTTCTTCTCCGTCTCTAAAACTTTTAGCCCTTTCCTTTCACTGCCCAATCATAGGCTCTTCTAGCCTTATCTTACCAGTTAAGCTTTCACCTGACCTCAACTGAGTACATGATCTACTCCTCACAGGGGTACCCCTCTTGAGGGAGCAGAAAATACAAACAGCAATCCACAACAGTGGAGGGCCTGGTCTCTCTAGTGCTTCAGGGAGTGAAAGGCAGGGCCACCTCTCCTCCTTTCATGAACCCAAGACCAGGTCTCCTGTTTGTGGTAGGTGGTGAAGAGTGAGGGGATAAGACCAAATCTCTGTCATCTGCATTTCACAAATGGTAGGGTCAACTCTCTCACACTTGCTTTCTCAAGCAGCTTACTCCAGCACTGTGTAGAGCCACTTTCATGAGTACTGCATCTGATTAGGGGCAAGGCCAGCTCTTCCACAGTGCTCAGGTGAGGAATGAGACTAGTTTTTTCATAGCCCTCAGACATCAACATGTCCATGGTCATCAGCTCAGACCAGAGAAATCTATCTGGCTTTTGGTGGTAACAAACCCCTGCTTCTGCAGGGCCGTGGACCCAGGTGTGGCCCCTGGTGCTAGCACAGGCCAAGACCCCAGCATGATCCCAGGTGGCACAGTTGGCTACTCCCATCTGGTTGTCCTTTCCTACCCTCCAGTATCCAGTTTTGCCTCCCTTGTTTGTTCCCACAGCCTCTGTTTCCCATGTCTCCATCATTTACTTGTTCCTCTTTTGGTGCCTGGAATCTCTGAGTTCCTGGGGGCATTTCAGTAGTGGTCTCAGGAGTACTATGCCTCACTTGTACTTTATGGCACCTCATCTCATGCATCGTCTGACACTCCAGGTCTGCATAGCATCAGACTGGTGCTCATCTCAGGCTCCTTCCCTGTCTGGGCCCCATGGTACCAGTCTGGTGGTCATGCTGTGCTCACTCCTTTCTTGGACTGCTCTAATGGTCATCTGTCTTGAGCTTTCGTTTTCCTTCCTGGTGCCCATGATCCCAGGCATGATTCTTCTAGTCTCTATCTTGCTTCCTGTCATGAAAACCTGTCTCTGCCTCCCTGGATCCAGACTGGTGTTTGTCTCAAACTCGCTTTTTTTCAGGAAATGTTAGTCTACTAATTATTCAGACGTTCATATGTCTGAACACTGAGCATATGGATGTAGCCTTTCTCCTCTCAGCTGCCTACTGACACACATGTGATGCAGCAGCCACATCTACAATGCCTTTAGAAGCAGGAAAATTGGATTGTTTATGCCTCAGGTCACTCACCATGCAAAGACATTATGTATAAGTTACAGCAATTATCTAATTCTAAGGAATCAAATATTACCAAGGGCAAGGTATGTCTTGATAACATTTAAGACATAGAATTAAAGAATACATACATACATACATACATACATACATACATACATACATACATGAAACTTGCCCTCTATTTTCTGATAACACCCCAAATATAGTGTTAGGTATAGTTGGAGGGGTGATGATTAAATTGAAATTTAAAATTTAATTGTTGATGGAGCACAGGGCCCCCAATGAAGGAGCTAGAGAAAGTACCCAAGGAGCTAAAGAGGTCTGCAACCCTATAGGAGGAACAGCAATATGAACTAACCAGTACCCCCCAGAGCTTATGTCTCTAGTTGCATATGTAGCAGAAGATGGCCTAGTCGGCAATCAATGGGATGAGAGGCCCCTCCTTGGTCTTGCGAAGATTATATGCCCCAGTACAGGGAAATGCCAGGGCCAGGAAGCAAGAGTGGGTGGGTTGGGGAACAGGGCAGGGGAAGGGTATAGTGGACTTTCGAAGAGAAAACTATGAAAGGGGATAGCGTTTAAAATGTAAAGGAAGAAAATATCTAATAAAATATTAACATTTTAAAAATTTAATTGTCATGATTAAGAATAGAGCTGGGTGATATTTAGCAGCTATATGCATATATTTAGACAAGTAATTTTTGACTTTATTTTTTAGAAAATGAAATGAAAATAAAACTACTTTTTTAATTTTACGAAGTATTTAGAAACATTCCATGCTAACCTAACAATTTTATTTGAATTGGGCTGAATTGTTTTTCATTGAAGCTTGCACATACCCTCAGACTAGGTCATGAATTTCTATGGAGGGATTTAAGCAGCTTAAAAGACATCCAGATATTGTTTCTTAAGAAGAAAGTAAAGATAAAATAGAAAAGAGTAAGTCAACAATTTCAAGAGAAACAGCATTCATAAAGTAGTCTAAGACAACTGAACATGAATTCAGATAAAAAAAAAATCCAAGGCCCTAAGTTGCTAGGAAACATTGATCATACAAAGGCTTGTGATGCTTTTGATTTAACTTTGATCAAATTTGAAGAGATTTTAAAATCTGATATCTGAATTTACAGCCAGCTTTTTGTCCTAGAAAAATTGGACCCACAAAGATATTAAACATTCATAAATTACGTACATCATGGTTTTCAGATAAACAAGTAAGTGTGGAAGCTTTCTTTGGTAATGGAAAAACACTTCCATGCATTCCTCAGACATTGCTTTATTAAATGCCTCCTTCTTCAACATGAAAAATGAAAGGATAGTTCTTTTATGATTTGGTTTCACAGCTTTGATCATTTATCAACCTAACTTTATCTAAAAGATTCTGAGATGGCAGTCCACAAGAGAGAAGAAAAAAAAAATACTCCCCTCTGGAACTTCATATGCATTAAAGAATTCTAGACCCTGACTTGAAATAGCTGTCTTCTTTTAGGTTTGTTGAACTAGATGTACTGAAACTCTGCCTATGTGTTTAAGATGTTTTCCAGTACTAAAAATGAGTGTAGTGATTTTTATCCTTCTCTTCATGTTTAATTAGGAGACAAGAAAAATTGAGAAATGCACTATAGTTTTGAAAAATTAATAACTGTAGACTTATTTAAATTCATAAGCTAAATATAAATTTATTTAATTTTCATAATATTTTTTGAAAAAATTTAACATGAGTAGTGTCTTGTTTACATTATTTTCAATCTACTTCTAGTCCCTTAAAATTCTCTCTGTGTTCACCAACATACTTCTCAAGTTCATAACCTCTTTCTATATATGAAAGCAGGAAAAGATTGCACCTGTTGAGTACATTTAGTGTTGCTCATACATGTCTTTGTTTAGTGCTGATGGCTTGGGTTTGGATAACCTACCAAGAGACTCCTCATTCTTGGAGAGAACTAATTATTGCTTTCTTAGAATCCATTAATTGCCTGTAGCTCTTCATCTATGGGTGAGGCCTTGTGAGATTATTTCTATCAGTGTTAGCATTTCCAGATATTCTTGTGCAGGTCTTCTGTAGACAGATGTAATAGTTTGATATTCCTTGGGTGTATCTTCTTAGTTATATGAAGAAAACAGTGTCTCATAGCAGACAACTCTGGTCCTCCATTTCTTATACACTTGCTCCCTCTTAAGAGATGTTTTCTGTATCTTAGGATCAGTGTCCCTGTCATATATGTGTATGAGCTCCAGTTAGACACTCCACAGTCAGATGTTATCAGCAATTTTTCTTCTAGATTTAGATTTCTGTGATGGTCTCCATCTATCACATAAAGAAACCTCCTTGAAGATGGATGAGAGCTACACTTACCTGAAAGTATGAGGTAAGTATTTAAAATGAAGTTAGTAATTATACTGGTTTAGAAAAGTTCTAAGAAAAGGTCTCCTCCTGAATCTATGACCTAAATAGCCACAGCGCCACATGTGAATTTTCAGTTACTGAGAGGATTTTAAGTACAAGTATAAAGCTGTTGATTGCACCTGAGAGAAGTCCCATTATTACATATTGGAGATGTTTTTGTAATGCTACTGACTACTGCAACTCCCAGGTTTTACACTCTTGGCTTCTTGCAGTGAACTTTCACATAGTATAAAAAGTATAGCCTTTGAGAATGACCATCTATGTTAGCTTTAGCAGGACTCCTCTAAGTCTTGTGTACAAAATATGTGGCCTCTTTGCAATACGGTCTGACTTGAAAGTTCTGGGAGGCATACAAGGATGATGGTAATAGCCCATAGTACTTTTGGAGTCTTTTAGACTGTCCAAACCAATTTCAAGGGGGCTATCTCAAGCCTGGCAATGGGGATTTGTTGAATTTTCTATGGTTTTAATAAGAGACTTATTGCTCTGGATTGCTTTGATCATCTAAGATTTTTGTTGTAGATGTTGTTGTTGTTGTGCCAAATAATTTTTAGGATTTTTTTGATTTATGAGAAGAGTGTTATATGCATTTTGCTAATGGTTGCATTAAATTTGTAAATGATTTTAGTAAGGTGCTGTTTTATAGCATTAATACTACCAAACTCATTCTATGAAGCCCCAATCATCCTGATACCTAAACCACACAGAGACTCAACGAATAAAGAAAATTTCAGACAAATTTCTCTCATACTAGATAGTTTATACTCAGAGGTTAATTTGGAGAGTTGTCTTTACATGAATTCTTTCTCGTGGAGTTTGTTACTATATGGAAATGCTTTTTGTAAGTAGATTCTGTATCCTGCCACTTTGCTGAATGTGATGATTTTTTTGTTAGACATTTTCCGTTTTTTATTTGCATGACATAAACCATAGTTTATTTAACTCTGATTATTAAATAAATGAGACTTCAGCACTGCTATGTTTGTCCTTTGATTACATCTGAGATACCAGACTATCAGGTTTGGTCTTTCCTCCTCAATTATACTTCTCTGAATTTTTTTCTTACAATGTGTATAGATGTTTCTAAATCCTATGAGGTTACCATAAAGATTAAGCATACCAGATGGCAAGAAGAGGGCAAAATCAAGGTGGGAAGCTGTCAATAGCTAAGTGTGATGCCAGTCAATATTCATGTGGTCAGAATCTCTCTGACTCGGAAGGATAGAGAGGTTCCATCAGATGCAGTCCCAGGAGCATCTATGTTTTATAACACTCCTTTATTTCACCTCCAGTTTCCAGTTGAGACATACCACAATTTGCAACATGATTCTCACAAGCACTATAATAACATAAATGAGAAAATATAGCAAAAAGGCAGTTTTCTTTGATGCTGTGATACTTTAGACATGAGTGCTGTCACATGCTAGACATTTTCAAATGGAATTTTGGGGGATATTTTGTGGTTCTAACACTATAATTTGGGAATGCAACTATTGCTTACCTGCATAGCATAATTTAGGCATTCTATGTGTGATATGCCAGAGAATAAACAATATATTAAGTCAATTCTATATAACTGAAGTTTACAGAGCTCCACTGACACAATTTGAATCCTGAGAAACATTTACTCAATTTTACTTGAAGAAAGAGACTTTTACAATACATTGGGAGATCAACCTTTATTCTTCAGAAAGAGAGATAAGGAGGATGTTCAGCAAAACTGGTGACGTTTACGATGTCAAAGATGGAGTGACACACTCCTGAGGTGGAGATTTTAGGATAATTTCTATTTATCACTAAAGGCTGACATAACAAGATTTGAAGAAGAGCACACAAGATGAATAAAATAAGGAGAAAATGAACGTGAGAAGGAACAGAGAAGATACAGGTTCACGCTCCTTTACTCAGCCTTGGAGAATTGCCACCCTCTAAATCTGAACATTTATGTGTCTCTTTATCAAAAAGGTTCAATCGTCTCTCCTGGGCCCATTTCAGCTGAGGGATTTTTGTGTGTGTGTATGTGCGTGCGTGTGTGTGTGTGTGTGTGTGTGTGTGTGTGTGTGTGTTGTTTGTTGTTGTTTTATTTTATTCTTTAATCCTTATTTACAGTCCAGTGTTGAGCTCCCTCCAGGTCTGCCCTCTGACCACTTTCCATCCCATACCTCCTCCCTCCTGTCTCCAAGATGATTCCCCAACATCGATCCTTACCCTACCATACCTCCCCACTCCCTAGGGCCTCAAGTCTCTCTAGGGTTAGGTGCATCTTCTCTCACTGAGGCCAGACCAGGCAGTGCTCTGGTGTATATGTGTCAGGGGCCTCATATCAACGGGTGTAGGCTGCCTGGTTGGTAGCTGAATGTCTGAGAGATCTTGGGGGTGGGAGAGGACAGGTCACTGGACACTGCTGGTCTTAACATGGGGCTGCCCTCAGATTTTTCCCTATTTTTCCCAGTTCGACCACAGGGGTCCCTGGCTACTGTCCATTGTTTGGGTGCTAGTATGTGCATCTGACTCTTTCAGCTGCTTGTTGAGCTTCTCGGAGGGCAGCCAATGTTAGGTTCCTGTCTGCAAGCACACCACAACATCAGTAACAATGTCAGGTCCCAGGGTCTCCCCTTGAGCTGGATCCCAATTTGGAACTGTCACTGGACTTTCTTTCTCTCATGCTCCTCTGCATTTTTGTCCCTCTAATTTCTTCATACAGGACCAATTCTGGTTCAGATCAATTGACTGTGGGATGGCAGCCCCATCCCTCTACTTGATGTACTGTCCCTTCACTGGAGGTGGAGCCTCCAAGTTCCCTCTCCCCACAGTTGGGCAAATGTAAGGTCCTTCCCTTTGAGTTCTAAGAGTCTCTCACCTCCCAGATCTCTGGTGCATTCTAGAGGGTCCCTCCACCTCCTACCTCCCAAGTTTGCTTGTTTCCATTCTTTCTGCTGGCCCTCCGGGCTTCAGTTCTGTCCCCCCCTTCCATAACTGATCATGTTCCCCAGCTGATGGATTTTTATATGCTGTTTTTATGTTCTCTGTTTAAAGTTTCAGATGAGCCCTGATGATTAAGTACCTTACCATACTTCTAATATGAGCCTGTACCCTGCCATCTTACCATTCTTTGACACTAGAAATCATCATAATCCTTAAATTATGTCACATGCCTCAAAATTAGACATATTTTATTTTATAAGAATCAAACAGATATTTTTTTTTTTTTACCTTTCTCTTTTCTTTATGGAGGTTCTTCTAGTGAGCAGTCCAGAAGCTTCATTTACATTATTGCAGTCATTTCTTTCTTTTTTTTTTAGATTTATTTATTTATTATATGTAAGTACACTGTAGCTGTCTTCATACACTCCTTACAGATGGTTGTGAGCCACCATGAGGTTGCTGGGATTTGAACTCCGGACCTTCGGAAGAGCAGTCGGGTGCTCTTACCCACTGAGCCATCTCACCAGCCCCTGTAGTCATTTCTTGACAAATATTCCTATATTTACATTTAGTCTACTCTCATCTCAAATTTCTGTGAAACAGTAATGGTCTTTGCAAAATGGATTTCTACTGTTAGTTTCAGCTCAAGTTAAAGCTTTCCTTAGTGACCTATTATTTAATAATAAGCAGTTGAATCCTTACAATGTTTTCTAAAATATTCTGCAATTAAACCTTTGACAAACACTCTAGAGGCATTTCCATGAATAATAGTTCATTATGACTCTTCTCACATCTTACCCATCAAGAAATAATATATAATTCCTATAAAGACACGTTGGTACAGCATGTCTTACTTCACCTAACTTGCCACATTAGATTTAGGCACCAGTGTTATGTGTCCATTGATATTAGCTTTCTCACTGAAATAAGGCAAGACACGTGTTTTCTTTATTCAGAAAAATCTATTTAGATCATAGAAAATTGATTAACTAAGTGATTGATTTAATATTCAATTAGGTAATAAGGTAAATAAAAGATTTCAACCTATGACAAACATTCATGTAAAATCGACTGATTTTTGTTTCTGCAGGTATTATTTCAAGATCAAATATTTATTAAAATATACAGTAAGAGCTCATAAATAAAAGAATTATTTTTAGATAAATGACCAGAAAATAAAGAAAAGACCACACTGAAATGTCAGGGACTTTTCTCTTGATCTTTATTGAATTATGTTTTATCAGACCATGCTAATCAGAGATTTTGAATTTTACCATAAAGAACAAAAAAGACACAAAGCTTTGTAAGATTCTATTATATATAAGTACAATAAGTGGTTTTAAGAAATTGCTCATAAAAGTTTTAAAGGATTTCACATGGAGACCAAAGAACTGATGAAATAAATTTCTACACAGTACATAATACAAAATGTCTTTTTCCTTGACCTTAAATCTATTACTCATGAGTACTCAGCAAATCTTGTTAAAGCTTCAGTATGGAGGTCTTTTTACAGAAACTTTCTTCCATAAATTCATCTACTAATGGCCTGTTTCAGGAGGCTAACACAATAAAAATATACCCTGGGAATTCAACTTAAATGATATTGAAAAGCTCTATAGAAGCATGCTGTTCTCTGACCAATGTCTCTGTGGCTTAGGGAAAATTAAAGAAAAAAAAACTGGAATAGACAATTTCCATTTCTATGAGTTCTGTGTCGTATGTCATCTGGTTTAAACAAAAGCACTCTATCTTCTTCATAGAGGTAAAAATGCAAATGCTAGGTTGAAATTCAACTCATCACTTATTAAAGAGGCTCCAGCAAGTTTCAAATAAAATTTTACTTTTGAGGGTGAAGTATTAGGTTCTAAGGCAAAGAAACCTCAGTTACTTCCTGTTACTTAACTTTTACATCTATAAAAATATGATGATAATATACTAACTTCATGGATTTATCTTGGTTGTTTTAAGGAGGACATTTATTTAGCTGTAATTAATATTATCACAAGATATTTAAAATTTTGTCCATTTATAGGTTCAAAATGTATTTTCTAGATAGGGAAACAATTCAGGAAAATCATGTTTGTAAAACAGTAGACACAAAAGTCAAGGAATGGCTCAATTTACAGTTATTAACTGTGCTTATCCTTAGATCTTATTTTAAAGACTGAGTCAAGTCTGGTGAGCTTCCTCCAAATGAGATAACTACTGCTTGTTTCAATAGGGCATTGAGCTTGATTAACCCTTAATCTTATTTAAAGAAGCTAGTCATTTCTTCAGTTCAAATGTTTTAATAAGTCTTGATATGATGAAATAGTCTGAACTAGACAACTAGAGGGATAGATGAAGATATACTCCATCTTGACAGGAAAGGCATAGCACCAGAAGTATGAGGCCAGATTGTCATACTGCGTTGGCATTCTGGAGGCAGAGAAAGAACGAGAAATGAGGACCAGGGTATAAAATTTCACATCCACTCTCAGTGGCATGTGTCTTCTCACAGTGGTATACTTTCCAAAGTTTCCATAAACTCCTCAGTGTCTTCATGTGGACACCAAATATACTATGTATGAGCACATGGTGGGCATTCCCTTTTCAAACAATGATATTATTTTAAACTATATTTTTGGGTTTAATCTCTATTTTATTGAAAATATTGGCTACAAAGAGCATAAATCAAAAAAATACTTACGTACACTCTAGAAAAAATAGTTTTGGTAACCTGTGACACAGAGAAATGGAAATGCCATTTTTTTTTCTGAGGGCACTTTAAACTAATTTGTGCAACTAGTCTTCGAGACTGTGTAGATAAAGAGTTCTTAAAACAATGCTGCTGCTCAATTACTCTAGAAAGACTTTTACTGTTTCCTCTTCTCTTTCTACATCTCAAAAACCATGTATACCACTTGAATTGGAGAATAGAGAGTAGATCCAGAGCTAGGCAGAAAGACCCACTCACCTGTCAAAAGAACATCATGGTCCTATATGGGTTGTTGATTTAGGATCGGTATTTTTTTTTAATTTTGCTTTTAAGCTTAATTTGTAATAGTGAACAAGAACTTCTGTGCACATATGTGAGTATGCATGATGACTGTTGGCAGACAATCTCAGGTGTTGATCCCTACCTTTATCCTTGTAGATGTAGGTTTGACCTATATAGCAATGTAACTGCTTTGGGCTATCTTAGAACTGAACTGGATCATGGTGCTCTATCTGGATAGATGTAAATGAATCAGAGAGAGAGTTAGATGGTAGTGTTTGGATGATGAGAAACTTTTCTCTTTAAAAAAAAAAAAAAACCTGCCTGAAACAAGGGGAATGAAAGCTTTTGGGTCAAAGTCTTCATGGACTTCTTTTGAGATATGAAGAAATAAAGTTAACAGATTATTCTGATGGTTATTTTCTTAGAAAATCTCAATAAAATGTCAATAAAGCAACATAGACAATAACTGCTATTATTAACTTTGTAAACCTAACTTCTGTACACATTATCTAAAAAAAAAAAATCAAGGAATGAGTTTGAGTAAACTTGTCTCCACATTTATGCCAGTTAGTGACAGTGACAATGTGCATTTAACAACTATGAAGATCAAAGATAGGGCATAATGTGCTTTGGAAAAATTGATTTGACATCTTGTATCACAGAGGAAAGGGCAATGATAGGAGTGGGAGACAATATCCTACAAATATTTAAAAATCACTGATTTAAAAGTCAATGTAAAAATGATGGTTGGTGAATGACCTTTTCCAAGGCTCAACTGCTCAATAAAAGCCCAAATTTCACCATAATATCTAGGTATGATAAGTGTCATTTTATGAATTCGGTACCATTTTAATGTTTACCCAGATGGGTGTTAACTTCTTCTGGAAATTATCAGCTCTATCACCACCAAGAAATAGAGATCCTCAATTTTTAAAAAAATCCAACATTTTAAAGAGAGAAGAGAAATTAAATCTCATACAGCAGGAGAAATTATTCACAGCACACAGTGTTGACAGCAGTGGTAATGAACAGTATGCTGTTCTCATCATTTATTCAAAACTTCCCAAAAAAATCATGAGACATGTATAGGAGCACATTTGCAATTTGAATAGCCCCAAGTACTTCACTTTAAAGTATTCGCTTCTTGGGCCAGTCCATTCATCTTTTCATTTACCTTGCTGATTGTGCAAATCCAGATGGTTTGTTTGCTTTGATTTTTAAAGCACCTTCATGAAAAAAACAAAAAGAAAAACAAAAGAAAACATGAACAACAATAAAAAACTTAGAGTCTTGAGCTTACATTGGTATGTCTTAGCAGTGTTTTTCATTCAAATTTAGAATAATAAATTTTTGAATTTGAAAACATAAAGCATGGGGAGAAGGCTAGACTTGGTTTATAATCCATATTGGGTATCACTCCCAGAGAGAGATGTCTTCATGACTTTCATTTTAATTAACCAGAAACTAGCCTTTATTTTTATTGTAGGAGTATTCAGGTTTTCTTTATGGTGGTTATTAAGCTGTAAGCTTCTTATACATCTCCAGGGACTTATAACAACAGATTATATTTTAATTAAAATATCAGTTCAACTTCAAGAAGTAAAACAAAGCTGCTGAGAATATCTGCTACATTATCAGTCATATTCTATTCAGAAAGCTGATGGAAATATTGAAGTTCACACAGAGAATTTTTACTATGCTTTTCTATATCAAACTGTTTATTTATATGAAGATTTGATATCTTTAAACGTCTCAGCAGTACTTGGTTCTCAATTAATCTGCCCTGCCTCCTATGACTAGAATAATCTAAGCTATTCATAGTATTATCTACAATTATTAAAGTGTACTTTTTCCTTCTGGGGAAAAAACATCAACTGTGTTAATTTTCTATTTGTGTTATTGTCTTGCTACATAGTATTGGATGGCCCTTAATGCTCTATGAATACACTCAGGCTGGCTTGAAACTTTCTACATTGCTCTGAGTGAATTGAAACTTATGAGCCTTCTCAGCCGTTTAGGTGGTGGGATTTTAAGTCAATAGCACCACACCTAATGGGGAATAGAAAATTTAGTTATTCAATAAACAGCATTACTTTAAAAATCTGGAGAAGTAAATAGATAATCAAAAGTAGTTTTATAAGAAAACTGGGAGCATGGAGTGGGCTATAAACAATATGAGTTAGTAAAAATACAATTATCTTCTGAGTTCTATTATCCTGAACACTACAGATGTTTAATATATATATATGTGTGTGTGTGTGTGTGTGTGTTTATAATTTATATACCATACTTCTGTGTTGTTGTGTTGTGCCATCCCATTAGTGATTATGCAATCATGCAATCATAGGAATATCAATATAAACTTTCTGAGTATCTTACCTAAATGATTTTGAATATACGTTTAATTTCAATGCTGTACTGGATTTCATCACAATGCTGTGATTCTAATGTAGACAAAGAAAGTGGTAGAAACTCAACTATATATAACCTTCCATCTATCTAGAGCTCAGCATCTACCCAGATTTTTGCAGTGCTCTTATTTTCTCGGTCTGGGGACTAGATGGAGACACACTTGATGGTACTTGTATGATCCATGACAGCTCTGGAAATCACCTGCAGACAAAGCCACCTAGTCTATCTTTTGAAGTAAATTTGAACTTCAAGGTATATTGAGTGTCCCAGTAGATTTTTAAATTTTAAAAATATAGTGAGATCAATAGATTGAAATGTATATTAGATGTACATCAATGGAAAAGATTATCAGAAATTATAAAAGTACTATTTTGAAATTCTGAAATATCCAAAGAAACAGCAATAAAAAGCTAATACATTTAAGGTTCTGTAGTGACAATAAAAACATAAAAACTAATAACAAATAAAAGTGTACATACTATTCAATTAGAGCATAATGTACAAAAATAGTTCTTCATAAAATTAATTCATTTCTTAAACTTAATGTTCCTTGTCCAGTGTGTGTGTGTGAATGTTCATGTGTGTGATGTCTAAGGGAAAACAAGTAATTTAAAAGCTGAAGGGAATGTGAGGCATTGTAAATTTTAATTAAGGTTCTAGGATACATGGACAACAGAACAGTTGACATTTCAGAAAACCTCAGAATTTGATGAAATCTTGAGCCCAGAAAATACCTGAAATACCAAATAAATCATTCATTATATGGCACAATGTAATCAAGGTATATGTCTCAGTGAAAGAGGATTAATCATGACGTTTCAGTGGATACTGGGAAGTAATAGGTTGTGATTAAATGAAGAGGAAAGGGGGAACCTTTCCAGAAAGGAAGAACAAAGTAAGGAAAGTCCAGAGGAACCTGTGGGCTTTAAAGGAGGGGCTCCAGAGTTAATCAGTGGTTAGGCTGTTGACAAAAACACTCAAAGAGCTGATCAGCAGGATAAGCCACAGGCCGAGAATTTTTTGAAGAGAAAAAAAAAAGGTCGGTTCTAGTTAGTGAAAAGATAAAGATAGCTATGTGAAAAAAATAAAAAGAGAAAGAATAGATGACATCTATGTGACTTTTTTCATACAGGTGTGCTCTGAATAGATAATATATTATGGGTTTATAGGTATATGTATCTATATACAGAAATATATGTATATGGATCTCTCCATATAGAAAGATGTGTGTGATGTATATACACACATCTTTCTATTTAGAGAGATCCATATACATATATACTTATCATGCCATACATACATTGATATGGGTTGAAATTTATGTACTTCATTATTCTGATTAATAAAATAAATATAAGAAACACCTTCACAATTTCAAATGTTTTAAAATTACCTCTTTAGTAATTCTTATACTTCAAAAGTTATTACTATGATACACTAAACTAAAATTCATCTTGCCTGTTATTGAAGTTTGTATAATGGGATCATGGTCTATGTAACTCTAAATGTGGCTGCTCTGTTCAATTTATTGTATGCAAACTTACATTTAAATTACCACATCATTATATCATTCCATCCATTAAACAATTCAATTAACATTGTTTTGTTTTGTTTTGTTTTTCGAGAGAAATTTATTTTATTTCCAGACTTGAGTATCAAAAAAATTCTGTGAAGGACATCGTTATTCAAGTCTTACTATGCTATAATTACCCTAGGCTGCTCTATCAACTTGGGGATAGCTAGCTAAAATTCAACTGAGAGTGAAGTCTCGGTGGAGAAGCTCCCTTAATCGAATTAGCATATTACGTTTCCGTGAGGTCTTAATTGCTGACTGAGATACACAGCCCAGATTACTATAGGTGGTTAACATCCCATGGCAGGTGCTCCTTGGTTATGTAAGAAGGCAGCAAGTAACATCCCTCCATGATTTATGTGTAAAGTCCATATTTAAGTTCCTGCCCAGAGTCAATCAGTTAACTTAACCTGTAAGCTTACATAAACATATTCCCCTAAGTTGCTTTTGTTCTGTTTTTGTTTGTTTGTTTGTTTGTTTTTGTTTTTGTTTTTTATTACAGAAATGGGGTAAAACAAAGTACAACAGACTGCCTATTTCTGTTTGTGGGCCAGGGTAGCAGAGGTTTTCCACAGAGATCTCTGTCCAGGCCTGGTGGGAAGTTTCCAGAGAAGGGAATCAAATGAAGGCAGAAAGACGAAGTTTCTGCCATGCCCCTAGCAGCTCTGAACTGAGGTGAGGCTGGGCCAACGATGGAGGAGCTAGAGAAAGTACCCAAGGAGCTAAAGGGTTCTGCAACCTTGTAGGTAGAACAACATTACGAACTAACCAGTACCCCGGAGCTCTTGACTCTAGCTATGTATGTATCAGAAGATGGCCTAGTCGGCCATCACTGGAAAGAGAGGCCCATTGGACTTGCAAACTTTATATGCCCCAGTACAGGGGAATGCCAGGGCCAAAATGTGGGGGTGGGTGGGTAGGGGAGTGGGGGGGAGGGTATGGGGGACTTTTGGGATAGCATTGGAAATGTAAATGAGGAAAATACCTAATAAAAAATATTAAAAGGAAAAAAGAAAAAAGAAAAGCTGACAATCCAGTGAGGAGTTCGGCAGGACCTCGGGTGGCTCTTTGGGAGAGAAGATCTCTTTCCAAGTGTTACATACAGCTCTTGGAACAAAAGACTCAGACGAAGAAATAGTTCTAGCGAACCTTTAATTCTCTGGATGGATTTATATACAGTTCTGGGGTGATTCAGGTTTTGACAGCAGGTACCTCTCATTGGCTTGGATTGAGAGTTTTGGGGGAAACCTTATTTGCATGTGGGAAGGATTGGTGCTGTTCCTAAGTGGCTGATAGCCACGCCTCTCCTGTGAGGGCTGTGGGGGAAGTAACTTCGACAGGAGCCAGGGGTCCAGGAGACATGGTTGAATGCCTGCAGTCCCATGTATATGGGAATTACCACCCATCTAGTTTTCCCGGGGTTCAAGATCTAGCTTCAATTGGAAACCAGGCTGCTTATGTGTAGCCTGTTGCCCCACATCTGTTAATCTACATCAAGAAGGAAAATTCCTAGGTTAGACCCCTTTCAGAGGTATAAATTATAAATATCTTTTACACTCTTCAGGCTTCTTGAACTCGTTGATTATTTTCTTTGACATTTGAGCTCTTTTTCCCCTTGATTTTGAACTTTTTTCCAGCTATTGTTTCTGTTGTATATATACTCTGTGTCAATGGCCTGTTTTTCAATTTCTTTTTAACTGATACACATTACTGACAACAAACAGAGATCTAGACAATGGATTTTGCATCTGAATATTCAGTTTTCCAAGTACCATATGAACAAAATCATTCATTTCTGGTGGCATGATATTGAGTTTTCTTTGAAAAAGCAGTTGGGTGTAAATATGTGATTATTTTCTGAATCACTGAAATAAAAAAAAAAAAAAATCACCTGAAAGCCGGGCATGGTGGCGCCTGCCTTTAATCCCAGCGCTCTGGAGTCAGAGGCAGGCAGATTTCTGAGTCCGAGGCCAGCATGGTCTACAAAATGAGTTCCAGGACAGCCAGGGCTATACAGTGAAACCCTGTCTCTAAAATCCCAAAACTAATAAACAAACAACAACAAAACAAAACAAAACAAAAAAACCAACCTGAGAGTAGAATCTTAACTGAGAAACTTTCTAAATCAAATTGGCTCAAGAAAGCAAGAAAGTACTACAACAATCTTTAGCAAGAACTCACAGCTGTTTCTCTCCCCTCCAAAACAGAAAGCACAGCAAAGCTAGAGGTGTCTGCCTAGCAAAACTCAAAATATTCTACAAAAATGTACCAATCAAAAGACAATGGCCTCCAGGCAATGGTGGCACACGCCTTTAATCCCAACACTTGAGAGGCAGAGGTAGGCGGATTTCTGAGTTCGAGGCCAGCCTGGTCTACAGAATGAGTTCCAGGACAGCCAGGGCTATACAGAGAAACCCTGTCTCGAAAAACCAAAAAAAAAAAAAAAAAAAAAAAAAACAACAACAACAACAAAAAAAACCCAACCAACCAAACAAACAAAAACAAAAAAATGGCATCTGCTTTAAAGTGGTCACACAGACTAATGATTTTTACTCTATTTCAATCTTTTCGTAGCTTGAGTTCATCAGCAATGACCCTTATATCATAGTCTAAATTATTGAAGGTAATATTTTCAAACTATTTGTATATCAGGATTATTGATTGGCCTCTCTCACTACTCAAAGATTCTGTCCCTGTTTCTTAATGTTACAAAGCAAATACCAAACTTCTGAATTTATTTACTATTATTACTGAGAACATATGTGTTGAAAGTCATTTAGGATCTATCAAAATCACACTCACAAAAAAATACATGGTGTAGTTAGGACCATTTCCAACACATTCTTCATTGGTTTTAATTTCCCCTTCTCCATTGTATGATCCTGATAACTACATCTCAGAGCAATTTGCCAGTTATGTCCTTAATTGCTGATGGCAAGGACCCATTGAAAGCAAGTCATGGGATTCATTATGTGTTTAGTCCCTAAAATGGAACTAAACTAAATAGAAAGGCACACATTAAGGCATGCAAATGAAAATTGAAGAGAATTTCTAGGTTAAATTCTTTTCACAAGTATAAATTCTGAATATTTCCTTCAACTCTATAGGTTTCTTGGGCTTGTTGATTATTGGAAATGGAGGGAACTAAACCAAATCAAACGGTACATATTAAAGCATGTAAGCAAATTTGAATTTCAGAGAGGAAGAAAATCAAATGGTAAGATAAGCTGCTACTGGTTAAATCCTAGAGAAAATATGCATCTTAGAGGGACTTGCAGATGTGGCAACTAAGTATAGTCATGTGGTTCTGGTGAATATCTCATCTCTGTCTGGGTGAAAAAAAGTTCATCTCTTTGGGACCATGAAAGGCAGTCTGTTTTCTGGTTGAGCTAGGTTTAAACCCTGAAGACGCAGAAGGTGTTCCTGCAAAGGACTGAAGGTATTTGTCATGCCCCTAACACCTGTCTCCTGACACTAGGTCTAAGCTCCATACTTCTGTGGCCATCAATCACCTAGGGCAACTTCCTAAGCCCCTGATTTTCTGTCTGGACTCCACCCCCACAGTTACCTGGTAACAGCCAGATATGCTCCTCCCCATGGTTACCTGGCAACAGCCAGGTAGACCTTGCCCACTGTAAAAGGGGCTGCTTATCCCCTTCACCCTCTTACTCTCTTATTCTTGACTCTCTCTCTTGTTCCTGCTCTCTTTGCATTCTCTTCACCCCTCTCTCCACATGACCATATCTGGCCTCTACTTCTCTACTCTCTCCCTCTCTCCCTCTCTCTGCCTTTCTCTGCCTCTACTTCCCTCTTATCTCCCCTTCCCAGACACTCCTTCCTGCAAAAGGTATTTAACCTCAAGCTCACCCTGAGAAAGTGGAGTACAGTATCACACATCACAACTCTCCACCATGACAATAAAACCATGGACAACCTCTTCTCATCAGAATCCACTGTGGGAAAACAATGGAGCAGGTCTGCCTCTAAAGAGTTGAGTTTAATCTCCCAGAGAAGACCTCTCAATGCTTCCAGACATAGTTTCTCCCAAGCCAACCTGCCCAAGCAACCCTATGACACTCTTGTCCAGGAGGGACCCAGCAGGAACTCTCCTCCTGCCCTTTTACCCTTTGGCCCAGGCTAGAGCCAGCCCCACAGGCCTCACTCTGTTCTGAGCTCTTCTGTGGCACCCATTGGTGTCTGTGGTGCCCGAGAGTCTGAGCCAACTCCGGCACGTTCCCTGGGAACCTCAGACTGCATCTCCCCACCCCTGGAGTTGGGTACTGTGGCTTCTCACAGCCCAAATCCCACCCGGTGGTGCACATAGTCAAACTTCTTGTGTCCAATTGCATGAATGGCCCTAGCCCTGTGGCAGGTCAGATGGACCTGGGACACCATTTCAAACCACAGCTGGTGCCCAACATGGGCTGAACCCACAACCCTGAGATTAAGGGTCTCATGCTGCCTTTCACAGTCCCACACATCTCATTGAGAGAAAGTGTATCTTGTAAATTGTGGACCGACAACAGGATCACATAACTTTAGCCTGCTTTGAGGAGCAACAATTTCTGAAATTAATACTTCTGTGTGGTCAGGTCAATCCCTGTTTGCAATACTGTATTCAAGGGCTTTGGGCAGTGGTGCTGGTGGAAAAGAACTTTGTTTTTATATAGGTCATTTTTTAAAATAACAGTTATCACAGATTTTTGTACAGTGAGTTTTGATGGTATTTGCCCTTCACCCAACTCATCCCAAATCCTTCCCCTTTCCCTACCCACCTAAACTTCTGTTCTATTTTTCCCCCATCAAGTCCAATTTGGGGTGTCCATATATTAAGGAACGTGTGTGATCATTGGCAAACAGTCTCAAAGAAAACTGACTTTTCCCTCTCCTAGCACCTAGCGTTGCAATAGCACCTTGTCCAGGTGCAATAGCACCTTGTGATACTTCATAATTTAACTTTTTAACAAAACAAAACAAACCACCAAACAAAAAGCATTATATTGTAAAATGTTTAGTCTACATTTATGCCTATGTACTGCTTAAGTTCCTGGGGCCAATGGACGATAAAACAGGGCATCAAGTCCATGAAATTGGAATTATAGATGATTGGGATCTGAAATGTGGGGGCTAAGGTTCTATCACAGTTCTTCTGAAAGAGCAAGTGCACTTCCCTTTAGAGCCATCTCTGATGCCACTAATAAGCCTCAAAATAATCTTAAAATTATTCTGAGAATTCTTTACATGCATACTATAATTTTCTTATTTCTATTCATCCCTTTCCTCCTTTCAATTTCTGTCATATGCCCATGTTCTCCCATTTAAATCCAAAACCTGTTCTTTTTTAAATTACTATTACACACACACACACACACACACACACACACACACAAACACACACACACACATACATAAACACATATCTTGCTGAGACAGACCATTTAAGGTTGCTCATATGCTCAAGGTTAACCACATTGCTGGGATTGCCAAATATCAAGAAAACAACTACCACTGATTATGTAGAAGAATGGAACCTTCATTTACTGTTTGTGTGATTGCAAACTGATGCAGTCACTGTAGAAATTTTTTGTTTTTTTCTTAAAAACTTAAAAGTAGATTTATCATATGACCTAGCTATACTACCCATTGAAATAATCTCAACAAATAACACATCCAACTCCACAGATTATTGCTCGCTCATGTAAACTGTTGATCTCCTAACAAAACTAGGAAGTGGAAACGATGTAAATGTCCTTCAATATATGAATAGATAATAAAATACAACACATATATACAATGAGCTTCTATTCAGCTATACAGAATTTTCTGAGCCAAACATTAAGTATGCTCATAGAGGAATTTTAATCCAGCAACATGGGTACTCTGGCAAGAAATCACACCAAATGATCCTTTAGGTCTATGTGATCTGCCTGGAATGCAGACAATCCCTTTGTACACAGCCTTAATCCTTAACAATGAAAGTAAGATTAGTTTGTAGAAGTAATCAGCCAAGTTTGAAAGTGACATCAAAATTGAAAGGCTGAGAAAGTGACAAATCAGAGAGAGTTCTGACAGAATGAATCAGAGATAAGATACACTTAACTCACAAGAATAGACAGAAAAGAGGGATGACTTAAGAGAGCAACACAGAAAGAGAGAGGGGGGAGGGAGGAAGGGAGGGAGGGAGAGAGGGAGGGAGAGAGGGAGGGAGGGAGAGGCATTTTTACATATCCCCAAACACCTGATTTTCTACAAAGAAACCAATACACATTAGTGAATCTACAGCATTTTCAACAAATGGTGCTGCTAATATTGCATGGCTATATGTAGAAGGAAAATATACACAAATGTATCATTCTGCAAAAAGGCCTTCAACTCCAGTAAATCCAGATAGCATTATTCATATAGATGAGAAATTAAATGGGAAATCAGATTGAACCCATTTACACAAAAACAGATTTTCTAAGTAGGTAACATAGGCATTATGATAATTGAACCCATGGAACTGAAAATACTTTTGTATAGCAACATTTGAAGAGAAGGGCAGCCTGAAGAATGAGAAAAGTCTTTACTAATTACACAACAGATAAAGGATTATTAGTACTTAGAACATAAAATATATCACCCCGTCCCCCAAATATCCCCTGTATATCAACACAACATCACACCTAATTTAAAAAATAGGATAGAGGACTAAATATAGATTTCTTTAAAGATGGTTTCCAACAAAGGGAAATAAAATATTGTGCTACAAAGTGATAAATAGGAAAATAGAAAGATCAACTGAGGATAGTAGTAATGCAGATTCTAGGAGGAAATATTGGGTATGATTACTAATAGGAAAAACCTTTTGTGAAGTTTTATATGGACACCTGTCACTGCAGAACGTCCTAAAATATATACATATAAAAAAGGATCTTAAGTGGATTAATCATAGAGTAGAGTAGATGATAGCCCAAGTAGGCATTTTATGGCACCACATAAAAATTCTAGTGACAGGATTTGGGTACACCTTATGGAATTACTGGTGAAAGGAGTTCCACAGTCCATGCAAACATCAGAGATTATTGTGAAGTCTTTTGTTACTCTCCATAACCTGATTGTAAGACCTAGTTGCTTAAGATACCACTGTGTCACTGAACATAGAGAAAGTGAGTAGTTAGACACCCAGAGACTTCACAGCCACTGAAAAGCATTCATAATATGGAAAATATTTTGCATGTTATCAGATAAAGAAAAGTAATGCTCAATAACACTCATCTATGAATGCTGAAAACTGTAATAACAATCTGCTTGTAAGATAAACTGGTGTGGTAATGCCAATAACTATGCATGTTTTATAGGATTTAAGGGCCAGTATTTCATATGATATCTATATAGCACACAGCTAATGTGACCAAAAACCTGAGACTTGATAGGCAATATACTGGAGGCAGAAACCTACTACTATTATTCTGATGAAGGAACATAGAAATAAAATGACTCCTAATGGCATATTGCTATATATATGAATGTAAGAATTGTTCAAGTTTCATCAAAGAAGCTTCATTTTGTGGTAGATGGTAATTATACATAAACCCACAATTGAAAAATATTCATAAAGTTAGAGAAAATTTTAACATTGATCCTAAATGTGTCCCTCATCTCAAGACTCTGTGTTATATTCAGAAAAGGATGTCAAAATAATATAAGAGTCAGAGATGTTGGAGAACTTAAAGGAAACTGGATTTTGCAGAGACAACAGAAGAAATGCACATGAACTCACAGAGACTATGACATCATACCTTAAGCCTCCTTAGGTTTAAGTCAGACAAATTTCCAGCACAAAAAGAGTAAGTGTACATGAAGTCCGACCATTAAACAAGTAATTATTTGAATTTGATATATCTCAGAAAAGGAAAAGTATATTTTCTTCAATGAAGTGTCCTTTATATTCCAAAATTCAAAGTTGGGTCACATGCCCCGTAGTTGTCAAAGTACTTAAAACAGACTCCATAGTTTTATATCTTTACTTTTGCTTTATTTATTTTTGATCATTTATCTATCTATCTGTACATCATCTATCTACTTTTGTGTATGCTTTTATTTTGTTTTGGTATTTTTTGTTTTATTTGCTTTTTGTCTGTTTATTTCAATTTTTTAAGAGAGAGAAAGATCATGAACTTTGGTGTCTTATGTGGTCAAGAGAATACTAAGTTGGGTAAGCGTAAAGATTATGATTCATAATACTATATAAAATTTTTAAATAAAATTAAAACCAGTGAATACTGAAATAAAAGTAAGCAATTACTCTAGAAAATGTAAGAATTACTTTCCAAACCTAGATTATTTATATATTATTATTTATTTATATTATTGAGGATTTATAAAATTTTGGCAAAGCTTCCTTATAATGTTATCGTACCCAAAATAATAATTTTCATACAATTGAAAGTGTATCAGTGATTTATCAACTTATAAAAAGATAATCTTTGGAAATAGAATTCCAAAATGGGGGTGGATTTAGTTCTGCAAGAAAAGCACAGCTAAGGGAGTTAGTGAATGCATTTGCCTCAGGAATAATGTGAAACAAAATACTGGGAACTGGCCACTGTGATTTAACTCTATTTTCTAATACTTCAGAAAATTGAGACTTATCTAAATTAAACCATGGAGGTGTCAAATTTAATGATGTTAACCTCAACACTTTGGCATTTGAGAAATTCATTTACTCTTTGAATAAAAAGCTTTATTGCGGTAACCCATGGACAGCATTCCATGAGTTCTAAAGCCACTCATTGTTCCTACTGCCTGGCCATTGTCATGCATTTCACATTTTGGTTTTGCTTCCTTTGTGTAGTAATTCACAAATAGACACCACACACACACACACACAAACACACTGAGTGGATGAAATGGAAATCAGAGTTCAATAACTTAATATGTAAAACATACATGCATGCATACATATACACATACATACAGTATGGACAGTGACAAAATCCTTGATATGTTATTTTACTATTTGAAAGGGTCTTATGGTTACAATATTTGTCGTGTGGTTAAACATGGGTGGTGCACACGATCCAAGTGCTTTCCCCATAATATCTCTGAGTGTATGCAATAATATCTGAGTCATATGATCTGTATATTCATACTCCTGATCAAGGACTTGATCTCCTTCTGTTCTTCAGTGAAGTTGTATTCAAGAACATCTTACTTTTCTTTTTTCAGAAATATTTTAAAGATTAATTTATTTTACGAAGAAGAAGAAGAAGAAGAAGAAGAAGAAGAAGAAGAAGAAGAAGAAGGAGAAGGAGAAGGAGAAGGAGAAGGAGAAGGAGAAGGAGAAGGAGAAGGAGAAGGAGAAGGAGAAGGAGAAGGAGAAGGAGAAGGAGAAGGAGAAGGAGAAGGAGAAGGAGAAGGAGAAGGAAGGGGAGGGGGAAGGGGAGGGGGAGGGGGGAGGAGGAGGAGGAGGAGGAGGAGGAGGAGGAGGAGGAGGAGGAGGAGGAGGAGAAGGAGAAGGAGAAGGAGAAGGAGAAGGAGAAGGAGAAGGAGAAGGAGAAGGAGAAGGAGAAGGAGAAGGAGAAGGAGAAGGAGAAGGAGAAGGAGAAGGAGAAGGAGAAGGAGAAGGAGAAGGAGAAGGAGAAGGAGAGGGAAGAAGCAGCTTTACACTGTCTCCCGGGGACAGACATGACTGAAGTGTTAAGGTTGATCCTGATAATATACCTCTAAAAGTATAACAAAATGAACAGTGGTTGTTGTGTACCCATCCATAGATGCCAGTTATTGGCCAACTTTATGTAAACCTACATATCTACTTTCTATTATCTTTCAGAAAAAAAAAAAGTAATGGTAAAGTGAGATGTCTAGTAACATCTGGTAGCATTAGAGATGTCCTCTAGAAATCAATGCAATATATATGTTCAGTAGAGTGTTTAAAGGAACAGGGGGGTATTTAAAGGAGACTTTTAATATTCACTTGTAACTGTCATATCTACATTGTGGAACCCTTACAAACAACTATTATTTATATAAATATTTGTCAAAAATCTCAGTCCCTAAGGATGTTTACACAATCATTATTATTCAAGTAAATTTCTTGACTGACAAATAAAAACCTATGATGTTTAAAAGAAAAGTCAGAAATAGAACTCTTGCCTTTCTTCATATCTGATGTGTTATGTGTAAAACCATACTGCCTCATTAGTCATTACAAAAGAATGGAGTTTCTGAGTTATGAAACCCTTCAACTGGTCAAACTCATTTCTTATTATCTGAATTCTGTGCTCAAGAGTTACCAATCTTCATAAGTCTCCCAATCACAGTAATTGCATTAACAAAACTCCTAAGAAGTTGAAGTGCTTTATCGAATAGGAGACAATTAGCCAACATAACTATGGCAAACTGAGGCAGACTGCATGAAACAAAACACAATTTCTGTAAGGTTCTTACCTTGAAGGCATTTCTGAACGTCTCTACAGAATTTAAATAGTCAAATTAGAGTCACATATTAATTGACTATTCATTATATCAATATTTTAAATTAAATATATGTATGAAAATTAGGCTGAGATGTGTTGTATCCAATTTTTGTCAAAAGTAGTCAGGTCTATAGCTTTTAATGGAATATAGTTATTTTGAGATGTTTTTATTGTGTGATTATCATCATTTCAAATATTAAATAGGATATACAAATGTATGCCATGCATATATGTGTGTGTATGCTTGAAGCGAGAACATAAGATATAACATATTTTGTCTTTGAAAGATACCTACTTTATACCTTTAAACAGAGAAAATATTTAAGGGTATGAGGGATATTTTGAGAGGTTTGTATAAAACCTTCTCATCTTTCTTCAATGTTGCTTCCTCTTTCCCTTCCTGACAAAATCTATACTTCTTCCATATTTAAGTTTTAAAATATTGTTCCATATGAGAACTTTTATGCAACATAGTAGAATAATAATTTATGATGTTTTATTTTCATTCCCCTTATTAGTGCCCAGAAAATTGTTTAAATATTAAAAAATATGTTGCATAACTTTTGCCTTTTTACCTACTTTTGCTTTCCAAAACATGAATTAACTAAAATAAATAATAATAAACCTTAGATACTTACTAAGTTTAGGAGGAGGAAAACTATAATTCTTTTAAAAATAAAGTGGTTTGAAACATTTATATATGGCTAGTGTTATTGGGAATAACTTTGCAGGATCTAGAAAGCTTGGCAGAGAAATCTCTGTGCATATCTGAGAAATAGAATGTAGAAACTACTGTGCAGGTTTGGGAAGGAGATTGTAGATTAGGTTAAGTAAGGTGGGAAGGTTTACCCTAAATACAGACAGTAGCATTCTGTGGGTTGGTATATCAGAGATGAACACAAGGAAGAAATCAAGCTACATAATATTCATATTTCTGCATCCTGACTAGGAACACAATGTGACAAGCTGCCTCTTGTTCCTGCTTACATGCTTTCCCTACCAAGATGGCCTGATACCAGAAAAAGGCTATTCTGCCTTAAGTTGTCTTTATCAGGTATTGTGTCACAACAGCAAGACAAGTAAGAAATATAGTAATTATACTTCCTCAATGGAATAATTAGAAAAAGAATGACAAACTATTAACAATTGTGGCAGACTTTTACACAGATAATGGAATTGTGGAAATTACAATATAATTATCCCCTGAAGACATCAGAATAACATGATAATAAATAAAAATAAACTTTCAAAATTATATGATAAACTTGTGATTGGAAACCAATTACTATCATTCAAGAGGAAAGTAGAGATGCATTTCTGAATTTCTCTACTCTCTTAGATTTTAGAAGATGAAAATGGTACACATATATTTCCTTTCCATGACTGCTTATGTATTTCTGTTTATGGTCCAATTAATATATAATGAAAGCTAACAATCTGACACCAGTTATAAATACATTTAGAGAACATTTTTGAACTGTCATTGGCAGAAAGACAATTTGTATATAATTGAGCTATTTCTAGAAAATTTGAAAAAAGAATGACTAAAAAAGAGACCTAAAATCTGTGATTAAACAGTTGTCAATTTGATAGCCTTATTGCAAGTCATATTGAAAATATAGAGGTAGAATATGACAGAGTATCCTCATTTTAAAATTTTAATCAGAGAGGGTCAACTCTTAAGATAT
Organism: Mus musculus; assembly: GCF_000001635.26. Classification (NCBI taxonomy): domain Eukaryota; kingdom Metazoa; phylum Chordata; class Mammalia; order Rodentia; family Muridae; genus Mus; species Mus musculus. The sequence goes on along the minus strand of NC_000076.6, from coordinate 35,087,731 downwards.
TCTCTTGCATTGTTTGATAATCATTAGGTAGCATGTCAACAAGTAACATGCCGGACACTCAGCCTCCATTCCACCTAATTTCAAGTGCTTCATGTTTGATAGTGTTCAAAATAAGAAACCAAAATCACCTTACTCCAAGGTAGTCTGAAGATCTTATAGTCTAGTAAAATAAGTTTATCCTTAGGACACAAATTTAATATTTACTTGAGGATAGGTTCTTAGGCTTTATATTAAATGTATCACAAAACTGTTAGCTGTGAACATGTTGTTATCAGCTGTAGGGTATTGCTGTCAGTTTGTGGAAATCAATATATGCATATATAGTCTTGAAAACAGCCTGGGGTTGTTTTGGGAGTCCAATGGGATCCCTTTAGTCAACCACTCAATTAGATATAAAGCAAAGCTAGTACTGGAAGCTTCATTTGGTTCCAAGAAATGGTAAGTTGGGATTCTGTGGAACCCAGATTTTAATAGTTCATGAATGTAGTATGTTCATGTTCAGAACTAATCTGGAAGATGTGTGTGTTTTTAGTGTCTATAGAGAAACGCATAGAAAAACATTTAGATACAACTTTAGTTTCCTCTAATAATGCACATATTTATGTAATGTAAAGTTATTTACTTGCATATGATTCATAATTTGGTTATTTTAAAATTGTTACAGGAGTAGTCAAACAAAACACTAATATACAGTCTTCTATAAATAAGTACTTGGATATGATTCTGTAATATAAAAGTTTTAGAAAACAATTTTTTTCTCAAGGAGAGACACAAAAATGATCAAAGGTCATGCATGATTCATAAAGAATGATGGATCTGCAATCCTATAGGTGGAACAACATTATGAACTAACCAGTACCCCGGAGCTCTTGACTCTAGCTGCATATGTATCAAAAGGCCATCACTGGAAAGAGAGGCCCATTGGATTTGCAAACTTTATATGCCCCAGCACAGGGGAACACCAGGGCCAAAAAGTGGGAGTGGGTGGGTAGGGGAGTGTGGGGGAGGGTAAGGGGGACTTTTAGGATAGCATTGGAAATGTAAATGAGGAAAGTACCTAATAAAAATATTAAAAAAAAAAAGAATGCTTGAATTTCTACCTAATGGATAAGAAAAGCTAATAATCAGCATTAAATATAGAAATATAACATGTAATTAATGCTATGTATATTACAGAAAGAGGGCTTGGTTTTAGAGTAGCAATAAAGCATCATTGGGAAAACGATCCTGGTCAAATGACTTATACTCTCTGGTTTATAGATACCTAACTCTCCAGCTGAGCAAAGACAATGACCTTGCTAAGAGAACATCTCAGAGAGGTAAAACCCCCTCAATGGAGAAAGGTAGTTTCACCTTAAGCTGTGCTAAATGAGGAGATTAATAAATAAACCTTCAATGAGATAGTTTCATTTATCTTTCCAGAATTCGACATCCAGCATAGTCCCTACAAATCAAGCCATCATAAGGTACTAATGTCTTTCTGAACTCAGTAGGCATAACTATTTGTTGTTCTTCTATTCTATTTGTATTTGGAATGTTGGTGAGAATCTAAAATATCATTACATGATACATTAGATTTCCTTACTCTTCACTAAGACATACCCACCAATCTGGGAGCTGTGTGCTATCATGCATATGACATCCATTCTGGCATACATTCTGTTTTACAATTTTCTGTCTCTGAATGGCTTATGAGACAAATTATCCATGCTAGGCTTTTCCTTTTAAATTCAAGTAGAATTATTCCTATGTTTTTATTTAAATCCATGCTTTATTCTTTTACTAATCAAACTCAGACTCCAGGGAGCAGACTCCAATTTCCCTGGTATTTTCTGGAAATTCATCTGGGCACTCCAAATTTCCAGTAACAAAGCATGTGAGATACTAGAAGATTGGTTTGCAAGGAGAAGGAAGATTGACTGGTGTCCTGAAATGTTCTACATATGAAGTAGGCTGTATTAGAAAGTCACATGCTTGCAAAATCCCACCAGCAATGGAGGAGTGTTTCTCTTTCTCCACATTCTCACCAGCATCTGTTGTCACCTGAGTTTTTGATCTTAGCCATTCTGACTGTTGTGAGGCAGAATCTCAGGATTGTTTTGATTTGCATTTCCCTGATGACTGAAGAATGTTGAACATTTCTTTAGGTGCTTCTCAGACATTCAGTATTCCTCAGTTGAAAATTCTTTGTTTAGTTCTGTACCCCATTTTTAATAGGGTTATTCAGTTCTCTGGAGTCTACCTTCTTGAGTTCTTTGGATATAATGGACATTAGCCCTCTACCTGACATAGAGTTGTCAAAGATTGCATCCCAATCTGTTGGTTGCCATTTTGTACTATTGACAGTGTCCTTTGACTTACAGAAGCTTTGGAATTTTATGAGGTTCCCCTTTGTCACTTCTTGATCTTAGAGCATAAGTTATTGGTGTTCTGTTCAGGAAAATTTCCTCTGTGCCCATGTGTTCAAGGCTCTTCCCTACTTGCTTTTCTGTTAGTTTCAGTGTATCTGGCTTTATGTGGAGTTCCTTGATGCACTTGGACTTGAGCTTTGTACAAGGAGATAAGAATGCATCAATTTGCATTCTTGTACATGCTAACCACCATTTGAACCAGCACCATTTGTTGAAAATGCTTGTCTTTTTTACACTGGACGGTTTTAGCTGCTTTGTCAAAGATAGAGTGACCAAATCAGTCTGGCAGTTCCTCAGAAAATGGGACATTGTTTAAACTGTGGATGCAGCTATACCACTACTCTGCATATACTCAGAAGACACTCCAACATGTAATAAGAACACATGTTCTACTATGTTTATAGCAGCCTTATTTTTAATAGGCAGGAGCTGGAAAGAACCCAGATGTCCCTCAACACATAAATGGACACAGAAAATATGGTAAATTTACACAATTGAGTACTACTCGGTTATTAAAAACAATCAGTTTATTAAATTCTTAGGCAAATGGATGAAACTAGAAAAAAAATCATCCTAAGTGAGGTAACCAAATCACAAAAGAACACACATGATATGCACTCACTGATAAGTGGATATTAGCCCAGAAGTTCGGAATACCCAAAATACAATTTACAGACCACAAAAAGCTCAAAAAGAAGGAAGATCATGGTGTGGGTACTTTGGTCCTTCTTAGAAGGGGGATCAAAATACCCACAGGAGAAGATAAAGAGACAAAATTTGGACCAGAAACTGAAGGAAAGGTGACTGTCCTACCTGGGAATCCTTCCCATATACAGTTACCAAAACCAGACACTGTTTTGGATGCCAACAAATGCTTGCCGACAGGAGCCTGATATAGCTGTCTCCTGAGAAACTCTGCAAGTTCCTGAAAAATAGAGAAGTGGACACTCACAGCAATCCACTGGACTGAGCAGTGTCCCCAATGGAGGATCTAGAGAAAGGACCCAAGGAGTGGAAAGGGTTTGCAGCCCATAGAAAGAACAAAAATATGAACCAACCAGTACCCCCAGAGCTCCTAGGGACTAAACCACCAACCAGAGAGTGAGTACACAAGGAAGGACTCAAGGCTTCAGCCTCATATGTAGCAGAGGATGGTGCTACGCTCTCCGGTCGAGTCAACTGGACAAGCCGAGAAGCTTAAAAGTCACTCATGAGGCAAAAGAGTTTCAAGGAAGCTCTCCTCCTGGAGTCTAGCGTTCCCTACCCATACAGTAATTTTTCATTCCCGCGTTCCATTCCCGCGTTAGTCTAGTGTATGGATCCACGTGCTCTCTTTCAATATTTTCCTATCATAAGTGCCTTTTAAGATTGAATTCTGACATAGCTAAAGCCGTCCACCAGTGTTCCAACAGTCCTAGTTCGTCCTTAGCAAGACCTTGGGCTTGGAATCCAGTACTGCCCCTCGTATTACACTATCTCTTTGAGTAAAAGTTAGGTCACTGCCCTTCACAGGAATCTACCATCACCTAGGAAGAAAGAAGTTTCTGACCTTAGGGGAAAACAGAATAGATGCTTAGGATTATAGCTGAGTTACACCTATTTACAGGAATTTACAATGGTTTAGGAAGCAGATTGGGCTGTGGTTTTAGAGTATTGCATTATTCATGAGATGGTTAGCTAGAACGGAACTCCCTAGTTAGAACCATGACTTGGGTGTGAAAGCCCTTGCCCTAGGAGTAAAAAGTTCTCACACCTGCCTTCTAAGACTATAGCTGACCTTAGATAGGTCTGACTCTGTCTCAGTTATTTTATTGCCCAGTTCCTGCCAGTCTTTGTGTTTTCATTCCTCTGTTCTGTGTAAGAGTCATTAAGCATCCGGTTACCTCATTTGTACCTTGCAGGTATGTCACCCAACTTCCTTATTGTCTTCTGCATAAAAAGTCTGATGTTCGATTTGAAAAATTACACTCAGATTTCACACGAACTTTCCTGTGTGTGTCTGTTTGTCACTCATCCACGCTTTGCCCACCCGCGTTGAGAGACCCCGTTCCACGCAGACACAGGGACCCAGAGGGTCTGCGGCAGGATGGCCTTATAGGACATCAAAGAGAGGAGATGCCCTTGGTTTTGTGAAGGCTTGTTGCCCCAGTGTAGGGGAATGCCAGGAGAGGGAAGCAGGAGGGGGTTGGTTAGGGAACAGGGGGGATTTGATAGGGGTGTTTTCAGGGGTGAAATGAGGAAAGGGTATAAAATATGAAATGTAAATTAAGAAAATATCTAATGAAAAAGAGAAAAAAAAGAAATTCATATGTTCATGTGCTTAAAGTAATACCAACAGGATGGATGTAGGCAATTTGAACCAGTAGTTCTTTTCAAAGGCCATATTATGGATGCATGCATTCCAAAGTATCGGAGACATAATTGAAAATTAGTAAACCTACCATATTTGGTAAAATTGATGTGTAGATATAAACAATAAACCAATACATTCTATGAAGAAAAGTTAGAAAATGTCCCTTTGATATTCGAGTTTGTCCTCAAAATGACACAGAAAAATTAGTTTGAGATGACATATGACTAGAGAACTTTTGAAATCACACAACAGTCTAACCAGGCTTTAATTCAATATGTACCTAGTTCTATCCACCTCTGTCCCTGTGGGTTTATCTCTACTACACCACATTCTTTGTTATGGTGTCTACATTCATTCAGTCTGTCATTTGGGCTACTATTCTGAGAAAACATACATGTTCACACTGTATGAATAGGTAATGGGACTTGATGTGGCAACAGCACTGAAATTGCAAACATGGTTAATCAGAGGTAAATATTCTGTGAGAAACATAACACTTAAATGTCAGTATCAAAGTTAATAAATCCCTGAATGTCAAATCTTCATTTTAGAAGAATTTATGTAACAATTATAGATGATGTCTCTTCAAATTCACATTCCTCAATCCCTATCCACTATCGTATCTTTACGCAGTTTATGAAAAAAATAATAATGGTTTTCTGTATATTTCCATATTGGGAACAGCAATTCAAGGATATGAGTCCCTTAAAGGTCAAGTTCAAAAACAAACAAACAAAAACAAAATCAAACCAAAACCAAAACCAAAATTAAAAAAAATAAAAAACTCAAACTCCTGTTAATAACACACTTATGTATGGGAAAATTGACAATACTGTTCTTACAATTATCAAAATACTTATGAATGTTATTCTCTCACCAATCCCAGCCTATGATACCTCTAAAGAGTCTGATTGTTTCTATGTAAGGTACTATAATGTATCAAACTAGAGTGAGAAGAGACAATTTTTTTGAAAAGAGAAATCAATAAACACTCACAGGAATGTATCAAAAACTAAAGATTATGTACTATTTTTAAATATGGCCACATCAAATGCTACCAGGAACAGGCTGAGTGTCATTCTTATTTATGTTGTTCATCCCTCAAGGAAATATTATTTACTAATCTATTTGTTCTTATCTACTTGTGATTTTTTTTTTATAATTATGGGGAGCCCAGTAAATACTCAACTACCTACCTACTGGGTTTTAAGTGATTGGAAAACACAAATACTTAGATATTTAGGCAAATAAAATATTTTGTATATGATTAAGAAGATTAAATTTGCATTTATTATTATACTACAGATAACTCTAGGAAAATAATTAGACATACATATTCACATTTCCTCATTGCCACATATTCTATCATGATAAAGTAAGAGGTGATAGAATAGAAAGGAAATGGAAGCAAAATGGACAGTCATAGGAAAAAAGGGAGAGACAAGAGAAAGAGAGAGAGAGCGAGACAGACAGACAGAAGTTAACGACCACAATACCATTAAAAACAATAATATACTAGTAATACATAAATCATATATTATAGACATCTGAGAGAAGAAAGTGGTGTTAAATATTTTATAATACTTCAATCAGAATTATTTAAAATAACTTTGCAAAATTATAGTACCAGGTATTATAAATTCTTTATGAATATTCAATATGAGGTATTGTATGTGACATTAAGTACAAATAGATGGTTAAGGGTTGGTGACATATGTGAACATCATTGGTCTTATTTAACATTTTTGGTGGTTTTTGGTTTTTTTTTTTTCCAATTTTGTTCAAATTAGTCAATCTGAGTACATCTGTATCCTGACATAATTGAAACAGCTATCTCCCCAGTGCCTCAAATTACACTGCCACGAAAAGTAGTAGTAGCTGATTGGTTAGGCCTAGCTCTTAATTTTTAATTCCTGTGCCACAGAAAGTTTAGACTAAGTTAAGATAATACTATAAACCCAATAAAACAACTTCCATATATGCTAAGGCTTAGGTTATATAGACTTTACTAACTCTGACAACTGTCTGTGAGACATACACAGAATAAGAAATCTTATTAGGCCCTTGGTATTGCAAAGATCATATGCCCCAGTACAGGGGAATGCCAGGGCCAGGAAGCAGGAGTGGGTGGGTTGGGGAGCAGGGCAGAGGGAGGATATAGGGGCTTTGGGGATAGCATTTGAAATGTAAATGAAGAGAATATCTAATAAAAAAAAGAAAAATAGGAAAGTTTTAGAGGATCCTATAGTTATGATTTTTTAAAAGGTCATATGTGCTTTTGAAATCCTTTACATCATTGGAAGGCCAAAATCGTAAGATTTTCTTTATACACACTACTACAAAGATTAATATTCATAAAAATATAGAAACTGCCTTACATTTTAAATTATCTATTGAAGATGTTCTTGACTACAGATTAAGCTCATATGTTCAAGCAAAAACTTGCATAAGACTAAGATAAAAATATCATTAATAATTTTGTACAATATAATGTTTATTTTTCCATGCATATGTCAATACATTTTATTACTGTAAATATAGCAGAGAAAGTAATGTAAGTGTGTGACAAAAACCTATGGTTTTCTTTTTATTGTACCTTCAATTCTGCTTCTCAATTCATTTAAAAAGTGATGCTTATCTATCATTTCCTTGGCAACCATATAATTATCTATCATCTGTTTGAATGTGTTTTTATCTGGCTGCTTACATTCTACCATATCTTTGTCTTCTTAGATATATTTATGGACATATTATAAAAATTTATCAATATATAAATTTACATGGCATATACTTACCTATATTAATAATATTTTCAGCTTACAGAGACAATGTTTTATTAGAAAAGTAGAATGAATGAGATAAATTTGGCAACAAATAATAATTATTCTTCTATTATAATTTTAAAAGAGAGGCGGAAGCACAGAGCCGCTGAGGCAGCACCCTTGGCGGGCCGCAGACAGCCGGCCACCATCCGGACCAGAGGACAGGTGTCCGCCTGGCTTGGGAGGCGGCCTCAGCCTCAGCAGCAGTGGTCGCCATCTTGATTCCGGGACTCCCTGGAACTTAGGAATTTAGTCTGCACAGGTGAGAGTCTGCACCACAGAAGCTGACAGCTTCCGGGAACTGCCAAAGCAACAAAGCTTCTGAGAAAGGCCCTGTTTTGGGCCTTCTTCTTCGGCCAGGAGGAGGTCCAAAAACAAGATATCTGCGCAACTTCCCTGTAAGAGAGCTTGCCAGCAGAGAGTGCTCTGAGCACTGAAACTCAGAGGAGAGAATCTGTCTCCCAGGTCTGCTGATAGACGGTAACAGAATCACCAGAAGAACAATCTCTAAACAGAGTCAACTATAACTACTAACTCCAGAGATTACCAGATGGCGAAAGGTAAACGTAGGAATCTTACTAACAGGAACCAAGACCACTCACCATCATCAGAACCCAGCATTCCCACTTCGTCCAGTCCAGGACACCCCAACACACCTGAAAACCTAGACCTAGACTTAAAAGCATATCTCATGATGATGGTAGAGGACATCAAGAAGGACTTTAATAAATCACTTAAAGAAATACAGGAGAACACTGCTAAAGAGTTACAAGTCCTTAGAGAAAAACAGGAAAACACAATCAAACAGGTAGAAGTCCTTACAGAAAAAGAGGAAAAAACATAAAAACAGGTGATGGAAATGAACAAAACCATACTAGACCTATAAAGTTAAGTAGACACAATAAAGAAAACTCAAAGTGAGGCAACACTGGAGATAGAAACCCTAGGAAAGAAATCTGGAACCATAGATTTGAGCATCAGCAACAGAATACAAGAGATGGAAGAGAGAATCTCAGGTGCAGAAGATTCCATAGAGAACATCGGCACAACAATCAAAGAAAATGGAAAATGCAAAAAGATTCTAACTCAAAATATCCAGGAAATCCAGGACACAATGAGAAGACCAAACCTACGGATAATAGGAGTGGATGAGAATGAAGATTTTCAACTCAAAGGACCAGCAAACATCTTCAACAAAATTATTGAAGAAAACTTCCCAAATCTAAAGAAAGAGATGCCTATGAACATACAAGAAGCCTACAGAACTCCAAATAGACTGGACCAGAAAAGAAATTCCTCCCGACACATAATAATCAGAACAACAAATGCACTAAATAAAGATAGAATACTAAAAGCAGTAAGGGAAAAAGGTCAAGTAACATATAAAGGCAAGCCTATCAGAATTACACCAGATTTTTCACCAGAGACTATGAAAGCCAGAAGAGCCTGGACAGATGTTATACAGACACTAAGAGAACACAAATTCCAGCCCAGGCTACTATACCCAGCCAAACTCTCAATTACCATAGATGGAGAAACCAAAGTATTCCACGACAAAACCAAATTCACACATTATCTCTCCACGAATCCAGCCCTTCAAAGGATAATAACAGAAAAAAACCAATACAAGAACGGGAACCACGCCCTAGAAAAAACAAGAAGGTAATCCCTCAACAAACCTAAAAGAAGACAGCCACAAGAACAGAATGCCAACTTTAACAACAAAAATAACAGGAAGCAACAATTACTTTTCCTTAATATCTCTTAACATCAATGGTCTCAACTCCCCAATAAAAAGACATAGACTAACAAACTGGCTACACAAACAAGACCCAACATTTTGCTGCTTACAGGAGACACATCTCAGAGAAAAAGATAGACACTACCTCAGAATGAAAGGCTGGAAAACAATTTTCCAAGCAAATGGTATGAAGAAACAAGCTGGAGTAGCCATCCTAATATCTGATAAGATTGACTTCCAACCCAAAGTCATCAAAAAAGACAAGGAGGGGCACTTCGTTCTCATCAAAGGTAAAATCCTCCAAGAGGAACTCTCAATTCTGAATATCTATGCTCCAAATACAAGGGCAGCCACATTCATTAAAGAAACTTTAGTAAAGCTCAAAGCACACATTGCACCTCACACAATAATAGTGGGAGACTTCAACACACCACTTTCACCAATGGACAGATTTTGGAAACAGAAACTAAACAGGGACACACTGAAACTAACAGAAGTGATGAAACAAATGGATCTGACAGATATCTACGGAACATTTTATCCTAAAACAAAAGGATATACCTTCTTCTCAGCACCTCATGGTACCTTCTCCAAAATTGACCACATAATAGGTCACAAAACAGGCCTCAACAGATTCAAAAATATTGAAATTGTCCCATGTATCCTATCAGATCACCATGCACTAAGGCTGATCTTCAATAACAAAAAAAAAAAAATAATAGAAAGCCAACACTCACATGGAAACTGAACAACACTCTTCTCAATGATACCTTGGTCAAGGAAGGAATAAAGAAAGAAATTAAAGACTTTTTAGAGTTTAATGAAAATGAAGCCACAACGTACCCAAACCTTTGGGACACAATGAAAGCATTTCTAAGAGGGAAACTCATAGCTCTGAGTGCCTCCAAGAAGAAACGGGAGAGAGCACATACTAGCAGCTTGATAACACATCTAAAAGCTCTAGAAAAAAAGGAAGCAAATTCACCCAAGAGGAGTAGAAGGCAGGAAATAATCAAACTCAGGGGTGAAATCAACCAATTGGAAACAAGAAGAACTATTCAAAGAATTAACCAAACGAGGATTTGGTTCTTTGAGAAAATCAACAAGATAGATAAACCATTAGCTAGACTCACTAGAGGCACAGGGACAAAATCCTAATTAACAAAATCAGAACTGAAAAGGGAGACATAACAACAGATCCTGAAGAAATCCAAAACACCATCAGATCTTTCTACAAAAGGCTATAATTAACAAAACTGGAAAACCTGGACGAAATGGACAAATTTCTGGACAGATACCAGGTACCAAAGTTGAATCAGGATCAAGTTGACCTTCTAAACAGTCCCATATCCCCTAAAGAAATAGAAGCAGTTATTAATAGTCTCCCAGCCAAAAAAAGCCCAGGAACAGACAGGTTTAGTGCAGAGTTCTATCAGACCTTCAAAGAAGATCTAATTCCAGTTCTGCACAAATTTTTTCACAAGATAGAAGTAGAAGGTACTCTACCCAACTCATTTTATGAAGCCACTATTACTCTGATACCTAAACCACAGAAAGATCCAACAAAGATAGAGAACTTCAGACCAATTTCTCTTATGAATATCGATGCAAAAATCCTCAATAAAATTCTTGCTAACCAAATCCAAGAACACATTAAAGCAATCATCCATCCTGACCAAGTAGGTTTTATTCCAGGGATGCAGGGATGGTTTAATATACGAAAATCCATCAATGTAATCCATTATATAAACAAACTCAAAGACAAAAACCACATGATCATCTCGTTAGATGCAGAAAAAGCATTTGACAAGATCCAACACCCATTCATGATAAAAGTTCTGGAAAGATCGGGAATTCAAGGCCCATACTTAAACATGATAAAAGCAATCTACAGCAAACCAGTAGCCAACATCAAAGTAAATGGAGAGAAGCTGGAAGCAATCCCACTAAAATCAGGGACTAGACAAGGCTGCCCACTTTCTCCCTACCTTTTCAACATAGTACTTGAAGTATTAGCCAGAGCAATTCGACAACAAAAGGAGATCAAGGGGATACAAATTGGAAAAGAGGAAGTCAAAATATCACTTTTTGCAGATGATATGATAGTATATATTAGCGACCCTAAAAAGTCCACCAGAGAACTCCTAAACCTGATAAACAGCTTCGGTGAAGTAGCTGGAAATAAAATAAACTCAAACAAGTCAATGGTCTTTCTCTATACAAAGAATAAACAGGCTGAGAAAGAACTTAGGGAAACAACACCCTTCTCAATAGTCACAAATAATATAAAATACCTCGGCGTGACTCTAACTAAGGAAGTGAAAGATCTGTATGATAAAAACTTCAAATCTCTGAAGAAAGAAATTAAAGAAGATCTCAGAAGATGGAAGGATCTCCCATGCTCATGGATTGGCAGGATCAACACTGTAAAAATGGCTATCTTGCCAAAAGCAATCTACAGATTCAATGCAATCCCCATCAAAATTCCAACTCAATTCTTCAATGAATTAGAAGGAGCAATTTGCAAATTCATCTGGAATAACAAAAAACCTAGGATAGCAAAAACTCTTCTCAAGGATAAAAGAACCTCTGGTGGAATCACCATGCCTGACCTAAAGCTTTACTACAGAGTAATTGTGATAAAAACTGCATGGTACTGGTATAGAGACAGACAAGTAGACCAATGGAATAGAATTAAAGACCCAGAAATGAACCCACACACCTATGGTCACTTGATCTTCGACAAGGGAGCTAAAACCATCCAATGGAAGAAAGACAGCATTTTCAACAATTGGTGCTGGCACAACTGGTTGTTATCATGTAGAAGAATGCGAATCGATCCATACTTATCTCCTTGTACTAAGGTCAAATCTAAGTGGATCAAGGAACTGCACTTAAAACCAGAGACACTGAAACTTATAGAGGAGAAAGTGGGGAAAAGCTTTCAAGATATGGGCACAGGGGAAAAATTCCTGAACAGAACAGCAATGGCTTGTGCTGTAAGATCGAGAATTGACAAATGGGACCTAATGAAACTCCAAAGTTTCTGCAAGGCAAAAGACACCGTCAATAAGTGTAAAGGGCTGCAATCTACGTGCCGCCACTAGATAGTGCTAAACCTCATTGTGCACAGCTGCGAGAGCACAGCCAGCCAAAGTCACCAGTCCGTCTCCGAGGCTTTTGCCCAACCCCTGGGGGCTTTAACCTATCCCCAGGGTGCATGAGGATCATGGGTGTTGCTACCAGTCCTAGTTTAGACACGTCACCAAAAGTATTTAAGCCACACACTTTCTGAGCTTTCTTTGTCTACCTCAATATGATATAGAAGTAAAAGTTAACCGTGGAAGAATCTGGTGTGTCCTGTGTTTATTTCCCGCGGGACGGGGATAAGCTCGGGATAAATAAGACAAAAAGACCACCAACAGATTGGGAAAGGATCTTTACCTATCCTAAATCAGATAGGGGACTAATATCCAACATATATAAAGAACTCAAGAAGGTGGACTTCAGAAAATCAAATAACCCCATTAAAAAATGGGGCTCAGAACTGAACAAAGAATTCTCACCTGAGGAATACCAAATGGCAGAGAAGCACCTGAAAAAATGTTCAACATCCTTAATCATCAGGGAAATGCAAATCAAAACAACCCTGAGATTCCACCTCACATCAGTCAGAATGGCTAAGATCAAAAATTCAGGTGACAGCAGATGCTGGCGTGGATGTGGAGAAAGAGGAACACTCCTCCATTGTTGGTGGGATTGCAGGCTTGTACAACCACTCTGGAAATCAGTCTGGCGGTTCCTCAGAAAATTGTACATAGTGCTACCGGAGGATCCAGCAATACCTCTCTTGGGCATATATCCAGAAGATGCCCCAACTGGTAAGAAGGACACATGCTCCACTATGTTCATAGCAGCCTTATTTATAATAGCCAGAAACTGGAAAGAAACCAGATGCCCCTCAACAGAGGAATGGATACAGAAAATGTGGTACATCTACACAATGGAGTACTACTCAGCTATTAAAAAGAATGAATTTATGAAATTCCTAGCCAAATGGATGGACCTGGAGGGCATCATCCTGAGTGAGGTAACACATTCACAAAGGAACTCACACAATATGTACTCACTGACAAGTGGATATTAGCCCAAAACCTAGGATACCCAAGATATAAGATACAATTTCCTAAACACATGAATCTCAAGAAAAATTTAGACTGAAGTGTGGACACTATGCCCTTCCTTAGAAGTGGGAACAAAACACCCTTGGAAGGAGTTACAGAGACAAAGTTTGGAGCTGAGATGAAAGGATGGACCATGTAGAGACTGCCATATCCAGGGATCCACCCCATAATCAGCATCCAAACGCTGACACCATTGCATACACTAGCAAGATTTTATCGAAAGGACCCAGATGTAGCTGTCTCTTGTGAGACTATGCTGGGGCCTAGCAAACACAGAAGTGGATGCTCACAGTCAGCTAATGGATGGATCACAGGGCTCCCAATGGAGGAACTAGAGAAAGTACCTAAGGAGCCAAAGGGATCGGCAACCCTATAGGTGCAACAACATTATGAACTAACCAGTACCCCGGAGCTCTTGACTCTAGCTGCATATGTATCAAAAGATGGCCTAGTCAGCCATCACTGGAAAGAGAGGCCCATTGGACACGCAAAATTTATATGCCCCAGTACAGGGGAATGCCAGGGCCAAAAAGGGGGAGTGGGTGGGTAGGGGAGTGGGGGTGGGTGGGTATGGGGGACTTTTGGTATAGCATTGGAAATGTAAATGAGCTAAATACCTAATAAAAAATTTAAAAAAAAAAAGAAAAAAATTTATTCTACTGAAAAAAAAATTTTAAAAGAAACAGTATTTAGGTTAAAATCATGACAGTAACAGTCTAGGTTATTACAAGAAAGCTTCTGCATATTTTTTTGCAGCACATGCACTATACATACTGTATTACTCTCCAATATTCTAAACAGAATATTCATTAACATCCTAATTGATATTGCATGTAGAACAAGGTTTCAACTCCCCATGAGTTTGTTTAACAATATAATTCACTCAGAAAGTCATCCATGCGACTGCGTTCAGAGCAATGTGAAATTCTCCCCAGTGTATAGCAGGTAATTATTTTTCTAAAGTTGAGTTGGACAATAATCTGTATGTAAACAAGAAATTTTTATTCAGTCTGTTGATGACTGTTAATTAATTTTTTCCATTGAGGTAATGTACAAATTCATTTAGATGCTTTGAATTGTATGAAATATTAATTATGTTCTAGAGGTTTCAAAGCACTAGAGAATGATTTTTAAAAAAATGGCTATTGATAAGTTTTTAATTGCCATCCTTTCAATTGAGCTATTATGTTTTCATGACACTTTATTTTTCATTAGTTATCTGCCAGTTTATAATATAGTTGTTAATTGAAGTAGAAAATGAAAGTGTGAACTTTGTTTTCCCAGCTGCATACTTTGTATGCCTGAGTTATCCAGAAAGACAAATATATACAGAGCTGTAGCCACATTGTATTTTCAAAGCTAACAAGGCTGACAAGATGAAACAAAACCCATGACAACAGGTTGAAGAATATAACCTATTCTCAGGTAACTGCTTTTCTGAAACTTTACATTAATTGTGAGAAGTCAGAATGTGCCACTATCAAGTGTAGACAATGGTCAAGTGAATACAACCATTTTGCAGTCATACAGTGTAAAAGCATTCACATAAAAATTATCTGTTTTTATTCATAGATAAAATAACCCATACCCAAGAACAAATACTGTCCAATCTGCTTTCAAAGATGTAGCGTTGAGAGAACTTTCTCTATTGAAATCGCTTAATCATGTGTAAAATCGTCATTCATTCAAGCACTGTAGAACTAATATTATGTTTTGATTCTAACATATTTAAACTGGAGTTAGAAGAAGTCTATAGTTTATTCGTGGCCTATTTCTATTCAAGCTAATAGATGACTATTATTTACATTTTGTTTAACATATACATGTTTTATTACTTTTTAAACCTAATAAAATCTTATCTAGGATGAAAATTATATACTACCCCTGTTTTCACTTAGGACCAACCTCTTACATTTTTTGGAATAAGACTTTAAAATTATCTTCAGGTAAATAAATGTAGTAATTATCACATTATTTTCAGTATTGATCCTAAAACCTCACTATCACTCTAAGATATATCCAACAGTGAGAAAATTATAGTAAAAAAATGGCGGATTATATACTGTGATAGAAAGGGGGAGCGTGTGGGGGACTTTTGGGATAGCATTGGAAATGTAAATGAAATAAATACCCAATTAAAAAAACAAAGGTACCTTGAAAATTAAATATGTTAGCCCAAATATAAAGCTTATAGCATGTTCTGAAACATAGTAAGTAAAATGTTATTCTTAGTAACTATTAATTATAAGGATATTTTAGCTATTATATATGTTATAAGTATGAGTTTTACTAAAAGAAACAATTTAATTTTTAATTTGGTCTCCAGTTCTTCCTTTCTTAGTTTCTGATATTTAATACAGTTTGAGTAAGTGTCTTAATAAAACTAAAAATTATTGTCTTCAAAAAAAAAGAAAATACATTTCCAATTGAAAACAATTAATATATTTGTACTTTATAATTAAAGACTATTACACAGCAACACATATTATTTCATAAGCATGAATGTTTCTTTTTAAATTACCTCAAAACCCTTTGCCCTCTGGTATGAAAACAGAAATTGTTTATCATGGTAAATAAAACTTAAGCTCCTCGGTTTCTTTTAAATATTTAAATGAAAGACGGCTCTGTGTTACAAATGTATGTTCACTTTTGTTCTTTGTCTTGTACTTCACCCACATGCATTTTCCCCTTTATATTTCCATGCACACATTCTGAATTTGAGATTTTTACCCTATGTCTTAATGAATTCATTGCCTCAGGTGTATTTGTTCATGTTCTCTGAAATGAACACTCCATTTTTACACAGGAAGAAAGTATATTATTTTATTTAACCAGATTATGGCTAGAGGAAGTTCAGAGTATCTTTCAGTTCTTAAAACTGGCCATTGTGGCTAACAAGAACATTCTCATACATGGCTCAATGTCCACATATCCACCTGTATTCTTAATGAATGCCATCAAATATTTTCTAAAGTTCTTCAAAGGTGCTGTTCACCATTTAAATCAATAGATGCCTGCTTTTGTCTGAGAAAACACATATTATTGATGATAATGCTATTGGAGACCAGAAATAGCCATTAAGAAAGCATTACTTTGCTGATGCTTGAAGAAACCTTGAAGGTTTTAATAAAAGAGATATATTCCCTCAATCTGAGAGATAGCCCTAGGGACAAAACTTGTTGAACAGAGTTTAGCTGTTTTAACATGGTTTTAAATCCTGAGTAACTGAGAGCTTTATCAGTATCCTTGGTTCTTGTATTTTCCGAAGAAAGAATTCAACTGGGGGACTCAGATTGCTTGAGTAGATGTTCATTTAGAAAAGCAAAGGATAGTGGTCCTGAGATTGATACTGAAGCAGGCTAGTGCAAGCAAAGAGTAGCAACCCAATTGGTGCTGCATTGTAGAATTTAAGAAATGTTTAGATTTATAAGGAGGATAGCACATACATGAGAGTCACATGGCCCCTTTTTCTTCCAAATTAGAGTGTTCCAGATCACCTTTGGGTGTGTTCTCCCATGTCTTTTGAAAATGCTCCCTCAGTCCCACTTAGGAAGGAGAAAGAAGCAATCACAGGAGAGGGGAGGAAGAGAGGCAGCTGGGAGGGAAAGGGGACAGGAAGGGGAAGATGGGAACATGATCAGGTATTGGGTGGGGGAACAGAACTGAAGCCCTGAGGGCCATCAGGAAGAATGAAAACAGGCAACCTCGGGAAGTAGGTGGTGAGTGTCCCTCTAGAATGTTCCAGCGACCTGGAAGGTAAGAGACCTTAGATAAAACGGTGTACATTGGAGAAATAGAACTTGTAGAGCCCACATCCAGTTAGAAGACAGGGTATCAAGTGGAGGGACGGGGTTTACATTCAACAGTCAAAATCTCTGACCCAGAATTGTTCCTGTCTGAAAGAACTGCAGGGGAAAAATGGAGAAGAGCTTGAGGAAAAGGAGGTCCACTGACAGGCCCAAAATGTGATCCAGCTCAAGGAGAGCCCCAAGGTCTGACATTATTCCTGAGGCTATGATGTACTCACAAGAAGAAGCCTATCATGACTACCCTCCAAAACACCCAACAAGCAGCTGAAAGAGTCAGATGCAGATATTTCCATCCAACCAATGGACAGAAGCTGCTGACCCCTGTGGCTGAGTTAGGGAAAGCTGGAAGAAACTGAAGAGGAGGGCAACCCTGTAAGAAGACCAGCAGTCTCAACTAACCTGGACCCCTGAAATCTCTCAGACACTGAGTCATCAACCAAGCATCATATACTAGCTGATATGAGGCCCCCAACACATGTACTCCTGGATCTGGTCTCAGTCAGAGAAAATGCACCACGGAGTGGGAAAGTATGGTGAGTGATGGTGGGAAGGTGGGGACATTCTTGTGGAGAAACAAGGTGGAGAGGAGGTGTGGGATGTGGAATAGTCAGAGGGTGGACTGGAAGGGAGATAAAGTTTGGACTGTAAAAAACACTAAATTTAAAAAGAGAGAGAGAAAGAAAAGAAAAAGAAAAGAAAAACATTCCAAAGGAAGGGAAAGGACCAAAAGCACAATTCAAATGATATTGTAAAGAGGATGTGTTCTTAGGGGACACAAAATCTTCATTGTATGGGCCATGGCCCTTAAGTAATTCCCTGAAAATGACTAAATTAAATAAAATTGAGATTCCTAATTTCCACCAACAAAGCATGTGACAAGGTTATATCTCATTGAAAGAAAGACAGGACTGACATTCTACTATATAATTCAAAGAACAGATCTGGTCATTTCTGCTCTATTCTAGCCCCACAACTCTTAGAGTGAGCCACAAGAAAAAGAAAGCATGAAAGCCAGACATGTTTAGAAAGAACTGACAATTAAGTCAGTTAAGAACAATTAAGAAGGTGTTCTAGCATCAAAATTCCTGGTATACCAGGAAGAACTTCCCTGCAGTTTCGAACATATTAACTGTAAAGGTCACATTCCGACCATAAGAAACACAGTTACAAAGATACAATTGCAGTTTTTCTTGGTTACTCCATATTCAACTTCTTGCCTACTTGGCCTTGTTGATATTTCTGTGAGGAGACAATAATCGCTTATTATCAATAGAGTACAGAGACATTGATTCTTGTTACTGAATTCAGGGACACTAAGATACAGGATAGTCATTCTCAATAAAAACAACATGTCTCATCACATTAAGATTAACAACATATAAAAAGCTTGCTTATTACAATTTTTAATTTTTAAAGTTTATTTTATTCTATACTTCTTCTTACATTCTACTCACTGCACTCTTTCCAGTCACCCACTTCCACAATTCCTCCCCAATTCCCCTCCCCTTCTCTACTGAGTAGGTAGGGGTTCTATTATGTATCTATCTCCTCATGCTGGCAGAGTCTGAATCACCAACCAAGGAACATACACAGGATGGACCTAGGAATCCCCGCACATATATAGCAGATGTACAGCTTGGTGTTCATGTAGGTCCTGAACAACTGGAGCAGGGACTATCCCAAAAGCTTACTACAATTTTTAGTATACATTTTCTCTAGCATTAATAGCCCTGGTTACAGATCTTACAAAGTATACAGCCTAAATTCTTCCTCAAAGCTCAGATCTATTCAGGTGCCCTTGTGTAGCAAGGCCTGGCAATCTCTAAAGAAACACGCTATAGCTGACCTTCATTATCCTTGTGCTTTCTAGGTTTCCTGTTGGCAGGCTATTATTTCCCAATAGCTTCAGGATATATCATTACTTCGCCAATGAAAGAGCAAATCTATGCCAGTTGGCCGCCTTTGAATATATTTCTAGCGTATCTAATACCTAATAGAATTAGCATGCCTCATAAAATATTGAATTCAGTAGCTTACCATCAGCCCCTTTCCTGATCTACAATACTACCAATCTTTCAAACATAGTTTACATTAAAACACTAGGACTCAATGTGCAGAATAGGTGTTTAAGGTCAATTTCTGCCCACTGTGGGTCCACTACCTAGAGAAGTTCAGGCCTGAGAACCAGAGATTTTCCATGGAGATCTCTGGCCAAGCCTGGTGCGAGGGTTCTGGCAAAAGGAAGTGAGTGCAGGCAGGGAGGCCAGGGAAGCACAAAGTCTCTGCCTTCCAAGTCACTCAGTAATTCCAAGCGGCTCTGCACTGAGTCCAGTCAGGCTGGGCGAATGAGAAGCTGACTATCCAGTGAGGAGTGTGTCAGAACCTGTCAGTGCTTTTGGAGAACAGCTCTTGGAACAAAAGACTCAGATGACAGAGTAGCACTCGCACACCTTTAATTCCCTGGATAGGATTTATAGACAGTTTTGGGAGTGATTCAGGGTTCGACAGAAGGTGCCTCTCATTGGTTTGGACTGAGAGCTTGGGGGAAACCTTATTTGCATGTGGGAAGGCTTGGTGCTGCTCTTACATGGTTTTAGCCACATACTTCTCCTGTGGGGGCTGTGGACACAGTAACTTTGACAGAAGCCAGGGGTCCAGGAGACATGATCGAACAACTTCTGCCCCATGTAGGTAGAAATCACCACCCATTGGGTCCCCAGGGTTCCAGACCTTTGCTTGACTGGAGAACAGGCTGTCTGTGCACAGCCCACTACCCCACAGAGAACGTCTTTTGTTTCTAAATATTTTCATTTCATCCTCTATATGAAGACAATGAAATTAGAATTACTGTGAGAAATACAATAATAAAATATGTAGAAAGTGGTAGTAGTTAGTAAATAGTCAAAATGATAACCATCAAAGTGAAACACTACAAGATTTACAAATAGCTAGGCTCACAGCTACAAGAAACTAACCTACATCTGTTATGCAATCTTGGTTTCTTGTAGGAAGGAAACCCTTTTCCAATTGCTTCAAAACTTATCATCAATTGTGGGTTAAAATGGTGTCCCATGTCCTGTCCACCAGAGGGCTAGGGCCATTCGTGGGGGGCGGGCCATGGGAAAACTGACTGTGTATAATCACCCTGCCTCCTAGTGGGCATTGGGCTGTGAGAAGCTGCAGGATCCCACTCCAGAGGTTGGGAGGGAAAAGAAAGGAAGAAGATAGCTCCAGCTGGTTCTCTTGGAAACTAGAGTCCTTGGCTTGCTTGGGCAGGCAGCTTGGCTTGGTGGAAACTGTGTCTGGTAGCACTGAAAGGCCTTCCTCGGGAGATTAGATGTGGCTCTCTGCCATGACAATGAACTCCTTAAAACCATGGACTGTCTCTTCTCATCTGCAGTGCTGGAGCAATGGAGCAGGTCTTCCTCTAAAGAACTTCATCTAATCTCCTGCAGGAGACCTCCCTGGTTTCTAAGACATGGTTTCCACCAAGCAAAGCCCCTCCACCCTTCCTCGTGTAAGCCAAGAACACTCTTGTCCCTGTGAGAGTCCAGTGTAGCAGTTAACCACTCTTTTCCCTTTGGGCCCTGGGATCAAACCAGCGTGGTCAACCCACACTCTGTTCTCAGCTCTTCCATGAAATCCAGTGGTTTCTCTGGTGCCCAAGAGTGAGAACCTGCTAGAGAAGAGTTCATAGACTGAGAAAACTAGAAAAGATTTACAAACAATTCATGCATTTGTAAGGATATAAATTTTAAAATGATCTCATGTGTATTTGTTGTTAAAACCTGTAGAAACACTAGCAGAAACAGGAGACTACAGAGACGAATGACAAATAGCCAAGAATCATAAGAAAGATTTTTATCTTATAAATCTCGAAAGTAACTTCAGACTTTACATATTGCTTAAGTGTCAAAAGGGAAAAATCTCTGTCCTGCTTTACATGCCTGTACTATAATTGATCAGAACATAGAAAATTCAGTCTTCAAATATTTATAATTGATTGAAAATCATGGAACTTCCAAGAAATAAGTCATTGACCTGATCTTCAGAGAACAATACTTAGTTACTTTTTGCTTATGATCTACTATAAGATCAACCAGAGAGAAAATACTGTCAGTAATAACTAGAGGAATAATATCATACACCTGGATTCTTAAGATACAAAAAAAAATTAACATGTTTTGTTTTTAACTTGGATAAAATATCAATTGAAATTTGGAGCAATGGAAGGAAAGAGGGGAACCTACCCAGTGGAATAATTTAAGGAAAATTTAGACTCCCTGAGACTAAAAAACGGGTTAAAATTGTACTCAGTCTATTTCAGGCTGAAGCTATATTTCACAGAGGTTTTTCACAGCAATATGAAAAATAGTATAGAATTTCTTTGCATGTGCATATATTTGTGAGTGTTATATGCATTGATTCATGGGCTGGTTCAAAAAGTTATGGAGGCTGGCAAATACAAATATCTCTGGCTAGCCAGGATGAGCAGATGTTAGAATCCACATCTAAAGCACCATCTTTACCGAATGGCTTTCTGCTAGAGATGATGTTCTATGTTCTCTTCAAGTACTCTCCTGTTTAGATAAGTCCCTCCTACAGTTTAGAAGACATGGTCTAAAAGGTGTAAATGTGAAACTCACTCAAGTAAAACATCCAAAGTAATATTTAGATCTATTTCTAGGCATTGTGCCCCACCCCCATCAATTTGATGCGTAAAGTTAACCATAACTACTGTCAACTAAACAGAAAAGCAGAACCAAAAATAAATTCAGAGTGAAGTCTACCAAAATACCACAGGAGCATGAAATGCATGTACTCCTTTGCTTCAAGATTCAGTTTTATTAATCTCTTCAACTGACTATTCATTGCTTGTTATCATGGGCCACCCCACAAAACACAATACACCACTTTCCTATTCTGCAGGGCAATTCCCCCTCAAGTGGTAATCTCTCATTTTCTTCTCCAGGCTTTCTTAGTAGTTCAACTGGAGTTAGTAGAATTCAGTAGGAGTAGCATCACACAGTGATTGATTAAATATTGATTAAAAAAATTGCATTCTCACCTTGGCCACTGGAGCTCAAGGTTTCCGCATACGTCCTCCTTCTCTTTTGCCATTCTGTGAGAAACAAAAGTCATACAGAGATACAAAGTAGAGACTCCATCAGCAAGTAGAACCTGAGTCTTCACTTCATGCCAACCTAACTTAAACTTGGAAGAGAAGATCTGAGGGCAGGCTTCTTCATTGATTTCACCTCTGGGATATTCTAGGAAGCTCTGTTATTTCTCGGCCAGAGTACTAATTAACACACAACAGAGGTAAGCCATTCCAAGAAAGTACTTTCCAAAATCTGAGCTAGAACATGCAAGAAGATCATAACATAGGTGTCATTTTTGCACCACTGGGAAGAAGGTAATGTATTGCAATGCACTTATAATTAGCCAACCAATGAATAATCAAGTAGACAGTAAACAAGTTATGATAAAGAATTTTTAAAAAATCATAAAATGGTAACTCATTGTTGTAACATCTAGTAGATAAAAGTATAATTAAAATGACAACACAAAGAAAATGTTCGAGATATTATAGCAATACATTTATAATGTCATATCTTAGACAAAGGCCACTTCCTAAGTTTCCAATGAGCAGCGCACTTGTTGATGTGACATGCATAGTAATATTGATGTACCGGTAATATTTTTAAACATGATATTTTTAAAAGTAAGCTCAAGTGTTTTTTTTTTCAAACTCTGATCACTGAATGTGCACTCGCTCCTTTTGTAAATCCTCTTTTTGATGCTATTTGTGCACTGCATAAAAGCAACCAAGCCTGAAACTGTCAGAGGCAACGTCAATCCAAGGCCACCACAGCTATAAGAGTAAGCAGGAAGATAATCAAAGACATTTCTTCTTTTTCTCTAAGCCAGGGGAAAAGGGGGAGCAGGAGGTAATCAACCAGAATATCTCAATAATTCACTTTTTTCTATTTCATGTCCTTCATCCTCTAATAGAATGTAATTTTTTAAAATATCTCTACAGAGAACATCTCACATTATAAATCTTCTCTCAGTAAGTTGTAAACTCCTAAATGACAGAAAGTCTATCTTTTTTTCTCCTCATGTTTTAAAAACTGTCTGTAACCTCACCTCTCATAAATTAAATGAGTCAGGCCCCAGAACAAAAACAATTCAAAAGCTTCCCCCCCCTATAACATACAGGGTCTTTTTGCTTCACAATGAGGATAATAAAAGGCCTTAATCATACCACAGGTGCCAACTTTTCATTTTCCTGGTGAATTCCTTGGCAGTAAATCTAAATCCAACCCTCATTGCAGCAAAGATGACCAGAGTAGCAGGTCATCTTAGCCATCTTCTCCTATCTCCCAGAGAATAGATGATTGGCCCATAAACCGTATTCTTGATGCTCATACAATCCTGTTTTAAATAACCAGATTATTGGACTAGTAGTCTTGACTTTGTGAAGTATTTCATATTCTTCAGTCCAGACTCTGAAAGTCTAAGGGGCAGCACTAAGAGACAATTCAGACTTTAGGAATTGAGGCCATGATGAATTGCATTTGCTGGGTTGGAATATCTTATTGAGTAAGTGATGAAGCTTGTCATGGAACCAAATAGTCATGGAACCAAATGAATAGCAAAGACATACCTGACCATAGAGGGTGTCAAGCGGATCCACGGACCTTGCTCTAAGACTTAATAGAGTATCAATGCTGCAGTCATGCAGGATAGTGTCTAAGTAGATCTATCTCTTTGAACTGAAAAAAAAAATAGACTATGTATCTATACATGGGTATGTTCACTTCTGGCTGTTAATTTTAGGAAAAAAGAATAAGTGGGAAATGAGAATACACACATGAAAAATCCTAACAAACATGCAATATAGCATGAAAATGACACCAGTTGCTGCACAACGAAATTTATTCCAACAAATTGGTTCTATGTGTGAGCATTCAATTTTGCTGGAATAGGTGGAATATGTAAAATGCACAAGGTCACATATAAAACTCTCAGAATATATTTATAACATTTAAATGATCATTTACAATTCCATACACATGAAATATTTTATACAAGAACACATAACCAAGTAATCAAGTAACCAAGGTTGTTTCATTAAGTTGGCCATGAACCCTATTTTTAAAAGTGAATACTAAAAAGCACTATTCCACATAAAAATTTGTCCATCATTCCATTGTTTTTCATAGGCTTTCTCATTCCACCATGTTGTCCTGTATTTATGAAGTGTTATTATTTACTCACCTAGTGCTGAATTTTCATTAACTTTTGTAAACTCTCAGGATTGGGCAGAGTCCCAGGATTAATATGGGCCTTATAGCTGCTGACAAGTCTTTTGTATTGGAACACTATTCATCTCACCCACTAGCTGCTGACCCCAACCAATGAAGACTGGTGATAAAGCATGCATTTCCATGAATATGAAAATAGCTAAAATTTTTAACAGAGCATAGAGCACAAAGAATATCAGACTATTAATGTCATAAGTCATTACAAAATTGTTTTTATTGTGACTTTTACTAACTAGCTATGTGGGGAATTGCAGGCTGGTTTCTAGTCGAGCTGAGGTCTGAACACTGGTGGTGATAATTCACCTAAATGACACAGTAGGCATTCCCTCATGTTCCTGGAACTCTTGCTCCTGCCTAAATTACCACCCCCCACATCCCCCAGAAGAGAAGCATGGCTAAAAGTCACGTAGGCAATGGCCCAAGCTTCTGACCTTCAGGCTAAACAACTCCCCAATTACCTAGCAACAGTAAAGACTAAAAAGGGGGCTGTTCAGTCCTACCTCGCTCTCTTACCTCTCACTCCTTTGTTCTCTTACCTCTCACTCCTCTCTCCTATTTCCTTTCTCTGTGTCTTCTCCTCTCCTCTCTCTTCTTCTTTCTCCTCTCTCTCTCTCTCTCTCTCTCTCTCTCTCTCTCTCTCTCTCTCTCTCTCTCTCTCTCCCTTCTCACTTTCTCCCTGCCCTTCTATAATAAAGCTCTAAAACCATAGAATGTCTCTGCTCACCAAAGCCCACTGCACTTGGAGGATGGGACAGGCTTTCTCCTAATGAGCCATTTCAAATCTCCCATTAGAAGGCCATCCTGTGCTCCAGTCAAGATCTGCTACACTCCCTCTCGTCAATGTTGGGAACCTCGTCCCTCATCCCTCTCTCCTATAACCCTGGTGGCTTTAGCAAAGTAGCTCCAGGGTTCCCAGGTAGAGCTGACCTTTGGCCACTCCCTGAAGAGTGGGTCAGAGGCTTGAATGCCCACCCAGGGATGAGTGAAAAGTGTATGGCAGCTCTCCTACACCTGACAGACCAGAGAATAGGTAAAATTCTGGAGAGGTGTGAGTTTCCCTTCCCTCTCTTCCCCAGTCCCCCCTTTTAGTTCCCAACATACCTATACATATATTATGCACATGTTCAGTGGTTGATAGAGTATTTGTTTCATTGATGACAATTATGGTATTGTATAAAGAGGGCAAGTGGTAGCAAGAGAATTTAACTTAAGGTACACTTAGAACTATTTTGTAAATATTGAGTTTCAAGTGTATAAAATCTTGCTTATCTTGCATTTGTAAATAATGAATGTTTTCTACCAATTATTTAATATAATATTACCACACTAGTCATTTGATAAAGAAACCTGTGTACCAACAAATTCAGTGATTTCATTGAAATGCCCACCTGGTGTCTTCTGAAGCCTTGCTTCTGTGCATGATTAGAGGTTTTTCTTTAATCTTTTTTAGAAAAATATACTAGGAAAAATGGATATAAATGTAATGGCAGAAATTTCTTAAATTTGTTTGCAAGTTTCAATTACTGTGTATGTATTTGTAGTGTGTGCATGTGTTTTGGTGGAGTTTACACCATGATGTGCACGCATGCGGAATGGAGATCAGGGAACGACTTAGGATACCTGGTTGTCTCTTGCCATCTTTACACAGAGTTCTTATTTTATCTTTGCATGGGTCCTAGATGGAAATTTCTGCTCCACATAATTAAAGGATTTGCAACCAGATAGTGTGAAGGGAAAACTGTAAATCACATTTTTTTTTTAGCATTTGAAGAACTACCATCATTCCTATTTTGCCTCTCAATGCTATGATGAGATGTATTTTAAATACATGTTTTCTGGTCATGCACATTTCAATAGACTTGCCCGTGATTATTCCTCAAAATAAAAATCTAAGTGTCTTTGAAATATAAACTGTTTCTTGAGTGTCTTTTTCATGTTTCACAAGCACCAATGCTCTGCCTGTTACTTATTTGAGGACGTTGTGGTATCTCTAAGAACCTGAATTTTCCTGCTTCGTAAGTAGATTTTGTGGACCACACTGAACACAAAGTGAAATAATGCTTGCAAAGGAGTTTTCATCTCACTGTGTTGAGTTCTATGGAAGGAGCTTTCATGATCACTTAAATCCTATTCATGTTTGCCAATGATGATGCCTGTCACACACATTATGTTCATGGCTGTCTCTTCTGACATCAGTAAGTAGACAGCTGAAAACAGCAAAAGATCTCTAGAAATCACTCAATGAAATATTGATTTATCCTATGATGCTCTCCAAAGGAAACATCAATTCAGAAAGAGACTGGGATAAAAGTAATTTTATTTACTCTTAGAAACACACACATACACACACACACACACACACACACACAGAGAGAGAGAGAGAGAAAGAGAGAGAGAGAGAGAGAGAGAGAGAGAGAGAGAGAGAGGGAGAGAGAGAAACACATTTGTGTGGAGAATAATACAAAATATATTTCTAACTTTATAGTGACATTCATAGAATGCACCAAATCATTTTGACTTTACAGTCTCAGTTTTTGCATAATGCATTAAAAGAAGGTAAAACTGCTCACAGCAGTGTGCCTTGTTAGGAAATACAAAATCATTATATAGTTATAGAGGGTTGGGGATTTAGCTCAGTGGTAGAACACTTGCCTATCAAGTGCAAGGTTCTGGGTTTGGTCATCAGATCTGAAGAAAAGAAGAAATTATATAGTTATAGAGTAATTCTGAAAAGAATTATAACTATATTATTTAATACTGCATATTCAAAATCTATCAAGGGACATGTTAAGTACACAAAAGCACACACTATCACATATAGAATAAATGTGCATGAAATGGAGAAAATATAAAGAAGAGTATATAGTTTTTACCAAAGTATGAATAGAAAAGAGCCATTCATAGCAGAAACAAGAAAATATGAACAGGATAAGATCATAAAAAACCATAAAAGCATTAATATTTATTTCTATCGATTGGCAGAATTGAGGTTTCTAAGGATTAGTATAATTTGAGCTGACCAATCCTTGTTTAGAAAAATCATCCAAACATTTTGTGACTCCTTTGTAAATTACTGATATTTCAAGTATTTTATCAAACAGAGAAGAGTTTATAAAGAGTCTACTTCCTGTGCCCAGCATATCATCCATCTACTTGGGAGGCCTATACCAAAAGAGAATTTTTTGATTTTTCTGGTAAAAAAAATGGGGAATTTTCTTTTCATAAATATATATTAAATTTATCTCCCAAATGGGAAGAGAACACACTATCCAGCCAGATGATTTTGTTAGGAAGAGAAAACAAACTGAATTATAGTTTACAATCTTCACAAGAAGGCTTTTGAGTTTGGTATTAAACCAATCTGACTGAGTGCATGGTATATCTAGCCACATAGTAAGAGAATGTACTGACCCAAAGTCAATAAAAGTCTAAGAAGAGTTATATAATAGCTAAGGCTTAGGACTGTAGCAGCCACTATGTAGAAATTTGTAGTGCTGTGTAATTTTTTTCTCTGAAGTGAAACATCTAATCTTGGAAAAAGATTTGTTAAGGCCACATAAGTCAATGAAATTTGACAATCATGGAATAAACAAAATGCGTAAGTCTCAGAAAGTGCATGACAGTCAAAACATTCACAACACTACTCTGCAATATTGTGTAAGCAATAACAACTCCTGGAAAGAGGGGACTTTCTGACTAGTTAGCTGCCTACAAGATAGACAGGGAGGAGTCACAGTTATGTTGGGAGGAATTCTTTGTTGATGCATCCATCTTTTTTGAGTCCTTTATATTCCTGCATAACTGCTCATTCAGAGTTCTTTAACTGACCCCAGATAGCTCATTGGTTCACCAAATACACATAGGTAGGATCGCTTCTTTGATCTCAATGCCTTATCTAAGGTAATAGACACTTATTCTCACCTGTGAAAATTAGTATGTTAACATCAAAAGGAAAAGAGAAAGATTGGTGATTTGAACACTCTTCTCGAAGTAATCTCAAAATTCAAAAATCTCAAAATTAAGTAGTGTGAAGTATATATGCTTCTATAAGAATTAAAAACAGCTATTAAAATAAATAGAGAATTCTAAAAACTTTATTACAAATATTTTAAGAGAGGAAAAATATGCCTTTATAGTTTTAGACTGGATGGCACAAATACAGTCAAAACTTACTCCTACTGTACTGGAATGGATCAAAAAGAAATAAACTAATTGTGTCTACCAGTTCTCTTCTCTGAGGCTTGTGCTCACATTCCCATATTCTCTTTTGATCTTACTAGAATCAATGAAGACTAGAAGAGAGTCTAGGTAGCAAATGATGGTATATGTGTTATTTTATCATGAAAGACACTATGCTAACATATCTAGTCATTGATGTATTTTTCCTGAGTATTCTTATTCAAGGCAAATTTAGTTTCTGATAATCCAGTAGTTTATCCGTCAAGGTACAGAATGCTTTAAGGTTTCTACCTATGACAGCCTTTTGGGATAAATTCTCTAAAATTTGGAACCAAAATGAGATAAATTTGATGAGTAATTTTAGTAACTAAGAATCTCTATATGTTCCTTCTGGAAATAAATCTGCAAATTCCCTGCATCCAGCACTCAAGATACATCTTGAAAGAAATTCCACTATAAACTGTGTCTTCTAGAAATGACTTACCTGTCTAGTCCTTTTAAAAGATACAAGTTCAAATGTGCTTATAAGAGATTATAGTATATTGTAATATAATGATAAAATGTAAAACAAAAACTAACACATTAGAATTGGACAAAAAAAAAATCAGGAAAAGAGTCCAAAAGAAAACAAAAGAAATAGAGACTCCCCCCTAAAAACACAAATGTATGTGTATCTGTGTGTGTGTGTATGAGTGTGTGTGTGTGTGTGTGTGTGTGTGTGTGTGTGTGAGAGAGAGAGAGAGAGAGAGATATGTATGATATATAAAACACTATTTTTAAAAAGAAAGAAAGGAAGGGAGGAAGGAAGGAAGGAAGGAAGGAAGGAAGGAAGGAAGGAAGGAAGAAAGAAAGAAAGAAAGAAAGAAAGAAAGA
This sequence comes from Mus musculus, assembly GCF_000001635.26. Classification (NCBI taxonomy): domain Eukaryota; kingdom Metazoa; phylum Chordata; class Mammalia; order Rodentia; family Muridae; genus Mus; species Mus musculus. Next base: position 35,058,028 of record NC_000076.6, on the reverse strand, counting down.
AAGAAAGAAAGAAAGAGGAAAAAAAAGAAAAGCCCTTATAGTACAGTGTGTGAAAAAGAACCTCCAAAACTGCCTGGGAATGTATAGGTAACTCTAGCCAGGGAAGCACATAGACCATATTGTTTACTACTCTAGAGGTAATTGGAGCTGGGAAAGTAATGCCTATGAGTAAGGCATACTCAAGTTAATTCAACAGCCAACTTTATTCAGAGCATGATACAATTTATACTTTCAGGGCCATGAATCACATGAGTAACTCTACAATTGCAAGGGCAAGACAGTTGTGGCAGATAAGCCATACATGGTAGAAAAGTCACAGATAGAGAGCAAGCCACGTGTGACAAGAGCATGTTTTTCCATAGGGTCACATAAATAAATAATGATGGTCAGTTGTGCTGAATAATCTGAATAATAAATAAACTGATTTCTATCTACTAAAACTGGGAGGAACACAGAAGTGTAATCAGAACATGTTCTGGAATGTAACCTCCTTCCAGCCTAGCCAGGCTGGTTCAGACCACCAGCCACTGAGGCAGAGCCACCTGCTGTGCTGCTTCTTATCACTCTCCTTTGATGTTACAATGCCTGCTACCTGCCTGAGGCCAAACCAGTTCTCCAAGATTTTCCGGAGTTAACACTGAACTGTGATTTTCATGAGTTCCTGCTAAAAGCCAATTCTGACAACTTCACAAGTGACTGGGGATGGGCTTCCCTCTTTATAAAGTACAGATTATCATTAAACATTTGAGTCTTGATCAGAATACTGTCTAGGCTCCATTTCTCTCTCTACCCACCTAGATTCCTTCTTTTCTTTTCTTTCAGTTCGAAGATGCCTCCCAGGCTTGAACCCAGACATGAGAGCCGCAGGCCAGCCCCAACACTGGAAGTCTCTTGTCTTGTATTTAGAGTTTCAGCAATATCCTCACATGACTCACTCGTGGACAATTATGTTATCATCCTTATGTTAATTTTTATGTGTTTAAATACTATGAGGAGACTTTCCTTCTATTTTAATTGGGAGCATTTAAGTTGTTGCTTCTTAGCTTCATAAAACATTCTCTGAAAAGAAAAAACTTGAATTTTTCAGTGACCTTGATACTTTAAGACAAAAAGAAAATTCTAGAATCTACAGAGTTAAAAAATATCTGTACTTCCAAAGTTCGTTACAGTTCTGCTTGCATGTGGCCTGGTGTAACAAACACATGTATCAGTGAGTACTACTGGTGCATACTCACAAATCTGAAAGTGATCATATTCAGAATTTAAATTTAAAAAGGCATGGAAGGAGCTAGAGAAAATACCCAAGGAACTATAAAGGTTTGCAGCCCTATAGAAGGAACAACAATATGAACTAACCAGTATCTACAGAGCTCCCTGGGACTAAATAACCAATCAAAGAACACACATGGTGGGATTCATGGCTCTAGCTGCATATGTAGCAGGGGGGACTGGGGTGGGGGTGGGGGGTGGGCTAGTCAGTCATCAAAGGAGGAGAGGCCCTTGGTCCTGTGAAGGTTATATGCCCCTAACCCTGCCAAGGCCAAGAAGAGGGAGTGGATGGGTTGTTGAGCAGGGGAAGGGGGTAAGGAATAGAGGGTTTTCAGAGGGAAACTAGGAAAGATTTGAAATGTAACTAAAGAAAATATATAATTAAAAAAAGTATTTTCAGAAGGAAAAAAAGGTATTAGAAAGTAATTTTTATATAAATACGTGAGAACCTAGAAAAAAATTTAGGTACTGTTTTGGGATTGCTAGAGGCCTATAGGAGCAGCACTAGAATGGAAATAAGGCTGGGTAAATGAGTAGTCATTGGGGGAGGAAAATACAGTTACTCACTTCCTTCTTGCCTTTGTATAGTTTATATACACTCAGTTATTCCTCACACATCTCTAAATGTATGGCACAGGAGACACTAAGACATTTGTTTATGACAGTCTTGAAATTAAATATTTTAACTGTTTATTATAATTCTTACCCATAGCATAGATTATCATCTTCTTTCATGCTCCATGATAAGTAGGTTTGATCTTTAGTGTCACTTCATAGTGCAGCATGGATTTTGAAAATTCCAGAAGACACATAACATCACAGCATGATAAGGAAAGAGTGTCTTCAGAAAGTAATGTGGCTTACCTATGTGTCTAAGCAAGAGTGCATTGAATGAATTAAATGTTTTGATCATGGCTCATCTAGAAAGGCTTATAAATAGTCAGTACAAACTTCCTGGAGGGTAATGTGTGCTAATGAAACCAAGGAGGTCTAGGCTAACTGCAAACAAGTACTATAAATGGGAGATGGTTTTGATTAACCATGTTAATGTGTGCAGGAAGGTTTAGTTTTCACTAATTATCAGCACTATTGACCAAAGAAGACATCTGTTAAGTTACAGCTTGATTCAGAAAGAAGACATTTTTTGGCCCCTAATGATTCATTCAGTAGTCTGTTAAGTAAACTTGTATCTTTATTTAACTACAGAAAAGAGAATCTGAAATTAATTTAGAGTTCAGGAAAAGAGAAAATTGTATTATTTTAAAAATAGTTTTGCTATAGTAGGCATTAACTTGTAGGGATGATACACTATGAATTATAAGGCATTAGAATAATTTTGATATTGTACTGGCTAGTTTTGTGTCAACTTGACACAGCTGGAGTTATCACAGAGAAAGGAGCTTCAGTTGAGGAAATTCCTCCATGAGATCCAACTGTAAGGCATTTTCTCAATTAGTGATCAAGGGGGAAAGGCCCCTTGTGGGTGGGACCATCTCTGGGCTGGCAGTCTAGGGTTCTATAAGACAGCAGGCTGAGCAAGCCAGTAAGGAACATCCCTCCATGGCTTCTGCATCAGCTCCTGCTTTCTGACCTGCTTCCAGTCCTGACTTCCTTTGGTGATGAACAGCAGTATGGAAGTGTAAGCTGAATAAACGCTTTCCACCCAACTTGCTTCTTGGTCATGATGTTTGTGCAGGACTAGAAACCATAACTAAGACAGATGGTTTATGAATACCAAGAGGATGCTGCATTCATTTAATGTCTTCTATAAGATATCTTGTATTGGATAAGTAACAATATTTATGGATAATATTTGAATATTTGACAGATTATAAGTCTCAACGAAATGGATGAAAGAACAAGACAGTAACAGTACTAATGTAAGTCTTACATCCTGCACAAATCCACCATATGAAAATATAAAACTTTCCATAGGATACAGCATGGGTGTTGAAAAGATGCCAATCCCCCCCATGTGCCATTCTTCCCTCTAATCCTTATTAAGATGGGATCAAAGAAGTCTGTACCACATTATCAATTCTTTCTAATCCTGTTATTACTAAGTTACTTACATCATGACATAGCTCTATAAAATAGCTACACATTCCATAAGGTCATAGTGCTAAAATAGTCTAACAGAAACTGTACATTCAATCAGCATATGTATTTTCCAGTTAATATGAAAAAGAGCAACATGCTATGCATTGAAAGAGTTATTTTTACATAATTTAATATCTACACTTAAGGAACTTCTAATCTAGGAAAATTATGTGATACAAATGAAAATACATTATGAATATTGCAAAGAATACCCTACTGACATTAGTATCTATAATATTTTCAGTGATGATTGAGAATGCCTACTTCCACCCCAATTTATAAGCTCATATGTTCGAATGCTTGGTCCACAGTTGTTGGTAGAACTGTTTGGTAAGGATTACAAAGTGTCACTGTGTAGAGGAGGTTTGTTACTAGGAGTGGGCTTTGAGGTTTCAAAAACCAGAACCATTCCTGATGACCCTCTACCTTTGAGTCATGCTTGTGAATCAGCTGTGAGTTCTCAGCAACTGCTCCAGTACAGTGCCTGGCTCCTGTTGCCAGGTTCCCTGCCATGATGGACTTGGACCTTAGCCCTCTAGTACTGCAAGCAACACATTAAGTAATTTCTTTCTTTATGAGTTGTATTGGTTATGGTGCTCTGTCACAGAAATTCAAAAGTAACTAAGACAGTTTCAGGTGTGAAAGAAAATTTATATAATCCCAATAATCTATAAGGAAATAAGGTAATGAATGCCTTAAATGTACCATTTATTTATTTCTTAAAATATAGTAACAAAGGATCTCCTTTCTTCATTTTAATGTAAAGTAAGGCAAAATTAGCATTCAGTAGCCAAATCATAATTCATGGATTAGTTGTTTTTCTCTCCACACAGAACTACATCTTATGAGAAAGTTGGCCTACCAAATATTTAGTCAGTGACTAGATTGTCAAGAACAAAGTAGGTTTCTTAAGCAAACTCATTGTTTCTTAAAGATTATCTCTGACAAAATTGAGTATTCTACAATTGCAGTATATCTGAAATCCCAAAAAATTACTTTCCAAACAAATTTGCTTTCTGAACAACTTGAAGTATAACTAACCAACTTTGCATTGCTTCTTTTGTCATTTCTCTCTTCATTTCTTTCACCTATATATTTACTGCTGCTCAATTCTGTTTCTTTCACATCAAAAGAATTTTGCTTTAGAGCTTATGGCATAAAAGCAGAATGTAGCACAGAAACCTAATATCTTGAGAACTAAGCAAAATGGTTTATTAAAACTTTAATTTTAGATGTGTTTGAAACCATAACCTTCCCAGATATTTGTGTGCACAGACAGCAACAGCAGATAGATACTTTCTTTTTATATCAAAAATAGAGCTCTATATTTTCCTTATAAGAAGACACTCTGTAGAGCAACTGTGTGTTTATAAAAACAAGCCCCTTGCCCCAACTATAACCTTGGTAAAGGTGGAAACTTGGGAGTCTTCCATATTTTGTCTCTGCTAGACATTCTATTTCTTCTTCACCAACTACTCATTTTTCTCTTTTTTTAATTAGATATTTTCTTCATTTACATTTCAAATGCTATCCCAAAAGTTCCCTACACCCTACGCCTGCCCTGCTCACCAACCCACCCACTCCCTCTTCCAGGCCCCAGAATTTCCCTGTACTGGGGCAGATGATCTTCTCAAGACCAAGGACCTCTTTTCCCATTGATGGCTGTCTAGGCCATCCTCTGCTACATATGCAACTAGGGACATAGTTCTGGAGGGTACTGGTTAGTTCATATTGTTGATCGTCCTATAGGATTGCAGACGCCTTTAGTTCCTTGGGTACATTCTCTAGCTCCTTTATTAGGGGACCTGTGTTCTTTCTAATAAATGACTGTGAGCATCTACTTCTGTATTTGCCAGGCACTGGCATAATGACTCAAGAGATAGCTATATCAGGGTCCTGTCAGCTAAATCTTGCTGGCATATGCAATTGCGTCTGGGTTTGGTGGTTATATATGGGATGGAACCCAGGTGGGACAGCCTCTGGATGGTCTTTTATTACATCTCACCTCCATACTTTATCCATGTAACTCCCTCCAGGGGTATTTTGTTCCCCATTCTAAGGAACAAAGTATCCACACTTTGGTCTTCCTTTTTCTTGAGTTTAATGTGTTTTGCAAATTGTATCTTGGGTATTCTAGGTTTCTGGGCTAATACCCACTTATCAGTGAGTGCATATCATACGTGTTCCTTTGTGATTGGATTACGTCACTCAAGATGATATCCCCCAAATCCATCCATTTGCCTAAGAATTTCATAAATTCATTGTTTTTTAATTGCTGAGTAGTAGTCCATGGTATGAATGTACCACATTTTCTGAATCCATTCCTCTGTGGAGGGACATCTGGGTTCTTTCCAGCTTCTGGCTATTATAAATAAGGCTGCTATGAACATAGTAGAGCATGTGTCCTTATGACAAGTTGGAACATATTTTGGGTATATGCCCAGGAAAGGTATTGCTGGGTCACCCAGTAACACTATGTCCAATTTTCTGAGGAACTGCCAGGCTGATTTTCCAGAGTGGTTGAACTAGATTGCAATTACACCAAAAATGGAGGAGTGTTCCTCTTTCTCCACATCCTCACCTGCATCTGCTGTCACCTGAATATTTGATCTTAGCCATTCTAACTGGTGTGAGGTGGAATCTCTGGGTTGTTTTGATTTGCATTTTCCTGATGATTAAGGATGTAGAACATTTTTTCAGGTGCATCTCAGCCATTCAGTATTCCTCAGTTAAGAATTCTTTGTTTAGCTCTATACCCCATTTTTTAATAGGGTTATTTGCTTTTCTGGAGGCCATTTTCTTGATATATATATAATGTGTGTGTGTGTGTGTTTATAGATACATACACACACACACACACACACAGACACACACACACACATATATTGGATATTAGTCCCCTCTCTGATTTAGGATTGATAAAGATCCTTTCCCAATCTGTTGATGGCCTTTTTGTCTTATAGACCGTGTCTTTTGCCTTACAGAAGCTTTGCAATTTTATGAGGTCCCATTTGTTGGTATTTGATCTTACAGTACAAGCCATTGCTGTTCTGTTCAGGAATTTTTCCCCTGTGCCCATATCTTCGAGGTTTCCCCCCACTTTCTCCTCTATAAGTTTCAGTGTCTCTGGTTTTATGTAGAGTTCCTTGATCCACTTAGACTTGAGCTTTGCACAAGGAGACAAGAATGGATCTATTTGTATGCTTCTACATGATAACTGCAAGTTGTGCCAGTACCATTTGTGGAAAATGCTGTCTTTTTCCCACTGGATGGTTTTAGCTCACTTGTCAAAGATCAAGTGACCATAGGTGTATGGGTTCATTTCTGGGTCTTCAACTCTATTCCATTGCTCTACCTGTCTGTCGCTGTACCAATACCATACAGTTTTTATTCACAGTTGCTCTGTAGTACAGCATGAGGTCAGGCATGTTATTCCACCAGAGGTTCTTTTATTGGTGAGAAGAGGTTTTGCTATCCTATGTTTTTCGTTATTCCAGATGAATTTGCATATTGCCCTTTCTAATTCATTGAAGAATTGAGTTGGAATTTTGATGGGGATTGCATTGAATCTGTAGATTGCTTTTGGTAAGATAGCCATTTTTTTTCTATATTAATCCTGCCAATCCATGAGCATGGGAGATATTTCCATCTTTTGAGATCCTCAATTTCTTTCTTCAGAGACTTGAAGTTCCTGTCATATGGAACTTTTACTTCCTTAGTTAGAGTCACACCAAGGTATTTTATATTATTTGTGGCTATTGTGAAGGATGTTGTTTCCCTACTTTCTTTTTCAGACTGTTTATCTTTTGTGTACAGAAAGACCATTCATTTGTTTGAGTTAATTTTATATCCAGCTACTTCAGTAAGGCTGTTTACCAGGTTTAGGATTTCCCTGATGGAGTTTTTAGGGTCACTATTATAAACTATCATATCATCTGCAAATACTGATATTTTGACTTCCACTTTCTTTCCACTTTGTATCCGCTTGATCTCCTTTTCTTGTCTAATTTCTCTGGCTAGGATTTCAAGTACTATATTGAATAGGTAGGGAGAAAGTAGGCAGCCTTGTCTAGTCCCTGATTTAATGAGATTGCTTCAAGTTTCTCTCCATTTAGTTTGATGTTGGCTGCTGGTTTGCTGTATACTGCTTTTATTATGTTTAGCTGTGAGCCTTGATTTTCTGATCTTTCCAAATCTTTTATCACGAGTGGGTATTGGATTTTGTCAAATGCTTTCTCAGCATCTACTAAGATAATCATGTGGTTTTTGTCTTTGAGTTTGTTTATATAGTGGATTAAATTGATGGATTTCCATATATTAAACCATCCTTTCATCCCTTCATCCCTGGAATAATCATTTTGATGTGCTATTGGATCTGGTTACCAAGAATTTTATTGAGTATTTTTGCATTGATATTCATAAAGGAAATTGGTCTGAAGTTCTCTTTCTTTGTTGGATCTTTCTGTGGTTTAGGTATCAGAGCAATTGTTGCTTCATAGAATGAATTTGGTAGAGTACCTTCTGTTTCTATTTTGTGGAATAGTTTGGGGAGAACTGGAATTAGGCCTTCTTTGAGGGTCTGATAGAACTCTGCACTAAACCCATCTGGTTGTGGGCTTTTTTGGTTGGGGGACTGTTAATGAATACTTCTATTTCTTTAGGCGACATGGGTAAGTTTGGATAGTTAATCTGACCCTGATTTAATTTTGGTACTTGGTATCTGTCTAGAAATTTGTCCATTTCATCCATGTTTTCCAGTTTTGTTGAGTATAGGCTTTTGTAGTAGGATCTGATGGTGTTTTGGATTTCATCAGGATCTGTTGTTATGTTTCCCTTTTCATTTTTGATTTTGTTAATTAGGATACTGTCTCTGTGCCCCCTAGTTAGTCTGGCTAAGGGCTTATCTACCATGTTGATTTTCTCAGAGAACCAGCTCCTGGTTTGGATGATTCTTTGTATAGTTCTTTTTGTTTCTACTTGGTTGATTTCAGCCCTGACTTTGATTATTTCCTGCCGTCTACTCCTCTTGGGCGCATTTGCTCCTTTTGTTCTTAAGTGTTCTGTCAAGCTGCTAGAGTATGCTCTTTCTAGTTTCTTTTTGGAGGCACTCAGAGCTATGAGTTTTCCTCTTAGAACTGCTTTCATCATGTCCAATAAGTTTTTGTATGTTGTGACATCATTTTCATTAAACTCTAAAAACTTTTAATTTCTTTCTTTATTTTTTTCCTTGACCAAGTTATCACTGAGTAGAGTGTTGTTCAGCTACCATGTGAATGTTGGATTTGTATTATTTATGTTGTTATTGAAGATCAGCCTTAGTCCATGGTGATCTGATAGGATGCATAGGATAATTTCAATATCTTTGTATCTGTTGAGGCCTGTTTTGTGACCAATTATATGGTCAATTTTGGAGAAGAGAGTATATCCTTTTGTTTTAGGATAAAATGTTATGTAGATATCCCTTAAATCCATTTGTTTCATATTTTCTGTTAGTTTCACTGTATCTCTGTTTAATTTCTGTTTCCAGGGTCTGCCCATTGATTTGAGTGTGGTGTTGAAGTCTCCCACTGTTATTGTATGAGGTGCAATGTGTGCTTTGAACTTTACCAAATTTCCTTTAATGGATTTGGCTGCCCTTTCATTTGTAGCATAGATATTCAGAATTGAGGGTTCATCTTGGTAGAGTTTACCTTTAATGAATATGAAGTGCCCCTCCTTGTCTTTTTTGATAACTTTGGGTTGGAAGTTGATTTTATTTGATATTTGAATGGCTACTCCAGCCTGTTTCTTTGGACCATTTGCTTGGAAATTTGTTTTCAGCCTTACACTCTGAGGTAGTATCTGTCTTTTTCCCTGATGTGGGTTTCTTGTAAGCAGCAAATTTTTGGTTTCTGTTTGTGTAGCCAGTCTGTTAAGCCATGTCTTATTATTTGGGAATTGAGTCCATTGATCTTAAAAGATATTAAGGAAAAGTAATTGTTGTTTCCTGTTATTTTTGTTGTTATAGTTGGGATTCTGTTCTTGCGGCTGTCTTCTTTTAGATTTGTTGAAGGATTACTTTCTTGCTTTTTCTAGGGCGTAATTTCCCTCCTTATGTTAGTGGTTTCCCCTTATTATCCTTTGAAGGGCTGGATTTGTGGAAAGATATTGTGAGAATTTGGTTTTGTCATGGAATACTTTGGTTTCTCCATCTATGGTAATTGAGAGTTTTGCTGGGTGTTGTAGCCTGGCATTTGTGTTTTCTTAGGGTCTGTATAACATCTGTCCAGGATCTTCTGGCTTTCTTAGTCTCTGGTGAGAAGTCTGGTGTAATTCTAATAGGTCTGTCTTTATATGTTGCGTTACCATTTCCTTACTGTTTCTAATATTCTATCTTTATTTAGTGCATTTGTTGTTGTGATTATTGTGTGTCAGGAGGAATTTCTTTTCTGGTCCAGTCTATTTGGAGTTCTGTAGGCTTCATGTATGTTCATGCGTATTGCTTCCTTTAGGTTAGATAAGTTTTCTTCTATAATTTGGTTGAAGATATTTGCTGGCCCTTTAAGCTGAAAATCTTCATTCTCATCTACTTCTATTATCTGTAGGTTTGTTCTTCTCATTGTGTCCTGGATTTCCTGGATATTTTGAGTTAGGGTCTTTTTGCATTTTGCATTTTCTTTGATTGTTGTGTCCATGTTGTCTATGGAATCTTCTGCACATGAGATTCCTTTTTCCATCTCTGGTATTCTGTTTCCGATGCTCATATCTATGTTTCTTGATTTCTTTCCTATGATTTCTATCTCCAGAGTTGTCTCCCTTTGGGTTTTCTTTATAGTTTCTACTTCCATTTTTTATCTTGGATGGTTTTGTTCAATTTCATCACCTGTTTGGTTCTGTTTTTCTGTAATTCTTTAAGTGATTTTTGTGTTTCCTCTTTAAGGTATTCTACTTTTTAGCATTGTTCTTCTGTAATTCTTTGTGTCATTTTTGTGCTTCCTCTTTAAAGTATTTTACCTGTTTAGCAGTGTTCTCCTGTATTTCTTTAAGTGGATTATTAATTCCCTACTTAAAATCCTCTACCAGCATCATGAGATATGATTTTAAATTTGATTCTTGCTTTTCGGGTGTGTTGGTGTATCCAGGACTCACTGTGGTGGATGTACTGTGTTCTGATGATGCTGAGTGGTCTTGGTTTCTTTTAGTAAGATTCTAATGTTTGCCTTTCACCATCTGAAAATCTCTGGTGTTAGTTAATTGTTATAGCTGTCTCTGGGTGGAGCTTGATCCTCCTGTGAGTCTGTTAGCCTCTGTCACCACTCCTGAAAGTCCAACTTTCTCCTGAGTCTCAGTGGTCAGAGTACTCTCTGCAGAGAAGCTCTCCTCTTGCAGGGAAGATGCACAGAGCTCTGGATCTCATCTCTGCCTCCTGGTTAAAGATGAATGCCTGGAAGGCACCCTGTCCCAGAAGCTATGTTGCTTCAGCCACCCCTGCACTCTCCTGTGCAGACTTGTCTCTGAGGGACCTGGGATACAACATGGGGTTCTCACCTACTCCCATGGTCAGAGCCTTCCATGGAAGCCAACACTCCTCTGGTGGGGAAAGTGCTCAGAGGTCTGGAGCTCAGTTCTGCCACCTGCCTGAAGATTAAGGCCCAAAAGGGACCCTGTCCCAGATGTTATGTTGCTTCTTCCACCCGTGCACTCTCCTGTGCAGACTGGTCTTTGAGGAATCAGGATACAAGATGAGGTTCTCACCTGGTCCCTCCCAGATTGATACTTTTGTGTTTCCTCAGTAGTGGGCTTTCTGACTGATGTACTATAGCATATATTCCATAAATTCTCACATTCATACATACATTCATTCTTACAGAGAACATCATTGAAATTTCAAGTAGATTTTACTAAAATGTTAGGAGTTCAAGGGAGGTTGCACAGTGAAGTATTATGTGTGGTAAAAACTCTGCTAATTAATGTCAAGGTCCATCATACGCTCAGTGCAGTATGGGAGACTCCCTTCCTTAGCAAGGTGTCTTCTCAAACCTTGTCTAAGCCTCATCCGCACCCCCACACATGCCTCTACCTGGGGAATGTCATGTAGCCTCAATTAGATTAGAGGACCAATTTCTTTCTCCTGACAAGACCTACTTAGCTATCACCTGAGACTCTTGAAATGCTTCCCCATTCTAGTGAGGCCTTCCCTAAGCCCCCAGCCAATGACCTTAGGCTATCTGGATGTCCCTGCCCTCAAGTCTGCCAAAACTTTGTAAACCTTCAAACAGTTGATCTGTTTACTCCCAGATGATGGGGGTAGGACCACTGTATATACTCACAGGATTTCCAAACCCCGTGTTTGACGTCTCACCTCCTACTACCCTGTTGGATTATATCAGGAGACAATCCTCAAGAGTGGGGAGACTCACAGTTGTGTAGAGATATCCAAATAGCAATCTCTGTCATATACCACTGTTTACCAGAATTATTGTTGGTTATAAGATCAATGTGATTTTCTTCCTAGCTTGTTCTCTCCAAACAGTATGAACCTTGTATCCTGTAAGTACTCTTCTTTCCTTTATTACCTGTTTCTCACCTATATAGAACAGTTCATGTGTTTATTACCTGTTTCTCACTTATATAGAACAGTTCATGTGAACTGTTCTATATAAGTCTTCTGCCAGACAAAAAATACAAAAATTTTCTTAAATATATTTTTCTAAACTTAAAGTCTTCAGTCTTTAAATATGATAAAGGCACCAAAATTCTGCCAACTTACAAAATTGGTTTAAAAACATATATCTTTTATATTTTATTTAATGTGTGGGCATATTGTGTGTTTATGTACACACATGTGATTGTCATAAGACAATCAGCCAGAGATGGATGTTGTTCATCTCCTACAATGTTGGCCCTAGGTGAATGAAGTCAGGTTGTCAGGCTTGGTAGTGGGTACCTTACTCACCTGGGGCACCATCTCTATTTGCAAGATTCTTCTTAATATAATAACTGCACATACACACAAACAACAACAACAACAACAACAAACCCAACAGACTTTTTGTAATTCCACTGTTTGCAGGTTTATTTTAGGAAAGACATCTCTTATATGTGAATCTCATTAGTTTTCTTTCAATGATATTCAGGTCTTTTGTGTGCAACCCTTAGCATCTCCTGTGTATGCCCTACAGCTCAAAGGCAATGATCAAAATCTAAAGGACAATGTCATTATTTTAACAACTGGAAATTCAACAGGGAAGCTAGAAAAAGTGTTATGAAAAGTAAAGGGAAGATTTGCAGTGTCTTCAAGAATTTCCTATCAGGGGTATTTGAGCTGGTTATTGTTGGAGCCAAAGAATCTACCAAAACTTGAGGCCAAGTGTCAGAATAGAAATCCACATTACTAACAGAAAACTTGTGTGACATAAGTGGACAAAGAGGACATGAGTGAGAAGCAAATTCCTCACCAAAGAATGAAAGAGCTACAGAAAGCAGAGATGCCTATAAAAGGATGATGTCTTTCACAGAGAACACAGGACTTGGCATGCCACCACAGCCAACCTTATCCGGTACTGGGAAAGTAGGTGGAGTACTGGGAAAATGAAAATGTTGGTGAGGATTCATATGTCTCTGGTTCTAAACCACTCCACTTTTACTTTTCTCTTGCACTTAAAAAGTTAAGTGTCTACGATGTTCTGATCACACATTGAAATTGACTATGTGAATTCTCTTCCTGGGTTGCTAAAAGATCGAAAAATATATAGCCAGACATCTGACACAGGGTTTCATTGTATAATTGCCAGTAGTATTTAGTGGAAATTGTAACCTTAAAGCCCAGTGAATTCTCTAGCATGGGAAGAAAATACAAGGAATATTTTCAAATTGTGGACAATAAACTAACTTTATGCCTGGAGCTTAAGGCTGAGAGATTATGCTGGCCTTATAAAGTTCCCATTCTCTCATGGACTATCATTATATTGAATGTATCATAGAATAAAAATTTCCCATGTAGAAGTTTTGCATATGACAGTTTTCATAGTTCGTCCTTAGACATTGCTTAAGGACATAAGCATTGTTTAGATTTGAAGGTTTACAGTGTCTACAAATGGAATTACCTGATTGATTTCACTAAGACTTTAAACCAAGTGACCATGATACCAGCACTACATATGTCCCTTACACTGGTCTCACTCTGCCTTCCGTCAAAGAAAAGATAGTTAACAGTACTTATTTCATCTCATTTTCATACTGTCACTCATGATAGATACTGTTAATTTTTGCTGCTCTGTTTGTATATGAGATTTCATCATTTATACCATTAATCACCTGCATGATTGTCTTAAAAACAAACAAAGCCCATTCTTATATGTTTTATTCTAAAATATAATTATTCCAGATATCCTGCTGTTAATGGCATTGAATCCTAATTACTTCCAAATGAATCCATTAGTCATAAATGCAGATCCTAAAACTCTCATGTCTACAGTAAGTAGATGGAACAATATTATAAATTTATCATCGACAATAAAACTCAGTCTTATTAGATCTAGCTTTTTAGCCCTTTCAAATTCTTTTTGTACAATATTATTAACATATGATAAAGTTTCTGCATTTTTATTAAATCTAAAAATAAAATATAAATTGTCCTTTACTGAAAATTGTATTCAGTAATGCATAGCTAAAAATAAATGTTTTCATAACACCAAGTGGAATATTGGTGAAATGGTGTCTCCATTATGACCCACTGGAAAGTAAATTACTTTAGCAATGTGAACCAACAAACTGTTTCTCAAATGACTTGTGATGTAATTGTAGGAATTGTGGCCTAATAATCATTTATTGGGTTTCTATACTCAATAAATAAAATTTGTTTTTGCAGAGTGTTTTTCACATTTTATATCAATTCCAACATATTTAATCATATAACATTTGTTTTTAAAGATACTTTTTCGTTATAAACACTAAGAAACTCTGCCTATTCCTAACTAATATACCAAAGAAATCAATAGTTTTAGACATTTATTTCCTTTGGCCTGGCCGTTTCCTCTTCATTGAAAATATTTAACCTTTCAGCTTTCTAATTGCCTTGCACTCACCAATATATACAGTTCTGCTAACTCTTGGTCTTTTGTATTCAAATTGCTATTTTTGTTTTCTTCTTTCCAAACTTTTGTCACTCATTTTCAAATTTTATATTCATTATGTGGATCACATTATTGAATATATAATCTAAATTATATTACCCAGTATTGTCAAGCCCATCAATAGCACATTTTTCTAATTTTAATAATTTCTGGTGTTTAATTCTGAAATCCAACTCTGTAATTAGATTTCAGTGAATAAATGATGACATATGCAGCTCTGGGCCAGATGATAATGTTGAATCTCAGAGTTCCATACCACCTAATGCTATTGTAGCACACAGTCACGGTTGATTGTGATGTTGCTGGTGTCAACACAATTGCTGCACAACCAGGCAAACAAAACAACTATGTACAATGCACACTGCTTGGGAAGAAACTATAATTTCTGATCTATGTGCTTATTTTTCTTTTATCAAAATCTCCCTTTGACTTTGTTTTACGGTAGTAAGAGTAACACAGCCAGTCTTCTGGAACTATTCCTAAAAGAGTATTGTTAACATAGAAGGCAGCAACCCTGCATACCTTCTTGACCCTATGAACCTTCACTGGAGAAAGACATAGTGGTAGACTATAGGGATATTGATTACCCTAATTCCCTGGCGGTCTAATAGGAAAGTAAAAAATAAAGCTTAAAAATAAAATTAAGGATATTATGTGTAGAAGTGCTGGAACTTGAATGTAGATCAATGATGCTGAAGAAAGATACAAATATGATATTTTCCTCCCTGAAATGGAATCCTGATTCATATATACATTACAGGAAAGCAGAACAAGGATCTTTGGAGGGGTGAAGAGGCCAAATGTTGCAGAGTGTAAGAAAGACAATGCACAGCGAGAATTGGAGCAGAGTATAATGATGAATATGTATGAAATGTTAGGATGAAACCCTTTATTTTATAGCCTCCCTAAAATGTTATTTGAAAAAGAAAATAAGAATAAGAATAAAGAAATAAAATGCTTACATACAGTTGTACAAGGTGTTGGCATTTTGAGTTAAATTTTGGCATTATTGTAAGCAGACATTTTAAACATAAAATTAGTGTATTCTCAGCATAAAGTATTTATAAATACACCAATAATATTCTAGGCTTGAATATGCACTCATCTGAAACAATCATGCAAACTCCATTCCAATGAATTCCCTTAAAATATACTACAATTATCTCTCATAAAGTGTTTTTTATTTTAGCCTCTCTCTTTACATATTTGAATCCATTATTCTACAATTTCTTGTAGTATACACTACAGTGATATGCTATGCAGGTTTTCAGCAATAGACTATACCATGAAGGAAAGGTATATACCAAGTTAGGCCACATAGGTTTGTGAAGTACAGTCATGCACTCTTTTACAGTGCAACTGTATATTACCAGCTTTCCAAATTAATGTTTAATGTATATTCTTTATATGTTATTTTATCACATTTTATTTTTATGATGTCAAGGACCTCTTTTTTTGGTGCAAAGATAAATCAGTTTTCAATATATGTCCCAATAATTTTTTATTTACTGCAGAAAAATAGCCTAATATGCAAGCAAAGATTTAAGTATTGAAAGGTTGATCTCATGGGTACAGGGGAAAAATTCCTGAATAGAACAGCAATGGCTTGTGCTGTAAGATCGAAAATCGATAAATGGGACCCCATAAAATTGCAAAGCAATTCAAAAGCAATTCAAAAGCAAGACAAAAGACACCGTCAATAAGACAAAAAGACCACCAACAGATTGGGAAAGGATCTTTAACTATCCCAAATCGGATATGGGACTAATATCCAATATATATAAAGAACTCAAGAAGGTAGACTCCATAAAATCAAAAATAAAATCAAATAACCCCATTAAAAATGGGGCTCAGAACTGAACAAAGATTTCTCACCCGAGGAATACCGAATGGCAGAGAAGCACCTGAAAAAATGTTCAACATCCTTAATCATCAGGGAAATGCAAATCAAAACAACCCTGAGATTCCACCTCACACCAGTCAGAATGGCTAAGATGAAAAATTCAGGTGACAGCAGATGCTGGCAAGGATGTGGAGAAAGAGGAACACTCCTCCATTCTTGGTGGGATTGCAAGCTTGTACAACCACTCTGGAAATCAGTCTGGCAGTTCCTCAGAAAATTGGACATAGTACTACAGGAGGATCCAGCAATACCTCTCCTGGGCATATATCCAGAAGATGCCCCAACTGGTAAGAAGGACACATGCTCCACTATGTTCATAGCAGCATTATTTATAATAGCCAGAAGCTGGAAAGAACCCAGATGCCCCTCAACAGAGGAATGGATACAGAAAATGTGGTACATTTACACAATGGAATACTACTCAGCTATTAAAAAGGATGAATTTATGAAATTCCTAGGCAAATGGATGGACCTGGAGGGCATCATCCTGAGTGAGGTAACCCAATCACAAAGGAACTCTCACAATATGTACTCACTGATAAGTGGATATTAGCCCAGTAACTTAGGATACCCAAGATATAAGATACAATTTGATAAACACATTAAACTCAAGAGAATGAAGACCAAAGTGTGGACACTTTGCCCCTTCTTAGAATAGGAAACAAAACACCCATGGAAGGAGTTACAGAGACAAAATTTGGAAGTGTGACGAAAGGATGGACCATCTAGTGATTGCCATATCCAGAGATCCATCCCATGATCAGCTTCCAAATGCTGACACCATTGCATACACTAGCAAGATTTTGCTGAAAGGACCCAGATATAGCTGTCTCTTGTGAGACTATGCCAGGGCCTAGCAAACACAGAAGTGGATGCTCACAGTCAGCTATTGGATGGACCACAGGGCACCCAATGGAGGAACTAGAGAAAGCACCCAAGGAACTAAAGGGAACTGCAACCCTATAGGTGGAACAACAATATGTACTAACCAGTGTCCCGGAGCTCTTGTCTCTAGCTGCATATGTATCAAAAGATGGCCTAATAGGCCATCACTTAAAAGAGAGGCCCATTGGACTTGCAAACTTTATATGCCCCAGTACAGGGAAACGCCAGGGCCAAAAAAGGGGAGTGGGTGGGTAGGGGAGTGTGTGTGTGGGGATGGGTATGGGGGACTTTTGGTATAGCATTGGAAATGTAAATGAGCTAAATACCTAATTAAAAAATGGAAAAAAAAAGGTTGATCTCATCATTTTTTTCTAGTCTGATGTAGCTCATGAATATATTTTCCATTTCCATTTGTTAATCTACAAACTACATGATTTCATTTTTCTTTACAGCTTAATAGAATTCCAGTGTGCAAATATACTTGATTTTCATCATCAATTCATTAGTTGAAGGTTATACAGGTTGTTGCCATTTCCTAACTACTATATATAGATCTGCAGTGAACATGGCTGAACAAGTATCTCTAATAAGAGAGCAAGTCTTTACAATACACAAAGGAGTGGTATAGATGGCCATATGGTAGATCTTGTTTTAGCTTTGTGAGATATATAGCACCTAGACAATTTCCAAATCTCAAGCATCTTCCTGGAAATGCTTCTCCTACTTTTAAACTCAAATTTATACCATTATTTAACAATCCAATAAAATAGGTGGAAATTGGTTATAGAATTAGATAACAAATTTACTACATTGTTGGGTGATTAATCTATCATCATTTTAAATAAAAAAATTTGAAACCTAAACAGTTATAAAACATTGCTTTTAAGAAGAGAACTGTTCTGCTTCCATATTCATCATGAGGAATCACTTCAAAGCTGGGCACCCATGTCTGCTCTCTTTGGTCTTGTCATCCTTGTTGCTCACAATACCACTACTGCTTGAAGGTCTTCATGAGGTCTGTTCAGTTTCTATACTTTTACTATCCAAGAGGGAGAAAAGATAGAATTAAACTTAAGTGAACTAATAAAAAAATGACTAACCCCTGCTCTAATAAATAATGTGAGATTTAATTAGTAAAATGAAACTTCATAGAAACCCATTTTCCCTTGACTCCAGACTCTGCAAAAATGTTACTAACAGTATTTCATAGATATTGCAAGCCCTTCCTTAGAGAATATGGAATGTTTCCACTATCATTGTGTTAGAAGGTCTCTTTGCCTTTTCATCATCTACTTCTTAATATGCTTTGTATTTATTTTCTCTATAAAGAGTCTTTAGCAAAAGAGTGAACCATTGATGAAATGATGCCTCCATTATGACCCACTGGAAAGTAAATTAGGTCAGCAAAGTGAATCGACAGTTTTTTTTTCCCCCTCAAATGACTTGTATGTAATGGTAGGAATCATGAACTGTCTTTAATTATGTATTTCCTTTCCATTCCTTGTAACTTTTGAGACATCTTTAATAGAATGACATTATTGCCTTTACCTAGCATTATAGTTGAGCTTCCTGTATTTAATCATTTTGAGAATATCAAGTTAATTAAATAGAAGTTTTCCCACAAGACACCACTATTTAAGAAACCCAAACAAGTAGACAATTTATAGCACTATTGCTTACGGTGCTGCAGATAGATCAAAATGTTAAGCTCTATCACTAACCTACTCAACAAAGAGCATATACGTTATTCTTAATTAGTGTGAATTTCTGCTTCTTCCAAGAAATTCCTTAACAGCACTCATCTTTTGACACCATGATTATAATGCTAGGTAATCTTGTGGTAGTTGCCTTATATTTGGATTCTTTTAGTTGGCATTTCATTCATCCACTCATTTTTCATCTTTCTTGGGCACATAGCATATGATAATCAACACAGACTGGCAAAGTGAGGATACAGGTCTAATTTTTGACTACCCTTGTTGCTTAGATACTAATGAAAAGCTGACTATACCGTGTCCAGTAATCATCTTGAAAGAAGCAGAACTATGTTCTATGGGAAGAGAGAGAGAATGGATTCTTAGTTCTCTCTTTGAGCTTTGAATGGAAGGGCATGTGAGAAAAATGATCACAAGAAATGTTTGATAGTTAAAAGAAATTGAGAAGGCATGAGGGAGAGGGTCTGTGGGAAGGAGCAGAATGGGGAGGGATATATATTATAATCTTAAAAAGTGATATGTTAAAGCAGAGAGATCAAGAGTGCTGGACATGACTGAAGACATGTCTGGCTATAAATGTCAACCTGTATACAAATGTAAATGTGTATTTGCACAAATATGTGTGTGTGTTATAGAGAAAGAGAGAGACATAGCGAAAGACACACACAGGGGGAATAAAATGAGAAAGAAAAAGTAATATAGTGTAAAGAGGAGAATAATTCTCTAAATCTGAGATAGTTTAGGTATAGGTGATGACAGGGTGTGAAATTATCTTCATGCATTTACAATAGCTCCATGGGAATATATTCAGTATGAGGGCAAGGCAGGGAATCAAAACTATATTCACTCATTCTTTCATGCATACACCCATCCATTCAATAATACGTAGTTGCCACCTGCAACATTCTGAGCCTATATTTGACTAAAGATACACTCTATTGAACAGAGAAACTAAGTTACTAATGAAAGCTCTATACTAGCCAGAGACACAAACACCAAAAATAAATATTGGCTTTAAATAACAACACAAGTGAA
This sequence comes from Mus musculus, assembly GCF_000001635.26. Taxonomy (NCBI): domain Eukaryota; kingdom Metazoa; phylum Chordata; class Mammalia; order Rodentia; family Muridae; genus Mus; species Mus musculus. Next base: position 35,038,007 of record NC_000076.6, on the reverse strand, counting down.
CCTTAATTTTATAACAAATATGTAGGGAATCACTGGAGGTTTAAGCAAGAGATTTGCAATAGTTTATTTTCAATCAGTATCTTTCTGGTGTTAGACTGTGAGTAGGACCAGTCAGCCAGCATATGCATTACCCAAATGATGAGCATCTGAGCAGAGAAGTGCAGGTCCACATCTGGGTGAGAATGAGTGTAGGAAGCCAACTCTAAGATGGTGCCCGTTTCCAGTGTGTCTTTGTGGTAAACAACATCACTGCGCAGGCACTAGCCCGAATCTGGCACCGACCCCTCCTGAGCGGGTGCATGCAAATTAGATGCCGGCAGACTGACCAATCCCGGGGGGGCCACGGAGCCTTCTCCTGTGATAGGGTGCATATAAGCAGTCCTCCCTGGGGGCCGGTAGCAGCATCTAGGCGTTCCTGCAATAAAGGCTGTTGAGAAGAATCTGACGGTGTTGTGTCTTCCTTGCCGGCCAAGGTGGGCGAAACAAATGAGAAAGAGTGAATAACTAAGACACATATCATTTCTATAATGAGCAACTCCAGGACAGGAAATACAGACATAACCAGTTGAAGAGTTTAGTGGAGATGGGCATTTCAACTTTGAAAATGTTTAATGTGTATACTGGCAGAACTTTCAAACAGAACTGCCATGTTGGAAGCTGAAAGAATTCTCAAATGCTAGTTTTTTTGTTTTTTTGTTTTTTTGTTTTTTTGTTTGTTTGTTTGTTTTTGTTTTTTGGTTTTTTTTTTTTTTTTTTTTTGCTGAAAGAACAAATTTTATGCTTTTTTAAATAAGAAACAAGAGACACAAGTGTGACTATATGGACACAGAAAAGGAGAATACACATGCAAAGAGGAAGCAGACAGCAACAGTTTATCAGAACCAGTACTATGGGGTTTGAACTACATGTGTATCTCAGAAATACATAGAAGAAAATTTAAACATACAAGTTTTGAAATAGCATCAGGCCATTTCCTAAGAATTTTTAGAATTGGAAGAGAGTTTATAATTTAAGTTGATAAGTTCTTTTTAGTAATATTTTAAAGCAGAGAAATAGCCATAAAAGTGAGGAAAATTTGGGAAATGGTATGCATCACTGAGATACAGCAGACAATAGATGCTGTATAGACAGTGAGTCACTTTCTGCAGGCAGAATGGCCATCTTTTAGGACCACTAAGTAGTGTGTGTCAAAATGCTTGGTTAAATTTGTCCATGCACATTTCTTTCCATGATTTAGTGGTCAGAGTCTTATTGCTGGAGACCTAACTGAATCTAAATTTGTGTTCCCTTAACTCAGTGGTTCTCAACCTGTGAGGTGCATCTTATATAGGGAGTAGGTCGACCTTTTCATAGAGCTTGCCGCAGACCATCCAAAAGCATGTATATCTACATTAGGAATTCTAACAGTATCAACACTACATTTATGAAGTAGAAATAGAAATAATTTTATGACCTGGGAGTCACTGTAACATGAAGAAGTACAGTTAAAGAATCATAGCATTATGAAGGTTGAGAACCACTGTCTTAATTAAAAGATAACTTTGTCCTCTCTTCTTGATGAAGAAGTCTAGAATCATACACACACATTTTTTTGTATACCTCACAGGGTTCATTTTAAAAAATCATTTATATTTCAAATAGAAAGTTTCTCCTGTTATTTTTTTCTAAGATCACAAATAAACATTAAATATTAAGCCTTCCCTATGTCACTGATGCAAATCTTTTACATATTCATAGCATCTAAGCCAAATAGTCCCCTTATACAGTTTCATGAATTACTACTTAAACTTTACAAGTACTATGAATGCTTTCCATTAAAACATTATTGTCTTGGGGAAAGAAAGTAATACATGGTATGCTATGGATCTATCTGCACAGATGGAGTTCCATTCCCGGTGTCCAATCCATCATAAGAGTTGGGGAGTACAGCATTCCCTCTTACATGCCTATAGTTCCTTAATCTAGTAAAATGCACTGGACTTAAGCTGAGACATTATTCTTCTGAAACATATTTAAATGTGACACTTATCGTGGACAGTTGTTTTTTTTTTTTAAATTCCTAAATACATTGTTCGTATTTTCTACTGAAAAAATACCCATTGTTCAGCAAGAGAATTAACAACAAGAAAACCAAAACCAAAACCAGAGTATAGGAAGCTAAGAGATACATAGATGTGCCTTATGATTATACAAGACCAGGTTAACTCAGACGTACCACACCAATTTGGCATTACCCTCCTCCTCACCTTTCTTCCTTCTCCTTTTGTTGTTGCTGTTGTTGTTGTTGTTGTACTTGCTGTTCTCTTTCTGCTCCCCCTCCCCCTCCCCCTCCCCCCCTCCTCTTCTTCCTACTACTACTACTACTGCTACTGCTACTGCTACTGCTACTGCTCCTGCTCCTGCTACTGCTTCTGCTTCTTGTTTCTTCCTCTACCTCTCCTTCTTTTTGTGTTACTTCTCCTTCCTTCCTTTTGACAGGTTCTCATCTAGTGCAGGTTGGCATCAAACTTCTTATATAGTCTAAAATAATCTTAAACTTGGATATACTTCCCAGGTGGTAGGATTATAGTCATTTGTCATCATATCTGGTTTTTTTTTTTGTTTGTTTTTTTTTCTTTCTTGATTTTTCCACTCTGGCATCTCCGTAATAGCTTCCTTCATTCACATAGGCTAATTGGAATGAGGCATCTATGACTTACAGGCTAAAGAGTTCTCCCTATTTTAGCTTTTACAGTATTGTTCTATCGAGGATAATTATACACATATATTGAAATGATTTTTATGCTACAATTTCTTCATATTTTCTCTAGTATATTAAGAATAGGACATTTCACAGTTGAGAATATGACTCACTTGCTAAATCACCTGGCACAGAAATATGAAGACCTGAGTTTATATCCCTAGATCTCATAAAGAACATGATACAATAGTAATCCAAGGTAGTCCAAGTAATCTCCTAAGGGGAGATAGGAGACAGAAACAGGAGAAATCCTTGTGAGCTCTCAATCTAGCTAGCCTGGCAAACACAGAAACAAACAAGAGAACCTTTTTCAACAGTAGAAGGTGAGAATTGACATCTGAGGTTGCCCTTTGACCTCTGCCTTCCTTCCTTCATATGCATGAACACACATAATAGCTACTACACTTTATTTGTGTGAGGCTATCTGCTTCAGTAACAGAGAACAGTCATATAAGACTCCCAAGGATGGATGCCGTTGCATAAAAGTGACATTGAGACTGCTTTGCAGTATTATCATTTAGCACTCTCTTTAATGACTGTTGTTTCACTCATTTATTGATTACAACAGCTGGTGCTTAAAATCTGGGTCTCTGGCATGCCAGTATTCACATATCTCAAGTCAATTTCTGTTTACAGCACCGTTTAATGGGTGATCTTATGTGGAAATTTTGGCTAAGGGTTTTAATTACAAGAACATCTTTATAGCCCTGAAATTTAAAATTAGGGAAGTTTAATTGTATTTTTACTGCCTAACTCCATTTCTCTCATAATGTCTTCATTTGATGATCCAATATTCCAATTCAACCTGAATGTTTCCTTAGCCTATAGGCAGAAAGTAATTAGATATTTTTCAAAAAAATAATTTTAAACAAATAAAAAATTTAAAAACAAAACATGATGATCTAGTGTCTGGTCTCAGTTTTAAATGTTTTTAGACAGAGTTTAACTACATAGCTTGTTGCTTTGACTAGCCTAGAACTTACTTTGTAGACCCAGCCAGCCTCAGACTCACCAAGATCCACCTAACTCTGCCTCCTAAGTACTAGTATTAAAGATATTTTCTAATTTTCAAAAATTAGAAAAATATGAAAGTGTGTATTACATATTAAATAATAGATGGATTTAACCAGATACTTAATTTTCCCATTAATTGATTTATTTATTCACTTTACATTCAGATCACAGCACCCCTCTCTTCCTAGTATGCCCCTCAAATGGCTCCTCCTCCTCCACTCCTCTCATTGACCTCTGAGAAGGGAGAGGACCCTCTGGGTGACAACCCACCCTAGTACCTATAGTCAATGTACGATAAGGTGCACCCTCTTCCACTGAGTCCAGACAAGGCAGCCCAGTTAAGGGAACAGGATCCATAGGCAGGCAACAGAGTCAGGGACAACCCCTACTCCAGTTCTTGGGACTCCCACAAGAAGACCAAGTTGCACATTTGCTACATATTATCTGGGGAGCCTAGGTCCAGACCTTGTATGCATTCTGGTGGGACATTCAGTCTCTGGTAGCCCCCAAGGGTCAAGGTTATGCAATACATACCCCCACATGGGAGTTTATCCACTCCATAAAATTTAAACATCTTACAGCTTATATTGGTATATTATGATTTTGAAAACTATTTGGTGGTATTCATTATATTTCTCCCATGGTGTGACCTATTTTACAAAGAGGTTCAGTATCCTTAACTCAGAGATCAGTGATTGGACAACAGGGAATTGTGAATAAGCCATTCATTTCAGCAATGGAAGGGTCGCTGAAAATTACACATGCCATCTAATTCTACAAATAGAAATCTTCACACCTCACCTTCTGTCCACTGTCCCAAAATTTTGGTAGTATAAAGAAAAAATGCATTCTCACTAACTTGTCATTCCAAATTATTTTTTCCAATTTTTACTGCAACTAGTGTTAAAAAATATTAAAGAGACAGAATTATTTTAAATTTTCTGTCCATTCAACTTCTGAATATCACAGTTATAGCTGCTTATTTAAGACCCAAAATACTTCTCATCCAGACCTTCTTGTCGCCGAAATCACAATGGCAGTTTAAATAAACTGTTTTTAGTATGAGTTCTCAAATCTCCCAAGAGATCCATATAATTGGTGCATCCTTTTACTAACATTGCATATTACATATGCACATATTACCCAAGTAAACAACTTCCTCAGAATAATCTGCTTATTTTCTCCTTACTATAAGTTATATACATATACATCATATACATTCACACATCATATACCTGCACATCATATACATCTACACCATCTACATATACATATTCCTCATACACACATATACATAATCACAAAACACATATTAATATATGTTATAACCCATACTTGATTCTGAAAGTCAAGTTTAATTTGTAACAGTCTAAAACATAGCACAGGACCATTTTCCCATGTCATCTCAGACACAGCACACTTTATACTTAGTTTTAAACCCTCATTTGAAAGGAAAACAGTGGAGCACAGTATTTTCTATAGATTTTGAAAATGAAATAATATTTCTTCTAGTACAATGGTAAAGAGCTGTAAACTTTACTAAGTCAAGTAAAAAGCAATAAAAATATTAATATAGGAAAGCAATATTTCTCTATCAGAGAGACTGCATAAAAATTAGTGTTTCACTGACTGATTATCTAGATCTGAAGACAAAGAGGGAATTTGGAAAGATAAGAATTTTTATATTTCCAAGTTTCTGCTAGAGTTTTTCACCAATATTATAACTAACTTTAATACTTATGATTTGGTAGTTTTTCCAAATCATCTTCATTTAATTAAGCATTAGACAGTATGCGATTCATTTCTGAGTATGCTCATGGTTGATCTAATATCCTTTGTTTGTCCCCAAGAGCAAATTAATACATCTCTAATAAGATGTTTACCAATTGTCTTAGTCAGGGTTTCTATTCCTGTACAAACATCATGACCAAGAAGCAAGTTGGGGAAGAAAGGGTTTATTCGGCTTACACTTCCACATTGCTGTTCATCACCGAAGCAAGTCAGGACTTGAACTCAAACAGATCAGGAAGCGGGAGCTGATGTAGAGGCCATGGAGGGGTGTTTCTTACTGGTTTGCTTCCTCTGGCTTGCTCAGCCTGCTCTCTTATAGAACCAAGACTACCAACCCAGAGATGGCATCACCCACAAGTGGACCTCCCCACTTGATCACTAATTGAGAAAATGCCTTGCAGATGGATCTCATGGAGACATTTCCCCAACTGAAGCTCCTTTCTCTGTGATAACTCCAGCCTGTGTCAAGTTGACACAAAACAAGCCAGTACAATTGACCCCTTGTCAACTTGACACACAACACATTACGCCTCCACCCTTAGTTTCTTATTCATTCCCAAGATCTAAACAACTTTAAAAGTCCCACAGTCTTTACATATTAAAAGTTCAATCCTTTAAAAATATCCAGTATCTTTTAAAATCCAAAGTCTTTTTACAATTAAAAGTCTCTTAACTGTGTGATCCACTAAAATAGTTTCTTCCTTCAAGAGGGAAAAATATCAGGACACAGTCACAATCAAAAGCAAAAATTAAACTCCAACTGTCCAATGTCTGGGATCCAACTCACAGCCTTCTGGGCTCCTCCAAGGGCTTGAGTCACTTCCCCAGCCCTGTCCTTTGTAGCACACAGCTTATCTTCTAGGTTCTAGCTGCCTATACGCCACTGCTGCTGCTGTTCTTGTTGGTCGTCTCATGGTACTGGCATCTCCAAAACACAGCTGTCTTCCACTGTAACTTGGCTTCAACAATAGCCTATCATAGGCTCTCTTCATGGTGCCAAGCCTCAATTCCTTTGTATGACTCCTTCAGTCCTGGGCCATTGCAACTGATGTTGCACCTTCACCGATGGCCTTCTATGGCCTCTCACAGTGCCAAGCCTCAACTGCTCTGCATCATGCCTTCAAAACCAGTACCACCTGGATGACTCTTACACATTACCAAGTCCAGCCACAGCACAAGGTACAACCTTGGCTATCTCTGGAACACAGCCTCTTTGTGCTTTCAGAAAACACTTCCCAGAAGATGTCACTTTAACGATGCTAGTCTCTTCTTAATCACAGCTAACTTCTTAGCTCCAGCTGACCAGTATCAATAGTCCCAGAAATGCAAAGTTTTCCCTTTAGTAGTTCTGGTATCTCATTAATCACAGCTGATTCTTTAGCCCCAGCTAACCAGAACCACAGAATCTTCACAATCAAAATAGCAATGGTCCTGATAAAAGTCTTTAATCTTCCCTATGAAATTTCATAAGCCAGGCCTCTAACTTCTGTACTGTTTGCGACATTATCTTCCAGGATCCTACACAACATCTGACAGAACTCTTAAACCGAATGGATCTTCTAGCCCAAAGTTCCAAAGTTCCAAAGTCCTTCCACAGTCCTCCTCAAAACATGGTCAGGTTGTCACAGGAATACCCCACTATGCTGGTACCAATTTCTGTATTAGTCAGGGTTCTCTAGAGTCACAGAACTTATGGATAGTCTCTATATGGTAAAGGTATTTATTAATGACTTACAGTCTGCAGTCCAGTTCACAACAATGGTTCAGTAGTAGCTGGGAATGGAAGTCTAAGGATCTAGCAGTTGCTCAGTCCCACAAGGCAAGCAGGCGAAAAAGTGAGAGTGACTTCATTCTTCCAATCTCCTTAGATGGTCTCCAGCAGAAGGTGTAGCCCAGATTAAAGGTTTGTACCATCACACCTTTAATCCCAGATGACCTTGAACTCAGGGATCTCCCGGTCTTAATCTTCTGGAATCCATAGCCACTATGCCTCAAGATCTCCATACCAAGATCCAGGTCAGAAACTTCTATCTTGAAGCCTCCAGAATAGGGTCACTGGTGACCCTTCCAATTCTGGATTGTAGTTCATTCCAAATATTTTCAAGTTGACAACCAGGAATAGCCACTACACCAATATTGGACCAAGCATAGTGTTACCTTCCAATCACACTCAAGAAGGTGAGGTAAGACATCTGAGGTCCACAGCACCTGGACTGCATAACACAACCTCTAAAATTAAAACAAATAAAGGTTTTAAAAGTTTTTAAAAAGATAGTTGACAAATATTTGGTGTGTAGCATAGAGTCCAGTAGAAGTACTGTAGTAATTTAATCTATCATTTTGTTTTTGCTTCATCTTTACTTTTATTGCTAAAATTAGTTTGATAAATGGGTTTTGTCAGTGAAAAGTCACAGTATTTTATTTTTTAGTTGATTCTGCTATTTTATGTGTGGTTGCCTGCATAAATGTCTCATGCAATTTGTATGCAGTACACCTGGAGACCAGAAAGATGTCCTCATTTCTGCTAGGATTAGAGTTACAAAGGATTGTGGACTACCATGTGGTTTCTGGGGAATTGAAGTTGGATCTTCTACAAAAGCAGGCCGAAATCCTAATAACTTCAGCCATCATTTCAGCCCCAGGTCAAAAGATATGAAATAGGAGGGGTGGGGGAATTGGATTTAATCAGTGCCCACTGACATTCTGATCAACAATGTGGTTTGGTTTTCTTTGTTTTAGCTCTTAAATCTTTTATTATTTTAAACTAAAATATGATTATTAGCCTATAAAGTTCAAATAGCTTGCTATTGTCTTAAATTTAATGCTAGGGGTTTGAGTATGTGTGTGTGTGTGTTTCTTAATAAAACACTAAGTTTCTTCGTTATCTTTTTTTTCTTTTTGGAAAAAAATGTTACAAAAATAAAGCAAATTGTACAATTTTGCACCCTTGGGCAAGGATGAATCTGACCACATAACACAACTTCAATGTGATCTGCTGTCCCAGGGCTGTGAGACCACTTGGTTTATAGAGGAGCAGCAATTGACCTTGTTAAAGGAGTCGAGATATAAGAATGAACTGAAGCTGAGAAATAAGAGTAAACTTCAGAAGTAATATGACTGCATTCCTGAATGCACCAACAGGACTGGAGGGAATTTGTGTAGGAGTGAAGAGATGTGTGCTGGTAATTTCTATAAACCATTCTCAGGACTGTGCTCGCAAGCATGGATTTAAGGAGAATGATCAAAGACAATACTCAATGAAGTTGATTTAGGCTTCAGGTCAAGTAATGAAATTTGGATCATATGAAAAAAATCCACAAACACTGACAATTTATCATCTGAGGCATAAAATGAAAGGAAGGGTGGGAGGAAAGAGAATGAAAACAGGAAGAAACAAAGGAGATCATCAATTTAACTGCTCTGTTTGACGGCGAGAAATATATGGCAGTGTTTTTTTTTTCCCTTTACTTTAGAAAATATAGCCATTGGCAAAGTTTCAGCTACAGTTTTATTTTAGGGTGAGGATTTTTTAAATTTGTTTGGAACTTACTACCAAAGCACCTGCCCTGCCTGCCTTCTACAAAAGAATTACATTCAGCTCTCATCTTCAACCTTCTCATGCATATTGGTAAAACCCATTGTTTCTTGTCTCTGGAGGATTGTATGACATTAAAGCTCTGTCCTGTTCAGAAAATTCCTGTGAAGAGAGTCAAAGCCAACCGGAACTTCTGAAGCTCCCATTAGTCATTGCATTTGATGTGGGGCCCTATTTACAGACAACTCCTCATATACCTTTTACCGAGAGTGGTTGTTATGAGAAACAATACCAGGCATGATGGGACAAGAAAGCCATCACCCTCATCCACACAGCGTCTGCTAACCACAGATTAAGCAAGCACAACTTGGCAGATTTTAATAGTACTTATGGTCTATCTGCAACGTACAAAAAAATAAGCCTGCATTATTTACTGGACTAAGGCTACAAAAGAACTTAATTCATTTATCACAGTTTATGTTCTGTTGCCTTTTCATCCAACAACTTTGAATTTTGTCTTTGTGCATAAACACCAACAACAGTTCTAGAATTTTTCTAAGAAATCTTATGACACTTGCATTTATTTGTTGTTTGTTATTTATTTTTGAATAATATTTTCTGTAATGATTTAGAAATTTCTTTTTTATTAGATGTTTTCTTTATTTACATTTCAAATAGTATCCCCTTTCCTGGTTTCCCCTCAGAAAACCCCCTCCTTCTATACCCTCCCCTATCCCCCCGCTCACCAATCTACCCACTCCTGCTTCCTGACCCTGGCATTTCCATACCCACTCCTGCTTCCTGGCCCTGGCATTTCCCTATACTAGGGCATAGAGCCTTCACAGGACCAAGGGCCACTCCTCCCATTGATAACCGACTAGAACATGCTCTACTACACATGCAACTGGAGCCATGAGTACCACCATGTGTATTCTTTGGTTGGTGGTTTAGTCCCTGGGAGCTCTGGGGGTACTGGTTAGTTCGTATAGTTGTTCCTCCCAAGGAGCTGCAAACCCCTTCAACTCCTTGGGTCCTTTCATATAATGAATTCTGAATAGATCTAACTCCCCTTTCTCTCAATTCTTCCATAATAATCCACTCTACACTCCCCTTCCTACTGAAGTTTAAGCAAAAATTCTTTCCCAAATGAGTCCAGTTTGTGTAAAACAGCTAATATTGGGGATAGACTGTGCCCTGATACATAGTTGACATATCAGTAACATCATTAAAACAAAACTTACCGGTTCTCTCCCATCAGCTATCAAGTGGGAACAGCTACTCAAATAATGGTAGAATTTTGTGCACAACTCTGTTAGGATTTTTGTCTGCCCTAAGCTTGTGCGGGTCTTGTGTTCCAATCATTTATAGTTATATGTACAACTGCCATATTGTAGCTTGTAAATGAATTCTTTAATGTTTTCTTTTTTCAGTTTTTTATTAGATATTTTCTTCATTTACATTTCAAATGCTATCCCAAAAGTCCCATTACCCTCCCAACCCCTACACTGCTCCCCTACTCACCCACTCCCACTTCTTGTCCCTGGCGTTCCCCCATACTGTGGCATAAAATGTTTGCAAGACCAAGGAGCCTCTCTTCCCGATGATGGCCGACTAGGCCATCTTCTGCTACATATGCAGCTAGAGATACGAGCTCTGGGGGTACTGGTTAGTTCATATTTAATGTTTTCTACTACCCCTGGATCATGCAATCTTTCTGCCACCTCTTCCATGAAAATCCCTTAGTCTTGAGGAAGTGGAATGTAGGTTCCATTTAAGGCTAAGCACTCCAGAATCTCTTATTTTTTCCACAATGATGAGTTAATGATTATTAATATTAACTATCATATACACTAAAAGGAAAAGCGTCTTTGATGAAGATTGAGAGGTGCTTTGATCAATGAGTATACCAATATTATTGGGAATCATTATAGTAAATGCCATAATCCTCTAGCAAAATTATAGTATTCACTTCTTGATTAGGGTCTGTGATCTATCTAGGCACAAGTTCTGGTTACTATAACTGTGCCAGGTATGGATTCTATCCCATAGACCAAGCCAATCAAAAAGTGGTTCATTGCTCTTATAATATTGCTTCCACTATTGCACCAGGGACCAATCACTGCAGTTTGAAGGGGTCATAGCTAGGTAAGTCTAATGATTACTTTTCTTCTTTCGTGCACCCATAGCATGTCTAGAATCATGAAAGTTAATAAATAGAGATGCAGCTTCCAGTTGATTCCTATATTTGATATACTGTGTCTCAAGTATATAGTGTCATCAGAAAGAGGGTCTTACTGTCAAATTTGTATTTCTTGAGTGTCTAGGTAACCCCATTATCTAACAATTTAAAAAGATGTAATTAGTTACAGATACTAAGGATTTTATTTAAATTTAAGTGTACGTATGTGCACATACACAGTATATAAAAAGAAGGAAACTACAGGAGGTGGGGAGGGAAAGATAGGGTAATGGAAAGATGTAAAAATGAAGGGAGTAGATGAGAATGGCCCTCATATGCTCATATGTCTTAGTCCCAGTTGATGGACCGCTTTGAAAGAATTATTAGAGGTGTGGCCTTGCTAGAGATGTGTCACTGGGACTGGCTTTGAGATTTAAGTTTTGTGCTATACCCAGTTTGCTCTTTTGAGCGCTCTCTCTCTCTCTCTCTCTCTCTCTCTCTCTCTCTCTCCCTCTCTCTCTCTCTTCCCCCTCTGTGTGTGTGTGTGTATGTGTGTGTGTGTGTGTGTGTGTGTGTGTGTGTGTGTGTGTGTGTGAGTGTGTGTGGTGTGTGCATGTGCTTATGTGCATTTGCATGTGTGTCCCATTGAAATAAAACTAATTAAAATATATCTCTTTTATTTTTGAAATTATTATTTAATTTCAACATTTTCCATTAATTTCTCCCTCAAAACCTTCCCTTAAAACCCTCCCACTCTTCTTCAAATACATGAGATCTTTTGCACACCTTGTTATTATATGCATATATGTATGCATATGTGTGGGATGTAAAGTGATTCCAGGAAGTTTGGTAAGGTAGATCAAGTTGAGATCCGGAGACTTTGGTGGACACACACCTGAAGCTTAGGTGACTCCCAGCTCCCTGTCAGACTCCTGACTTGGAACATGTGCTATGCTACTTATGTAAAAGAGATAGCCACAAGCCACTTGGGCTTAAGGCAGAGGTCTCCGTGCTAATGAGCTACCTAGAGGCACAGAGTACATAGCCAAAAAGTGTTCCTTCCCATACATTCCTCCCTGCAAAAGGTGTTTAATCTCGGGCCCACCCTGAGCAATGGGGTATACTTTTACACATCTACTTTCCACCAGGACAATAAATGGCTCAGAACTATGGACCATATCTTTTCCTCAAGATTCATCATGGGGAGCCATGGAGAATGCCTTTGCCTATAGAGCCAAAGTCTAATCTCCCATAGAAGGCCTCTCTGCATTCTAAGCCACAACTGCCACCAAGCCTGGCCCTGTTGGCAAACCAAGAACAATCCCAGTGGGAGCAGTCTGAGCTCCCCTCCCCTCCCCATCCCCTTCAACCCCATCAGAAATCCAAGAAAAACTAATATTACCTGAAAACATGAAAAGCAAAAAATATCACCTGGACAGTCCCTTATATTTCAAAAGGTTGGAGTATTGGTATTCAGCCTTCTGGCCCAGGATCATCTGACAGACCTTTTTAATGCAGAATTTTGAAGGGTTGATTACCCTGTCATGGCACGGATTATCAGTTGACTATTTCATACAGTGTGTCCTTTTTCTGGACAGTATTTTGTCTGTAGATGAAATGAGGCAATTCTTGCCTAGCAGCTGTCTCGCCACAACTGGAACAACTCCATTGATGTTCAATTTCTTCTTTGAATCTAAGAAAGGGGTGCTGTCAGGAGCAGACAGGTCTCTAGTCAAATGATCTTTAATAAAGAGATGTACATAAAGGCAGTATTCTGTGGAATTCTGATCCCTTTGAAGACTATCTATCTACCCAAAGCATTTCTGAACTGTAAAGCTTTGACTACTCTTAGCCATTTCTAATTGAAATATCTCAGAATCACCCTTTCACTTAACTCAGGACCATGAGTTTGCTACCTGGCCCTTAACTCATATTTTTTAATCATCTAAAAACAGTTTATAATAGCAGTTATAGAAGGACTAGTTCTAAGATTTGTATTATTAAATGTGTTATATATGCACAATGCCTATGTGAAAGTAACAAACAATATTAACCCCAATTTTAAATCAATAAAAAATTCATATCAATGAAAACTTTAAGTTCGTATGAAATAAATTCTGTACCAATGTAAGATACAGTTATGTAATATTTTGCTTAAGAGTAAATTTGCTATACTATCCATATGTGTCTATTTATATAATTTCTATGATATTACTATTTCCCCACTTTCTGTCCCATGCCCTTCCCTTTTACCTAAGAAGAAAGGATAGAGAAGAGAAAAGGAAAAATAAAAACACCCGAGTTTAAGCTCTCTAGTGCCCTCCCTGTCCAAAGCTACATTTGTAAAGTATTCCTTAAATGACAACATATCTATAATTCATAAAACAACCAGAACCATCCACCCCAACATAAGGAACTGAGGCAATGATCATCTTTTGTCTGCTTCCAGCTAAATTGGGGAGAAGAATTCTCTTATGGGAGCCTAAAGGAAAGTAGGAAAATTGGCTTTATCAAAGGAGAGCTAGCTGGCATCATTTGCCTTCCAGTCACTGTGTGCTGAAAAAGTTCATTGCTTAGCTGACATCTTGACTATGAAAGTCTTGAAAGGCTGGATAGGTGAGCTAGTTCTTCTGGAAAAGTTCTGGAAGCAAGTCTTTAAAAGAAGCAGCTTTGATGTAGTTGAGGTAGAATCAAACACAGAGCTGGGATGGAAGGTTCCAGAATCTCATCATCCCAGTGTGTGAATCTTTTCAGGGCTGACTTTCTCTTCTTTCATCCTGTAGTATACAAAACTTAAAAGCAACATATAGTTCTGCACACAGATTGGTCAATGAAGATCAATAAAAAAAGATGACTGCCTTTCCTCAGGTTTGTTTTATCACATAATCAAACTGCAATATAACTTTGTATACTTGCCCTCATAAAGGAATGTATGTAATAACAAGTTATGAGAAATTTGTTCCCAATAAATGTTATTGGGTCTGTATAGACATTTTAGTCTCAGCCAGTTCTCCATATACAGAGACATAAACATCACCACATATACATCACCTATTTTGTTAATTGTGTTAGCCTCCCTTTTCTTCTCTGTCACCAAGGTCTTCAAGAAGTCTCCCTTTGTCATGTCTGATTTTTGTCAACTTTGAAGGAAACCACAGGTGTGGAAACACAGGCAGAACCCCTCCCCCAGCATAACACATTTCACATTTCACATTCTGATATCAGAATACCCTTAATATAAAAAGGATGCTTTATTAAAAAATAAAAAAACTAAAAAAATTTTTAAAAAATGATGCTTTAGTTCAACAGCAGTTCGTTCCACAATGCAATGTCTTTCAGCAGCTGTGGTGTTTTGTTCATTGACATTTTAAAAATTTAAGGTTAATAAAACACTATGTAATCTATCTTTGGAGGTTCTCGTTGATCCTTTTTGCCTACTAAGCATCTCCTTTAGAGTTCGATTAGATCTCTCCACACTTGCTTGTCCTGTGTGATATGCCTGTAACATGTTTTATATTATAATATTCAAGATACTGCTTCATCTTATTAGAGATATATGCTGGACCATTGTCTGTTTTAATTTGCGTGGGAATTCCAATAATGTCCATAACCTCTAACAAGTGTGTAATTACAGAATCAGCCTTTTCTGACGCTAATGCAGTTGTCCATTGAAATCCTGAATATGTGTCTGTAGATGGTACACATATTTCAGTTTACAAAACTTTGTAAAATGGAAAACATCCATTTGCCAAATGTTGTTTCTTTGGGTACCCTTAGGGTTAGTTCCTGTAGGCAACAGAGTTTGGTTATATAATGGACAAGTAGGACATTGCCTCACATTTTCTTTGGCTTGTTGCCAAGTGATTGAGAATTCTTTCTTTAAAACTTTGTTGTTAATGTGGTGCTCTTTATGGAATTCTGAAGTCTCTAGTATACTTCCTATCAATAGCTGGTCAATTTCATTATTACCTTGCACCAGAGGTCCTGGCAGACCTGTATAGGACCTTATGTGTGTTATATACAGTGGATGACTCCTATTTTTGATCATTTGTTATGGATAAGTAAATAGTGACGTCACTTCAGAATCATTCTGAATTAATCCAGCAGTCTCTATATGTAAAACAACCCTGTCTGCATGTTGATAGTCAGTTACTATATTAAGAGACACTTGAAAATCTGACACCATACTTATTGCATGTAATTCAGATTTTTGAACTGACTTATAGGGACTTTCAGCCACCTTACATCTTCAGATTTATATCCCACCTTTCCTGATTTACTGGCATCAGTGTAAAATGTAGGGGCTCCAGATATTAGAGGTCCCTTTATTATATGAGGGAGAACGCAATTAGGTTTTTTGTTTTGTTTTGTTTTGTTTTGTTTTGTTTTGTTTTTTATTGAACTGTAGCTGCTTGCTTTGAGGGCATCTGTTGTCAATCTCTCCCAAGAAGTTACTGCATGTTTTTTGCCAATATTCATCTTGTCCCCATAACAAGGCAATTTTTGTTATATAAAAGGTACTACAATTTCAGCCAGATCCATTTCAACTAATTGTCAAAGTCTCATTTTTTCTTTTAATATCAATTCAGAGACCTTCTCAATGTAGGTTTTTAATCTTATTCTGTTTATATGCTAAAAATATCCATTCTAAGATATAATCTTCCCTCTACATAAGAATTCCTGTAGAGGAATGAGTAGAAGGTAAGATAACTAAGATGCAGGTCCTCTTTGAATTAAGACAACCTAGATGTGTATCCTGCAATTTCCTTTCTACTAAAGCTAACTCCTTCTCAGCCTCAGCTGATAGTTTCATTGGACTACTTAAATCTTTATCACCTTTTAAGGTTTGAAATAAATTGTTTAACTCTTGAGTGGTCATGCCAATTGCAGACCACAGCCAGTTATCTCTCAGTAGCTTCTGAAAATCATTAAGGGTCCTTAATTGGTTTCTTCTGATTTGTACTTTTTGTGGCCTAACCCTTTGAAGACTTATTTTATACTGTAGATAACTAATAGAATCTCCTCTTTGTATTTTTTCAGGGGCAATTTGCAATCTCCAGCAAGGCAAGTTTTTTTTGTTTTTTTTGTTTTGTTTTGTTTTGTTTTGTTTTGTTTTGTTTTTTAACTTCATGAAATGTTTTTTCCAGGATATTTATATCTGAATCAACCAATAAGATGTCATACATATAATGATAAATAATAGATTGAGGAAATGCTTTGCCAATCATCTCCAATGGCTGTTGTACTGTTGTATTGACACAAGGTAGGGCTATTTGTGGCAGGACTTTCCAATGATATCTTTTTATTGGGCGATCTCTATTGAAGGTAGTTCCTGAGAAAGCAAACCTTTCCTTATCACATTCATATAGAGAAATGGTGAAAAACAAAACAAAACAAAACAAAACAAAACAAAACAAAACAAACAAAAACAAAAAACAAGGGTTCAGATCATTCACTATGATAGACCATTTCTTAGGCAATAAGGAAGGCAGTAGGATCCCAAGCTGCAAGGAACCCATTGGCTGATTAATCTTATTAATCACCCTGAGATCTGTCAACATCCTCCATTTGCCAGATTTCTTTTTAATGGCAAATACTGGAGAATTTTAGAGTCTGGTAAATTCCTCTATATGCTGAGCCTTCAGCTGCTCCTGGACTAAAGCCTGTAGGTTATCTTTTGTCATAGACAATTGATCAATCCAAAAGAGTTGGTCAGTCAACCACCTTAGTAGTAAGGCTGTTGTCTTGGCAGCAGTGGTTCTTTGGGGTAGAGCTAAATTGTCAGCATCTGCTGTATCTTGTTTATGGACAGCTTTGACAGTCTGTAACTGCCTTTGATAATGTTCCCTACCTAATTTAGAATTGTTATTAGGAGTCTGGTGAGATTCATGGCTAGACACTGAAACTGGTGGGATATAATTTGGGTGTTTCACTGCTGTAATAATCTCTTCCCCATAGGTTAATAGTTAGATCAGCCACAAATGGCCTCACTTTTCCTACTTGATCTTCTGTTCCTATACATTTAAGCCATTTGGTGCTTTGCTTTATTTGGGATAAGGACCCAACTCCTTGAAATTGGATGTCTACTTCTTGAGTGGCCAACTTGCTGGCCAAGATTTTGGAGAGATAATGGAGACATCTGCTTCAGTGTCAACCATTCCTTCAATCTCAATATTGTTTACTAATATTCTTAGCTTTGGTCTTTGATCCTCCATAGAAATTTGTCAAAATATTCATTTTGGTCCCTTTGAGGCCTTTTGAACTATCTATAGAACTTGACTCAGCTCTGTCTGGTCTCAGAACATCTGTTTCTGAAAAAGAGACATTTAATTGTGCTGAAGAAGAAACTTCTCCCTGCCTGGCACAGGGGCCCATGAGAGGCCCCCATAGGAGTTTTTGGCAGGGGGTTGCCCCGTTTGTCTGTTGTTGCTTTATATTCCCTAGTCAAATATTGGCCTTTGACACAACTTTAACATATTCCAGAAGGCATAGGTCCCCTTTTGGTATTATTTTGGTTTTTCCTGAAGTCATCTCTGAGATGTCCCTGCTCTCCACAATTTAAACATTTGAAATCTTGGATCATCTATCTCTAGGTGTCTAGTGGCAGCTTCTCCCATTAGAGTCATATCAGGCAAGCAAGATTCAACATAAGCTGTATATATAATCCACTCATCTATTGATATTGACCTTGCCCTCAGTGGTCTGATTACTTCCTTGCATTCAGCATTTGCATTTTCAAAGGCTAAAGACTCAATTATTGCCTTTCTTGCTGCTAAATCTGATATGCTCCTTTCTACCACTGAGGTTAGCTTTGTAAAAAGTCAGGGAAGGTTTCTTTTGAACATTGTATGATTTGAGTAAATGGCTGAAGTCTTATCCCTGATTCTGTGACACTGTCCTAGGCCTTTAAGGGTGACAATCATCACAATGACAGAGTTTGTTCATCATATACAGTCTGCACCTCTACAAAGTTGTCAGCAAAGTGACCTTCACCAAACAGCTGGTCTGTGGAAATCTGTCTGCCCATGGCTCTATTTTGTCGTGCTATCTCCATCGCCTCATTGCTCCATGTGAACCATTCTAGTATTGCTGTTGCCATGTCTTTCCAGTGTTGGGGGATTATTTTATTTAGAATAGCTCAAGAAGTCAGGATTTGTTTCACAAATGGCAAATGCATTACAAAATTGTGATGAAAGAACCTAGTGGGGAAACCCCCATTCAATTCCCGTTTGGTGCGCACCCAAGAATCACGAACAGACGACCATCTTGATGTAAAAGCATGAGGTAGTTTAATGACGGAGCTCTGGGCCGACACATATCTCCCGCAGGAGACAGAGGTGTCGACCACATGGTGGAGCCATAATGGCGGAGCTCCGGTTCGAAACGTATCTCACACAGGAGACAGTGGTTTCGACCACGAGGCTTGGAAGCTAGGGGTTTTTATAGAAAAGGGTGGGGCTGGGGGAGGAATTAGCGAGGTTTTACATGTTTGGTCTATTTAAATATCAACAGACTGTCAGAAGGGTGGGAGATAGGGAGGCACTAGGCCAGTCAGGACATGTAACGACAGCCCTGCCCGGGCATGTCCTGGCCTGTTCTGCTATGTTCTCAGCCCCAGGTTTTAAAGCTCACAAACAACTCTTTGGACTATTTGACATAAATTACATGAATCACATGTCTCAAGTTTTATTTTCTTTCAGTGACACTTTCCTTAAATTTTTCAGTTCTAACACATCCATGGGTTGCCATTCAAATTCCTGATAACCCTGTGGATAATCGTCTTCTGGAGGTCTTTGTTGTATATTAACCAGATAAACTAAAGTTTGTTTTCAAATAACCTTTGGTTGGCTTTCTCTAATTTTATCTCCTCTCTCTACCTGAGTATTTTCCTTAATTGAAATTTTAAATTCCTCCCTTTAGGTCAGTGTCCACACTTCATATCTCTCCTTTTGGTGATCTTCCTGTTCCTTGAGTATTCTCTGTTCACAGTTCTGCCTCCACATTTTGAATTTTTTTATATTGCAATTCTGATAGTCTGCTATTTTATTTTGATTGATTAATTTTAAAAGGTTATTTTCTAAGTCTTGCTTCCAATCATCATTATTTCCTCTCTGCTGCTCAGTCTCATCTGTTAGCTGCTGCATCCTTTGTTCTGGCATCTTTTCCAGCTCCTGCCTCCCACCTGCATTTGCATCTTTCTGTCTCTTATTCTGATCTATAGTTTCCTGTGTCTTCAATTCTAGTGTTTCCTCTAGACCATTTTGCCAAGTCTTAAATTTCTCTTTCTGTTGTTCATGCTGCTCTGTAGTTTTGTCTATCTTCTGTGCTAAACCTTGCTTCCATAATCTTAGCTTCTCTTTATTTTGTAATTCTAATATCATGGCATTTTCCTTAATTTGATTTGCTAGTGAAAGACCCACAACATGAGGACTCCCCCACATTCTGACTCAGGAGAGGCAAAACCCCAAATCACTCAAGAGAAACAGACTTGCTGCAAACTGCAAGAGGACTTTTAATTCAAGAGCACCATCGGGTCCACAGTCATACACCACACAGGGGTAAAGGACCGTGGCACCCAGAGTTGCTGGGTAAAGGGGTATTTAAAGGAAGAAACCACAACTCAAAGGGGTCGGAAGGGCGTTGATGGAAAATACCAAAAATACCAGTTAAAAGTTACAAGGAAGTGCAAAGTCACAAGAGTCACAAGGAATACCTGGTAACTGTGCAGGTTATTTCTCAAGACAGTTTCTAAGAGTCCCTAACAATAGCATATTTGCATAGCGGGTTCCAGCAGTGGTCAGGGTGGGTCAGGGTGACTTTCTTTGAATGAACACTCCTTGAACCCAGGAAGCAGGTGGGTGGAGGAATGTCACTATCTGTTTTATGATTAGCATGCCTTGGAGCATTGAGTCACAAAGGTCACATTCTTAAGCCTGGGCCTAAAGGCCTAGAATTTTTGTTTTTATGTTATACTTTTTCACTAGCTTTAATAAATTATCCACTAAACTTTGCTTCTTTTGACCAATAATATCCTGAACCTTACTAGTGTTACTTATAATTTCTTTTCTAAAACAAGAATATTTTTCCTAGAGCCCTGTCTTTTGAGAAGACATACTAAATCAAAAGAATAAATAGTGTAATACCAGTAAATGATAAGGTGTCTATTTCCTATAAGTCCATCCCTGTCAAACCATTCAAAATATCATCACATAAAGCTCAAAAGATATTTATTGTTTTTCTCATCTTTAAGTATCAATCTATTACCTGGTCTGGAGCCCTTTGTACCTTTGTCTCCTGATTCTTTTATTTACAGGAAGGGGCTGGGTGTTTCCCTGTTTGGGTTGCAGCTGGCAGTGTATGCTTGTGTGCTAATCTCAGGCAACTCTCAGCATAAAGCAAGCAGTACAGAGATCCAGGCCGGCTGTACTAGACATGGGGATGGGAGGGTGATATGGGGAAGCAAACACAAAAAGGCTCTCCCGGGCAAAAAGTCAGTTTATTGTGTCTGCCTTAAAACTGCGTCATAGGCAGTTGTATTCTAGGATCACCTGTCTCTCCCTACAAATCTTACATGGCAGTCCTCAAGCCCAGTGCCAGGCTCAGGTGCTGTCTGATGTTGTGGGAGGGAGCCTCTCTGCTGTTCTCTGTAGACCACTCAGACCCAGTCAGCTTTCAATCTATACTGCTGCACCCTAGATCACTGCCTGAGCCTAATTCGGGGGTTGGGGGCCCTGAACTTTTATCTCAGGTTAGTTGAGTTCAAATCAATATGTTGGGCTCTATTTTGTTGCGGTAAATCTCCAACTCAAATAAGCCCAAGCAAAACAAAACAAAACAAAACAACAAAAAACATAACAACAGAAAAACAAAAAAACAACAAAAACCCCACAAAATACAAATAATATGAATACAGTATGCACACCTAGATTAGGAATATCTACCACTACACTACAGTCGTCCCCATCTCTGAGACCCCTTATAACTTGCTGTTTCTTCAGGCTGCATGCTTCTGCTCTACTTTCCTTCCAACTCCTCCTCCACCATCCTCTCTTCTTCCCCTTCTTCTCTCCCAGACTCTTAGCTCCACCTCCCCTTCTCCTGCCCAATCACTGGCTCTAGCCTTTATTTTACAAATTAGGGTGGGGAGAAGGTTCACAGGAAGTCATCTGACTACTTTGTTCACAACCTCTCCCAGAAAAGCAGAATTAGCATCAAAATACAAGCAGCCCTAGGACTATCCACAACATAGAACAAATAACCTAATTTCATTCCCAGCACTATAGAAGACCCTCTAAGCTGACTTCTCACTGTTTCTTCCTACTTCAAAAAGATTAAATGAGCAGATCCTGGTTGAATACTCTGTTTTCCTTCCTGTAAACTCCTTTGTCTGCTTAGTCTATCTCCATTCCTAAATATCAGCTCCCAATATCCAAAACACATTTCACCCTAAACTCCGTGGGGTTACACTATCAGGTCTAAAGAAAATGTCCTACCAGGAAACACATATCCATCACACTTTCCAAAAATCGAGAGAAGCAGAAACAGAAACAAAGGTACAAAACACCCACCCAATGAAGACAAATTAGGAAACCAGCACCTAGACCTATAATCATCCCAGGCCCAGTTGCCTAGATGTTAGTGTAAAAGCACAATCAGTAACAGCCTGAGAAATGTCTCCATTAGAGCTCAACTATCCTATTAGAGCAAACCCTGAAAATTTTAACATTGTTAAAGCACAAGAAAAATAACTTTAAACAGCCTGTGTTAATATTGTAAACGTCCTTAAAAAGGAAATTAGTAAATTCTTTAAGGAATTTCTTGAAAATGCAGACAAACAGCTGTATGAATTGAAAAAACACTTTCAAGAAATCCAGGAAAATACAAACAGCAAAATTAATAAAACTATATAAGACTTGAAATTGGAGAGAGAATCAACAAATATATGCCAAATTGAGGATATTCTGAAAATTAAAATTTTTCGAATTCAAACAGAAACAACAGAGGCAAGCTTCACCAACAGAATACAAGAAATGGAAAAGAGAATGTCAAGCATTGAAGATATTATAGAAGAAATAGATACATTGATCAAAGAAACTGTTAAGTCTAAACAAACTCTTGACACAAAACATCCAGAAAAAAAAAAAAAAAAACAAACAAACCTAACAACAGTATATGTAGAGGAAAGAGAAGAAATAGAGATCAATGGCCCAGAAACCATATTCAAGAAAATCACAGAAGAAAATTTTCTAACCTGAAAAAGATATCTCTAAAGGTACAAGAAGCATACAAAACACCAAAGAGATTGCACTAGAAAAGAAAATCTCCTCACTACATACTAATCAGAATAATAAAGGTACAGAACAAATTAAGTCTATAAGCTTAGACATACAGTTTGTATTGACATTGAGATGGAGGTAACCTTTGTCAGGGTATCATCTTCGAACAACTACTGCAAATTTTTAAAGTCATCATTGAAAGATACTAAAGTAATATGTATATATCAATTCAATATTTCAGAAGTTGGCCTCGTTTTAGTTTATGTATTCTACATTATTAGGTCAAGTATTAAATCTGATTATCCTATCTCATAAAAAAATAATCTGAGGACTTATAAACAAAACATCACAACATTAGGATTTTCAACATTAAGTTTTCTTAAACAACAATTTTTAAGGTGGAAACTGAGATGGACATTTCTGGATATGTCAGGTGATATAGACTCAATGATATTTTGCTAAACAGAATCAAGTAGTGTTTTGCTGAGGCAAGGCCTGTGGGAGAACATGTGATCATTGAAGAACGTATAAATAGGACTCATTGGCAATGACCACATGCTTGTATAGGTAGATTTGCAACACTTCCACTTTGTTGGTCTCACATCTTTATCTATACTGATCTTCACCTCACTGAAAGAGGCACAGCATATAACATTTCATGGCATCATGGCTGGTACTGGTCCTGGTCAGTCCCATTGTTTCATGCCATTTTGATGGAGGCCTGGTGGTTTCTCTGGATTGTGCTACTGCTGATTCATTTTGGCTTTCCTGACACTACTGAACTGGACTGCTGGTATTCTGACAAATGAAGATTGGAGTCATCCCAAGGAACTACTTCTAAACAGGTCCATTAATCATTCTCAGTTGTTTACATAGTAACATGGACCCATATTTTGAACACAAATCTTTTTATTTAAAACTGAAAAATAAAAGAACATGAAGCTACATCAATACTAACATGAATATGAAGAGAAGGTATTAAAATTTATGAATTTCTGTCGAATGGACTGATGCAAGCTCTGTTTGCTTAAAATTCTTGACATTGGAAGCCAGGAAACATGAAAACAGCTGGAGGAACCATTTCCCATATGATTTTATATTTCCAAATATCAAATCTGTCTCCTTTCTTAGCTGGGACCCACCTGCAGATTCTCATTCTGTAAAGTTCAGCCAAAGCTCCAAGCACAACAGATCTCTTTGTTTTCCTCATGATGCCCCCTCAGCATGCATGTTGCCTGGGGTAAAAAAGAATACTCTGAATTCTGATTATATTTTCCTCACATAAACAGTGTCCCATCCTGTCACTTGACTTCAGTTGAAACAAAACAAGCTCCGTGGCTACATTTGTATTCAGACAGCAAAAACATTCCTTTAAATTATTGTCTCAGGGACCATGCAAACAGCTCTGACTGGCTCCTAAAAGAGGGTGTCTTATTGCAACTTGCGAATGAGCTAGAAGATACACCAGCCTGCAAGAATTCAGACAGGCCCTTAGCGAAAGAGCTAATAAAACTTGACTACAATTGTTAGAAATTTAATCTGTAGCACTTCTGAAGTTTTGCAAATTAAATAGGACAGGTCATTTTTTTTCTATTTATACATTTAAAAAGACAAGTAAATACTTTAAACTACTAGGTTCTGTCACACAGATTTCCTCAGAGTCATCCATCATCATGAGCTCTTTTAGTTACGATTTTGTAACATGTGATTGTTCTTAAATACAGTTTGAAAACAGCCATAAAAATTATTTTTGAGATCAAAGACTGCATCTTCTGTGAGTCCTATGGAACCGTTAGCAACTGGGGCACACAAAACACATTTAATTTTAATCTCAAGAAGAATTATGTGCAGCCCCTAAAGGGACATGGGGATGTCAAAGTCCAAAGACCAACCTCCAGGCTATATATCTGTTAAACCTTCTTCAGAGCTGAAATTCCATCTTATTTAAATGAGTTATAAAATGAAAATCCAATAGTTTTCAAACTATTATACATAATCTATCTTGGTTAGAAGGTTTCTAGGATTTGGGTTTTGTTTTTGGTTGCTTGTATTTTGTTTTTTGTTTGATTGTTTGTTTTTTTTTTGGATTGTTTGTTTGTTTGTTGATTGATTGTTCTCTTTAACCTTTAACTTTTCCTATGGTACAAACACACATTCTCAAGAATAGAGCATTGTTCAACAGAAATTTGATGATAACTTATAGGTTTTGCCTCTGTGCTTATGGCCAGGTACCACTTAAAATGTAGTTAATTACAAAAATGTGAATTTATTGATATGTCTAAATGTTATCAATTTTAACTCAAGTTTAAATAGCCACATATGGATGATGGCTGACAGTTCTGAATTCTGGCCAGTTCAAGGTATTCAGATAATCTAACTTTTATCTGAAAGGATGACTTGCACTTTTCATTTGTTGAGCTCATATTTATAGAAGACTCTCTCAATGTAGTCCATGCCAATATAAACTTTAAAGTAAGAAGAATGAAGAAATGATTAACAGGAAGTTGATATTATAGTGTAGATAAAACTGGAGCAACCAAAAAAAAAAATAGACACAGAAACAAATGTAATACTGGGAAACAACAGGATAATCTGCAGTATAGCAGCTAACAAGTTGTTAAAGATGTTAATCTATAAAATGGTCAAATAAGTTCTTTCAAGAAAGGTGATATTTGAGATGAAACTTGAAGGAAGAAATAACTTTAAAAAAGCTATCCCTCTTGAGAGGTTGAAAAAGCCATCCAAGAAAAAGGTCTCATGTAAGACCTAGCTTGACATGTTAGGGGGATGCAAATATTAGCATACCATAAACTCAAGGAGATATAAAGACCAAACAGAGTAAAATGAAAGGAATGAGTTAGATCACTTTAGAGATCATAGGAAGAGCTGTGTGTATAAAGTAACAGGACTTCAGTGAATGCTGCAGTTTACATGGCACTAATATTATCAGGGAAGAAAGAAGACACTAGTCAGAATGGGGCTTCCACTGTTATCAGTGGCAAGAGAGGCTGGGTAATTGGAAGCACACTTTACAGCAAAACCCCGATGGTTGAATGGAGACATGTAAATGCATAGGTTTACGTAGAGGCTAGAGATATTCTTGATTATTTTTTCCTTAAGATGTTAAATAAATGGTGATGGAGGCTAAGATGCAGATCTGGAGCTGATGAAAACATGCATGACACGTACTCAGAAGAGTGGTTTGAAAGGAGTAGAGCAAGAGAGGTTTTTAAACATTGCAGCTCTGAAAGGTAAGGTACTCCCAATGCAAGTGTTAACAGCTTTGAAGAGAAAGACATCCTGGCAGTTGGGAGCTAAGGAAAACCAAGGTCACATCACAGCACAAAAAAAAACACACACAAGAAATTTATTAGAAAAAAACACAAGAGGGTTTTTGCCTCTGCTTGGATGAGAAGCAGCAAAGAATGGAGCAGGAGTCAGGCTTTATATAGGGTTTCTTATGGATGCAGCTTTGGGTGGCCTATATTGGTGGACTTTCTGTGTCCTGATTTGACATTTTTTTACTCTGTAGGACTAAGTTTGGCCACATGAATCTTGAGAGCATGGGGCTGGCCTTTATGGCCCTTAAGAGTGTTTTGTGGGTGGAGGTCCTCAGGGATAGGGCCTGGCCGCTGCTTGATTCAAGGGACTCACAGGGTTCCCAAAAGTGAAGAGTATACACAAAGAAAAGAAGTTATCAATAATTTCCAGAAGGCAGTGTATGGTAATTGAATAGGTTTGAACCCCATAGATTCATGTATTTGAATGGTTGGCCATATGGAGTAGCACTATTAGGTATGCCCTTGTTGAAGGAGATGTGGCCTTGTTGGAGGAAATATGTCACTGTGTAGGTTCGCTTTGAGAATTCCTATGCTCAAACTGTTCCCAGTGCAGAAGAAAGCCTCCTCCTGGCCGTCTGTGGAGAACAGTATTCTGGCTGTCTTCAGATCAAGATGTAGAACTCTTGGCTCATCCAGCACTATGTCTTCCTGTAAACTGTCATGCTTCCCACCATGATGATAATGGACTAAACCTCTGAAACTGTAAGCCAGCCCTAATTAAATATTTGTCTTTACAAGAGTTGTCATGGACACGGTGTCTATTCACTAAAATAAAACCCTAAGACACAGGAACTAGCAATAGATGGGTAAACTGAGCTCATATCTAAGTCTGTCTTGAATTTTCTCAGAATGACCATCATAGTATGTCTAGGACCAGAAACCAAGTGTGGTTTACATCACACTAACTTTACTTCAGTAAATGCATTGCTCTGCTTTCGATGTCCACAGGTACATACATATTGTCATTTTGCCAAAAAATTAATCCTATATAGTGTTCCAAAACCAAAGACTACAAATTCAAGCTGAACCTTCAGGCTTTAATAGTTTCTTCTCTGAACTCACCCTCCATGAGGTTAATCTTGGTCTCAATTTTGTTTCACACTTACTTGCTTATATTACCGTTATCAAATAAAAAACCCCATGAGATTAATATATATTATTCACCTTTGAACCCTACTATATTACATAAAATGTTGCTTGTTCCTAGATAGTAGGGTTTTTTTGTTAATTCAAAACATTGATGTTAATGGAAGTTGACGCAAACAATAATTATAGATTTTTAAAAAACTGTTCTTTTGGCCTTATAGTCTTTGAAACACAAATAGAAATATTTCTTTATATACTTAAATTTTTTACTTTCTAAGTTCTGACACACAATAGTAAATGTTTTCTTAAATTTAGAATTGACAATTTCACCTATATTTTCTCCACTGCAGTTTTCAGAGTTAACTATCCTATTAGTAACTTTTCCAAAAATATTAAATAAGATTTTCAACACAAAGTAATTCTACTGTTTTTCAAATAATATTCTGTTTCTGATATGGATGTAGATATAATAGTAATATCTGAGATCCTGGGTAAAATACATGCATTTTTCTAAGTGGTTTTCAAGTTCTATAACAAGATCCTTTTTAAAAATTTGTTTGAACTGCTCATTTCCCAGAGCCTACCCAGTCTGATTCTGGATTTCAAAGGTAGACTTTAATAGATTATACATTTATTTAGCATCTGAGGAAATGTTGATATATATAGACACTTCAGTCTATTGGAGTAATAGCAAAATGGTTCAGAAAGCATAACCCATCCATACATATTTGAAAAAAACTTTTTGAAATTACAGCCTTTTTCTGGAGGTAGGCTATTTAAAAAACAATTTAAAATTGACTTATACTTCAGAACATTTTAGGTTGATTACATTTTAGAAAGAACTAGCTAAAATGGTTTTTCTCCCTAATATTGGTATCCCTGCAAACAAAAAAACAAAAAACAAAACAAAACAAAACAACAACAACAAAAAAAACAACAACAACAAAAACAAAATGAAACAAAAATTCAGATATTTATCAAGAATAGTGGGAAAATGAATAGGAGTGGTTGTTTATGTCCCCCCCCCCCTCCCATTCCTTGGTAACTTTTGGAAGTCTGTTGCATCATTTGCAATGATCTTCATTCCATTCTGAAATGGGACAGCAGATTCCTCACTTTCTTTTGATATTTCTACAATAACCAATTGAGTCTTAGTGAAAGCATTAGAAAACAGGGTAACTGCTCAATACATCTAGCTACAATGATCAGTGATCCCATGCATGCCAGAGACAGACAGAAACAACCGTCAGTATTTACTGTTCTTTAGCCCACAAAGCTGATCATGCTGTCACAGCTGGTTCAAAATTCAGGAATCCTATTACTTATGTTATTTTTTCCAACACAATGTA
This sequence comes from Mus musculus, assembly GCF_000001635.26. NCBI lineage: Eukaryota > Metazoa > Chordata > Mammalia > Rodentia > Muridae > Mus > Mus musculus. The sequence continues at coordinate 35,009,696 of NC_000076.6, read as the reverse complement.
CCTGAAAACTTCTAATAGTCATTCCTAGCCCATGATAGCCAGTCTTTGTTCATTGAAAACTTGCAAATGAAATGTAATTATCTTAATTAAAATATAATTACATCTTATGTCAAGTTAGTGAAATTCCTTTCCCATTCCACATGCTGATGTTTCAACCTTTGCGTTACAGAAGCTTTGCAGTTTTGTGAGATCCCATTTACTAATTGTTGATGATAGTCTCTGTGCTTCTACTGTTCTGCCAAGAAGTTGTCTCCTGTACCAATGCATTCAAGGCTGTTCCACACTTTCACTTCTGTCAATATAGTTGGTTTTATGTTGATCTACTTAGACTTGCATTTTGTTGGATCTCTTTACATCTTCTGCATGCAGACATTCAGGTGGACCAGCATCATTTGCTCAAGAATCTTTTTTTTCCCATTGTATATTTCTGGCTTCTTTATAAAAAATCAAGTGTTAAGATGTATATGGGTTTGTATCTAGGTCTTTGATTCATTTCCATTCCTCAATGTCTGTTTTTATGCCAATTATGAACCAGTTTTTATTACTATAGCTCTGTAATACAGTCTGAAACCACAGATTGTGATACCTCCAGATTTTCTTTTATAGTACAGGATATTTTTTTTGTATCCTTGGTTTTTTGGTTTTACAAATGAAGTTGAGTATTGTCCTTTCAAGATCTGTAAAGAATTGTGTTAGAATTTTGATGGGGACTGTACTGTTTCTGTAGATGACCATTTTTCCTGTGCTAATCCTGCAACTCATGAATATTGGAGATCTATTTTCTGGTATCTTCAACTTCTTTTTCTAAAGACTTGAAGATATACAATTTTGTCACATGCTTAGTTAGAGTTATACCAAGATATTTTATATTGCTTGTGGCTATTCTGAAGGGTGTTGTTTTCTTATTTCTTTCTTAGCTCATTTATCATTTGTATATAGGAGGGATACTGATTATTTTAGTTAATCTTGTATCCAGACACTTCAGGAATGGTGATTATCAGCTATAGTAGTTCCCTGGAACTCTCAAGGATACTTTGACTACTTCCTTTCCAATTTGTATCCCCTGGTCTTCTTTGGTTGTTTCATTGCTTTAGCTAGAAACTCAAAGCAATTTCACACATATCAGAAACAAGACAAGGCTGTCAACTTTCTCCATATTTATTCAATATAGAACTTGAATTTCTATATGACACCCCACAGAAGATAAGGTGGGAGGATTGTAGAAACAAAGGGGTCAAGAACACCAACAGAACAAGGCCAACATATTCAACTAAGCGATGCTTCTAGTACTCATAGAGTCTGAAGGACAATCATAGAGCCTTCATGAATCCAAGCTAGGTCATCCGCATGTGTGCTATGATTGAATAGCTTGATATTCTTGTAGGACTCCTAATGGTCTGTGGGTTTGTGGGACAAGGTATCTGAATCTTTTGTCTGTTAATGTGACCCTTTTCCTCTTATTGGATTGCTTCATTCAGCCTTGATATGAGGGTTTATACCTAGTCTTGTTGTAACTTGATATGTGATGTTCAGTTGGTATTCTTGGGAGGCCTGCACTTTTTGAAAGGGAAACAGAGAAGGTAAGGAGGGGTGGATTTGGGGAAGAGAAGAGATGAATGGGGCATGGAGGAGTGAAAGGAAGTGAAACTATGGTCAGGATGTAGCATATGAAAGAAGAATAAACTAAACTAAAGTAAATATAATTACATTACTGACTCTCACCCCTTTCCATGTTCTAGCACCTTCTATTCCCACATCCACACATTTTAAAACAAAAGTGTTACAAGTATGTTCTCCTCTCAAGAGTAAAATTCAAAAGCAAATACATATTAAAGAATTATAACTGTGGCTGTTGCAGAGCTGAGGTTGCTATTGATTAGATAGCTTCAGTAAGTGAACATCAGAGCCTAAATCCTTATGAGAAACTGAGCCAACCAATTTGCATAGTCATAAAGATGATTTTTATCCATGTATTTTTGAAATTGTCCAGTCCCCCATCTGTAGTTCAATAACTATAGCCACACTAAAACATCTAATCAGTAGTCCAAAGCTAAATAAGATCCCAGGAGGAAATCTCTTTTCACCAGAAACATTTGAATCTTTTCCTAAATGGTAGTCCCCAATCACTGCCAGAGTATTTCCCTAATTAAATCTTCAAGTATAGTTCCCTCAGGGTGAATTCAAAGTATATTCTAACCAACATTCTGAAAGGAAAATCCTCTAATTTCCCCTAAATTATTGTCCCATTAGTCAGTTGGTCAATCTCTTTTAAACTGTAAGGTAGGATTCTTTCCAAGAATTTCAGAATGAGGTGTTAAGTCTAATACTCCAGATCAGAAGTGACATCTAGTTATAAAAACAATTAAGAAAGGTGCATAATTTTCAATGATGCTTCAGCATCCCAAAAATGGTTAACACCAGAGAACTGACTCTGGTAAAATATATGGTAGTGTGTAGAAGTTGCTGACTTTCAGGTTAATTTTTGCAGCAATTCTGGAGAAATAATCAATTCTGTGCTGAAGTTAGGAACAATACAATATGGCTGCCATTAGCAGGAACATAACATAGAACATAAAATCATATTCTAAATGTGACTACTGCTTTGAACTCTAATTTTATGACAGGCTAGCTGTACAATTTGATGCAAGTTTTGAACTGAACATAATTTTAATCATTCATATATATATACATATATATAATCAGGATATAACGCCATTTTAAACAATGCTTATTAGTAGTATTTATGGTAGCATATGATAAATAGAAATCACTAAATAATTGTTGGTTATTATTATTTTTTACTACTACTACTGCTGCTGCTGCTGCTATTATGATTTATGTACCACTTAGTTTGTACAAAGTACTCTGCTATGTGTCTTTTATATAATTTCTATGATAATATTCATGCAAGAAATAAAATACCTAATCAGTAATGCACTAATAACTAAATGCATAGTTATCCTTAGTGTCCAGTGGTGGTGATTAAGATTAAAAGATATTCGATAATTTTACAAGGCTTCTGCACTTATGAGGTTACAACCAAGATCTGAAGGGGATTTTGTAACAGAATCTGAACTCTTCATCATTATTCTCTTTCTCTTTTGAGCAGCCTATTAATTAAATTAAATTGGCTTAATGAGAAGTGCATGTCCCCATTTTTACTTTAAGATAAAGAATGGACGGCATTGTAAAGAAATGTAAACTCCTCTCAGTATGTTCTATTATCTAAAACTTTTATTATTATTTCTTTTAAGGCATGTATATCTACCTAAAGTTCTGAACTCTAAGGATCGTTAGCATATCTACAAAGATTAAACTCAGAAGTCTACTTCTGGTTGTCTGACAACTTTAGATCTCCCTTTATCTTCTAACTCCAATCCATTTTCTGTCATAACAGACATGCTTAGGGCTGAGCTTTAGACAGATGCCTCTGGTGATACCAGAGCCCCTTGTTGAATCAGAGAAAACAATAAAGGAGATGAGCTTAGTATCCACGGTAGCAATTTAGAAGGAAACATCTAAAGTATATGGCAACAGTGGGAGGAAAAGGGAAATCAAAGTGTTTAAGAGAGAAAAAAATAAACCTGAACAAACCTGACAGTTGATTCTATACACGAGATGTGACAGGACAGTGAGGAAGCATGGTCCAAGAATGACCAAACTCCTCTGAAGCTCTGATGCAGGTGTGCTATGATGCCTTCATGAAATACTAGGGCTTTAGTAAGTACAATCCAGTATGTACAATCTAGTCTAAAACCTAAGGCTAAGGCTGATCCTGTGTCACAGCTCCCAGAACTGATCCTGTGCCACAGTGCTCCATACTCAAATACCACCGGGAGAGACCAAGCCTCCCAGGAGTGCATACAAGCCTGTAAGCACAGTTAAGACCACCACTTCTTCTAAGAGGGAACTGTCCAGAATCCTTAGGACACAGGAGGCAGGGAGCAGCCCAGGACACAAGCCTTCCAGTTTCCCTCTTTGCCCTGAGCAGAATCTGTGCCACAGCTCTTCATGCCCAAATTCCTTCCAGAGAGAACTGATCTCACAGTAGTACTGACACACAGGCTTGCAGGATGGACAATCCACAGTCAGAGACAAGAAGACCATTTAACACCAGAGATACCCAGATGGTGAGAGGCAGGGGTAAGAACATAAGCAACAAAAATGAAGGCTACTCAGCATCATCAGAAACCTGTTCTCCTACCACAACCAGCCCTGGAACACATCTGAAAAGCAAGACTCTGATTTGAAATCACTTCTCATGAATACAAAATAGAGGACTTGAAGAAGGACAAAAATAGCTCCCTTAAATACAGGAGAACACAGGTAAACAGCTAGAAACACTTAAAGAGGAAACAAACAAACAAAAAAATCCCTTAAGGAATTACAGGAAAACAGGAATTGAACAAAATCCTCCAGGTTCTAAAAATGGAAATAGAAAAAATGAACAAAAAACAAAATGAGACAACCCTGAAGATAGAAAATCTAGGAAAGAGATCAGGAGTCGTAGATGCAAGCATCATCAACAGAATAGAAGAGATAGAAAATAGAATCTCAGGTGCAGGATATACCATAGAAAACATTGACACAAAAGTCAAAGAAAATGCAAAATGCAAAAAACTCCTAACCCAAAACATCCAAGAAATGCAAGACACAATAAGAAGAGCAAACCTAACAATAATAGGTATAGAAGAGAGTGAAGATATGCAACATAGAGTGCCAGTAAATATCTTCAAGGAGACTCTCCTAATCTAAAGTAAGAGAAGCTGATAAACATAGAAGAAACCTAAAGCAAGAGAAGCTGATAAACATAGAAGAAACACAGAACACAAAATAGACTGGACCAGAAAAGAAATTCCTCCTGTCACATAATAATCAAAACAGCAAATTCACAAAACAATGAAAGAATATTAAGAGCAATAAGGGAAAAAGGTAAAAAAAAAAAAAAACATATAAAGGCAGACCTAGCAGAATTACACAAGACTTATTGACAGAGAATATGAAAGCAAGAAGATCCTTGGGAGATATCATACAGACCCTAAGAGAATGCAAATGCCAGCCCAGACTACTATACCTAACAAAACTCTGAATTATCATAGTTTGAGAAACCAAGATAGTCCATGACAAAACCAAATCTACATAATATCATCCCACAAATCCGGCCCTACGAAGGTTAATAAATGGAAAACGCCAGCACAATGAAGGAAACTGCACAGTAGAAAAATCAAGAGATTAATCTTTCAACAGAAACAAATAAAAAGAAGATAGCCACACAAACAAAAAAAATAACATCAAAAATAACAGGAAGCAGCAATCACTATTTTTTAATGTCTCTTAACATCAACGGACTCAATTCCCCAATAAAAAGACATATTGTAACAGCACGGATATGTAAACAATACCCAGCATTTTGAAATGCAACTCAGTGTCAAAGACAAACACTACCTCAAAGTAAAGGGCTGGAAAGCAATTTTCCAAGCAAATGGTCCCAAGAAAGAAGCAGGATTAGCCATTCCAATCTTGGATAAAATCAGCTTTCAACCAAAAGTCATCAAAAAAATAAGAAAGGACATTTCATCCTCATCAAATGTAAAATCTACCAAGAAGAACTCTCAATTCCTTACATATATGCTCCAAATGAAAGGGCACCCACACTCATAAAAGAAACTTTACTAAAGCTAAAAGCACACATCGCACCTCATACAATAATTGTGGGGGAATTCAACATCCCACTCTCATCAATAGACAGATTAGGGAAACACAAACTAAACAGAGGCACAGTGAAACTCAGAAAAGTTTTGGACCAAATGGATTTAAACGATATCTATTGAACATTCCATCCTAAAACAAAAGAATATGCCTTCTTCTCAGCATCTCATGATAAGTTCTCCAAAAATGACCATATAATTGGTCACAAAATAGACCTCAACAGATAAGAAGGTTGAAATAATCCCATGCATCCAATCAGATCACTACAGATTAAGGGTGGTCTTCAATAGCAAAAAAAGCAACAGAAAGTCTACATTCACATGGAACCTGAACAATGATAACGTGGTCAAGGAAGAAATAAAGAAAGAAATTAAAGACTTCTTAGCTTTTTAGTGAAAAAATGAAGACACAACATAATCAAATTTATGGGACACAATGAAAACAGTGCTAAGAGGAAAACTCATAGCTCTGAGTGCCTCCAAAAAGAAACTGGAGAGAACATACCTTAGGGGCTTAACAGCACACCTGAAAGCTCTAGAACAAAAAGAAACAAATTCACCTCAAATGAGTAGACAGCAGGAAAACAAAATCAAACTAGGGTTGAAATCAACCAATTCAAAACAAAAAGAACTAGAAAGAAAATACAAAGAATCAACAAAGCCAGGAACTAGTTCTTTGAAAAGATCAACAAGATAGATAAACCCTTAACCAAACTAATCAGAAGGCACAGAGACAGTAAATACATTAACAAAATCAGAAATGAAAGGAGAGATATGACAACAGAAACTGAGGAAATTCAAAAAAATCTTCAGAAGCTACTACAAAAGCCTATATTCAACAAAACTAGAACATCTAGGTGAAATTTTCTAGACAGATACCAGGTACCAAAGTTAAATCAGGATCAGATATACCATCTAAATAGTCCCATGGCCCCTAAAGAAACAGTCATTACAATTTACCAAACAACAACAAAAAAAAGCCCAGGACTAGATGGTTAAGTGCAGAATTCTATCAGACCTTCCAAGAAGACCTCATATCAAAATTCCTCAAACTATTCCACAAAGTAGAAACAGAAGGAACACAACCCAATTCATTCTATGAAGCCACAGTTAGGCTTATACCTAAACCTCACAAAGATCCAACAAGGAAAGAGAACTTCAGACCAATGTCCCTTATGAATATCAATGCAAAAATACTCAATAATATTCTTGCAAACTGAATCCCAAAACACATCAAAATAATCATTCACCATGATCAAGTAGGCTTCATCCCAGGGATGCAGGGATGGTTCAATATATGAAAATCCACCAATGTAATCCACTATATAAACAAACTCAAAGAAAAAAACTACATGATCATTTCAAAAGATGCTGAAAAAGCATTTGACAAAATTCATTATCCCCTCATGTTAAAGTCTTGGAGAGATCAGGAATTCAAGACCCATACCTAAACGTAGTAAAAGCAATATAGAGCAAACCAGTAGCCTATATCAAATTAAATGGAGAGAAACTTGAAGCAATCACACTAAAATCAGGGACTAGAAAAGGCTGCCCTCTCTCTCTTCCTATCTGTTTAATATAGTACTTGAAGTTCTAACTAGAGCAATTAGACAAGAAAAGGAGGTGAAAGTGATACAAATTGGAAAGGAAGAAGTCAAAATATCACTATTTGCAGATGATATGATAGTATATTTATGTGACCCTAAAATCTCCAACAGAGAATTCCTAAACCTGATAAACAACTTCAGCAAAGTGGCTGGATATAAAATTAACTCAAACAATTCAGTAGCCTTACTATACTGAAAGGATAAACAGGCTGATAAAGAAATTAGAGAAATGACACCCTTCACAATAGTTACAAACAATATAAAATATCTTGGTTGGACTCTAACCAAACAAATGAAAGATCTGTATGACAAGAACTTCAAGTCTACGAAGACAGAAATCGAAGAAGACCTCAGTGGATGAAAAGATCTCCCATACTCATGGATTGGAAGGATTAATATAGTAAAAATGTCCATATTGCCTAAAGCAATCTACAGATTCAATGCAGTCTCCATCAAAATTCCTACTCAATTCCTCATAGAGTTAGAAAGAGCAATTCTCAAAGTCATTTGGAATAACAAAAAAAAAAACCACCAACAACAAAAAAACCCACAAAGAAACAAAAAAACAAAACTAGGATAGCAAAAAATGTTCTCAACAATAAAAGAACTTCTGGGGGGAAAACCATGCCTGACCTCAAGCTGTACTACAGAGCAATAGTGATAGAAACTGCATGGTATTGGTACAGAGACAGGCAGGTAGAGCAATGGTAGAATTGAAGACCCAGAAATAAAACCACACCTATGGTCACCTGATCTTTGTTACAAAGGAGCTAAAACCATCCAGTGGAAAAAAAAGACAGCATTTTCAACAAACAGTGCTGGCTCAACTGGAGGTCATCATGTAGAAGAGTGCGAATTGATCCATTCTTTTCTCCCTGTACGAAGTTCAAGTCCAAATGGATCAAGGACCTCCAAATAAAACCAGATATACTGAAACTAATAGAATGGAAAGTGGGGGAAAGTCTTGATAACATGGGCACCAGGGAAATGTTCCTGAACAGAGCTCCAATAGCTTATGCTCTAAGATCAAGAATCAGCAAATGGGATCCCATAAAATTGCAAAGCTTCTGTAAGGCAAAGTACAGTCTCAATAGGACAAAATGGCAACCAATAGATTGGGAAAAGATCTTTACCAATCTCACATCCCATAGAGTGCTAATATCCAATATATAAAAAGAACTCAAAAAGGTAGACTCCAGAGAACCAATTAACTGTATTTAAAAAAGAAAAAAATTCGGGAGCTAAACAAAGAATTCTCAACTGAGGAAACTCAATGGTTGAGAAGCACCTAAAGAAATGTTCAATATTCAGGGAAATGCAAATCAAAACAACCCAGAGATTCTACCTCATACCAGTCACAAGGGCTGAGATCAAAAACTCACATGACAGCAGATGCTGGTGAGGATGTGGAGAAAGAGGAGCACTCCTTCATTATTGATGAAATTGCCATCTGGTACTGTAAAGCTCCCCCAGCCCCCAACCTGAAGCAGGCTGAGCCAGAACTTGACCTTGCTGCCACTAAGGAGATAACCTAGGGTGGAGCCTTCCTCCCTAGATCACTCTATTGTTCAGCCATTGCTGCTGTTCTCCTTCAAGACACTGCTACCTGCTGCTGGAAGGCCACTGAGCTATTCCAGAGACTATACCGTATCCTGCACGTCATCACCCACAGCTGGTTCCAGGCTCCAAGAATGGATTATCTGGGCATGGGCCTCCCCCCCGCCCCCCTTTATAAGCACATTTGCTATTAAACATTTGAGCTTTAATCAGGAATCTTGACTTAGCTCCATTTTTCTCTTGACCACTTAGTTTTCCTCTCTTTTCAGCACCAGCTTTCTT